>NC_073238.2:7500-327500 GCF_029281585.2 Gorilla gorilla gorilla
TCCATCAAGTCTCCTAGCAATAAGATACGCTGTATTCAGGCTTTTCCATTTACAAAGATCTCAGGATGGATCTCTGTCACAAAACCTGGACTGCCAGTATCTTCCCAAAGTCAAATTTAAAGGGTCAATCCTAAAGAAACTATTTCTGCCCATCTGCCACATGGGTACAAATTCTGAACTGGCAGTTCATTTATTAATAGAAAGCTGACATTGTTCACCAGGTTATTGTGCGTGCAGAATGGCTGCCTCTGTAGAAAAGTGTTGCTTTGGGCTACCCAAAACAAACAAACAAAAAAACTTTCCACTATTTTGGTTCACAAAAACCTGAAGCCTAAAAATATGCAATACGGTGGGAGGAATTTTGAGGAGTCAACTCTTAATTATCTATGGTGATGGGAAAGGGGGAGGAGTCCGGAGGCTGGAAAACCACAGCTAAAACAAACCCTTTTTACTACCATCCACTTCAACCACCTTTTATCAGAGCTGTCACTAAGGGCAAAGTACAATTTTCTCGCTCCTAGTGAGAGGATTAAGCAGCAGCAATTCAGACAAGAGGAAAGGGGAGACTAGAGGAGAGGCAGAGACAGGGTCAAGACCATGCAAGGTTAGGGGTCACAAATGGGTAGCTCTTCACACCCAATAGACCCTATTTTGTATGGCCTGCAGGTTTGTTTCGTTGTTGTTGTTTTAAGTTGGAGTATCGCTCTGTCACCAGGCTGGAGTGCAATGGCGACATCTCAGCTCACTGCAACCTCCGACACCCTGGTTCAAGGGATTCTCCTGCCTCAGCCTCCCGAGTAGCTGGGATTACAGGCACAAGCCACCACGCTCAGCTAATTTTTGTATTTTTAGTAGAGATGGGGTTTCACCATGTTGGCCAGGATGGTCTCAATCTCCTGACCTCGTGATCCACCCTCCTCAGCCTCCCAAAGTGCTGGGATTACAGGCGTGAGCCACTGTACCCGGCCAGGTTTTTAAGTTGAATGAAATGCCCCATAAAACTCTCCATTTCCAGCTTCATGAAGTCCCAGGTCCCCGTTCCCACCTGGCCACCATCAGCTGGAGCTCTGCAGTGGCCACCCCAGTCCCCACCCAGGCTACTTCCCTCCATTTTGTCACCTCACCTACCATGTGATAATCCAAGACCACAGTCCCTCAGCCCCAGGAGAAGAGAACCAGGTGCACACTCACATCCATTCTCCTCACAAGGGTCCAAATGACAGGATCACTTGCTCTGAGCAACAAGATACAGGCCGGCCTGTCCTTGCTGTTCCTGAAAGGGGGCTGCAGGTGGAGCTGCCCTGGCTTGGCTTCCACCTTCCTTTGACCTCCACCCCACCATGCTCTTGCACTCCCACAGATGGCCTGAAATCCCAGGTGGAAGTGGAGGGTGTTATGTGATCCCCAACTCCCTTGAGTGGAAACACCAAGTTTCCTAGAGGACCTAGGAGATGTTCTTTCCAGCCACCCTATCTGAATGGTGGGGCTGGGAGGGGCAAATGGAGGAGAAAGGGGTGGCTAGGAAAATGTTAGAAATACCAGATACACTGGCTCTGGGGACCCCTGAGGAACGACCCCCTTCAGCTGCCAACACTTTCCAATTGGCACTAAGAGTGAACAGCTATTTCCACTAAAGATCAGAAAAGGACTGAAGTTTCCATACATTGAAGACTGAGCCTTGAGATTCTTGGCTGGACTGCAATTGCCTCTCCCTCCTTCCCCCAATGCTTGCTTCCAGCTACCCAAGGAGTCTTTTGCTTGTGGAGCTAGTGAGCCAGCATTCTGAGTGACACATTCCAAAGTGTCCCCAAATAACAAAATCCCAGGGCTGCAACCATGAGGGTGTCAGCTCCGGCACTGTTACCAGCCTGTTAAAAAGTGGTGCAAACCTCACCAACTTCCTGAGGCCATGCTGGGATCTGCTTCCTGGCAGTTACCACAAAAATGTGGCACCAAATGCAGCTACTAAAACAAGCAGCAGCTCGGGCAACCCAAGGGCCACCATCTTCCTAGGTGATGGCTAGGGATGGCTTCTGCCACCCACACCACAGTGAACTCCTCCCCAGCTACCTGTGCTCTAAGTAAAAACAGCATGCTTGCAGCTTCAAGACTAGTCCCCTACCCAGTCCCATCTACTCCAAACCAGACTGGGTCACCTATGCCTTTCCAATGTAGAAATTCTTCAGATGCCATTGACAGGGGACACCTCCAAACTCTAGTTTCCTTGGCCAGAAGATGCATCCTTCCTGCCTCCTTCTTGCCTCCATCTGTCATTCCTTTCCAGCAACATGCCCCAAGCCAGGAACTAAGAAAAAGCTGGATTTTGGCTGGGCGTGGCTTGGGTGCCTAACCCAAGGCAGTGGATCACCTGAGGTCAGGAATTCGAGACCAATCTGGCCAACATGGTGAAACCCCGTCTCTACTAAAAATACAAAAATTAGCTGGGCATGGTGGCAGGCATCTGTAATCCCAGCTACTCAGGAGGCTGAGGTAGGAGAATCGCTTGAACCCAGGAGACAGAGGTTGCAGTGAGCCAAGTGCATACCACTGCATTTCAGCCTGGGCGACAGGGAGAGACTGTCTCAAAAAAAGAAAAAAGAAAAAGAAAAAGCTGGATCCCAAGGTGACTCCTCAGCCCTGGGGAGCCTATGAAACCATACGCCAAGAACCAAACACACAACTCACCTGGAGGTCGATTTATAAGGGAGGCAGCTCTGAACACCTGAGCTCCGAGACACACAGAGCACATTGGAAAAACCCTTTTCAAACCCATGAAGGCAAAGTCAATGGGTTTACTTCAGTAAGTCAGTGAGCAGTAAAACAAGACCACATTTACATCTGCATATTACCCTAACACTCTGTTCACTTCCATCATGCAATACATTGTCCATCTTTTCTTTTTTTCTTTTTTCTTTTTTTGTGATGGAGTCTCACTCTGTTGCCAGGCTGGAGTGCAGTGGCACGATCTCGGCTCACTGCAACCTCCGCCTCTCAGGTTCAAGCAATTCCCCTGCCTCAGCCTCCTGAGTAGCTGGGACTACAGGCGCACACCACCACGCCCAGCTAATGTTTTGTATTTTAGTAGAGACGGGGTTTCACCATGTTGGTCAGGATGGTCTCAAACTCCCGACCTCGTGATCTGTGTGCCTTGGCCTCCCAAAGTGCTGGGATTACAGGAGTGAGCCACTGTGCCTGGCCCTTCATCGTCCATCTTTTCTTTAAGGACAGGGTTGGGTTGGTTTTCTTTCTTGTTGTATCTCCAAGCCTAATATGGTATCTGGGTAAATGTCAGGTGGATTGAAGAGAAAGAATATTAACAAATCGCAGGATCCAGGATCACAGGAAACTTACATGGCTCTCCTGTTTAATCTTCAAACTTCCTTCTAAAGCTGTTAGGATGTTAGGAGGGGCACAGGAAGGTGGGCACTCTAACTGTATCCTGATCCTGCATTAGCATTTCAGAGGCCATTGGTTCCACCAAGAAACTGGACTGTGCAAAGCATGAAATGAGACACCACATTACAACCTCATCTGAGTAATCACCCAGGGTTTATTTGTAATTCTAAGGAACAGGCACCTCCAGAGACATAACTCCTTCCTTAACCAGGCCTGGCTCTTCTGACTGCCTTCCGCTGTATAAATAGGAAGCCAGCTTGCATATTTTGCATTAATGCCTTCACGCAGGGCTGCTTTGAGTTTATTTTTGTTGCTTTCATTTTAAGACTGTGTTTATGCCTCTTAGACTTCCAGCCAGAGGAAAAATGACAAGATACAAACCTTGTCCTTTTTTCAGGGATGCTCCAGACGGTTCCTGGAGGCACATGGGAAGATTAGTGACTTAGAGATGCCAAGTCACTGGCATTGGGTAGTTCTCCAAAATGGTTTTTTTTTTTCGGTGGAAGAAACAGATACATCAGACTAGTCCAGTGTCTCAGTTTCCACACTTCATAACGATGGGGCACCGTGCACCTAGTGTCTAACTTACCATGCTGCCTTTGGGCCACAGATTCCATACTGTAACAGCCAATTACCCAAAACACTAAATAGGGAATGGCTCAAAAAAGGTTGTCTCTGAAAAAGCAGCAGCATTTTGATGAGCAAAAATAGTAAGAGAGGATTTTTTACACTTAGAAAAACGAGGAAAGTTGAACCCAGCTAAGAATATTTCTGAGACACCCCCCACCGCTTGTGATTTTTCTCCCGCTAGGATTTTCCCTTGACTCGCCTCTTTAGAGACTGCTAAACACACACACACACACACACACATTCATTTTTGAATCCCACCAACTCTCCTCGCCCCAAGGCCAGAGGCTGGGCAGTGACAGCTTCGAACAATGACATCACCCTAGGTTTGCCTCCTTGGCAGGGTCACCGATACTGTTTGCAGTGAATTTCCTGTAAAGGCTCTTTAAGGCAGGAAACTAGTCCTGTGCCTTGAGTCCTCCCCCTGTTCTGAGCCATCGTGTCAGGTCAAAACAAAGACTTTTTGTGTTGTTGTTTTTTTCCCCTTTTAGGAAAACAAGACTTCCCTGCACTTTTAATGAGCACCTTAATTACAAGCTAAAGAATTAGATATATTTACGGATGACCTCATGCTCGCTGATAATTAGCAATTTGAAAGACCTGGCACATCCCTAGACTCAGTTCTTTCTCCTTCACCCCCTCCCCCAAGCATTCAGGTTAATTACTAAGCTTGACCTTCCAAAACAAAGTGGGTTGGGCCCAGTCAGTCCCTACCTCCCCCAGAGCTCCCCAGTACTGAGGGGCTTGTTCCTCCCTCCCACTAAGTCAAGAATGGAAACTGCCTTAGAGAGGGTTGATTAGCCTGGGATAATGATCTAGGAGGGGTGACAGATTTCTGGGGGCCCCACTCTAAGTGTTGACAAGTTTTAATTAATGCCCAGGCTAATTGAACCCTGGCACAGTCAAGGGGAAGAAAACTGCTCATCTCAGAGGCAAGAAGTGTTTGGATATGCACAGTCCCAGCCGTGATGGTGGGGAGGTGTCTCCGAGCGGGCTCCCACTGCAGACCTGTGTGTAGTGTACTTCGTGTTCTCCTGGCACATGGATCCCACAACTGGAGATGCAGCTGACTCAGGCAGTTACTTTCCATACATTTTTTTGTGCTAGAAGGGTGTCAACAGCCTGATCGGGAAAGCGCAAACCGGGTGGCCTTCCCTTAGGGTCCTGCCTCAGGCCAATAATGGGCAGCTCCTGAACAAGGCTGCACCGCCCCACCCCCAGCCCCCATCGGTGGTCACTCCGTTGTAACATTTTCCAAATTTGCTTCAGGCCTGCACCCTGTTAGGGGAGAGGCTGGGAGGCGGACATTCTCCTCATTCTTTTGCCTTATTAGGTTGTGGATTTGATTGCTTTTGGGGGGGACAGGGGCGAAGTTGAAGAATGGCATCAGGAAGTGACCCCAGGAAAGGGGGGGGCGCGGGAGGAAGGAGGAAAAGGGAATGGAGCAGCAGGCGTGAGAAGCACTGTTGGGAAGAGGCCTGGAAGGGGCAGGGCTCCTCCAAGCCCTCTAGAAAGTCCCACGTTCCAGGTCGGCAGCTGGGCACAGGCTCCTGTGCACCTCTCGGCCCCATCTGACAGCATTTCTGGGCAGTTATTTTTAGGGTTATCAGTGGGAAGCCCTTCCTGCGTCTACATCACACACCAACTGAAGAGAGGGCGGCCTAACTCCAGGCTGTGGGATGTTTCTAACTTGAGTTGGACTTTGCTTCGGGGGGAAGGGGACTCAGGGAAAGAAGGGAACCCGGGGAAAGAGCCCCCCGGCTGATAACAAACTTAGTGACAAGTTAAATTACTCATGAAAGAACCTTCCTGGCACTGCCTATGGCACATCCCAACACAAAATTGTTCAGGGCCTGTAACTCGGAAACAAGAAGCCACCTCCCAGATAATGAGGCCCAGATGGATGCAGGGGCTGGGGAGAGGGCTGCGTTAAGTAGCGCAGCCTCTTGGCCAGGAGTCCGAACTGAGAGCCCCACTGGCCGCTATGGGCCCTTTCCAGCCGTGAGGGAACCCAGGCCCCAGAAGGAGGATGGGGTTCTCATTCTGCCCAGAAGAGGCTCAGGGTGGGCCGATATTCTCAAGAACCCCACCCTACCTGGGCCGCCTACAGACACTGGCCTGAGCGCATCAGACAGACAGAGCTTTGGTTTTAGGAAGATGCCTCTTGGGCCAAGTCGGAGGATGGGGCTGAGGTTGCCAGTGCTGTCGGGGTGGGCCACAGGGTCAGGGCAGAGGCTGTGGCCCTGGGGTGTCAGGCTATGTGAAGGCAGGCCACTTCTGAGCAGGGGGGGACCTTGGTGGTCTGTGGCCCAGTGTGGGGGCCTGGAGGGTAGTATTCACGGCAGAATAGGATGGCCTGGGACCCAACGTAGGTCACCCAAGGCACAGGGATGCCCCTCCCACTGCAGTCCAAGGGAGCATTGGTGCATGGGATGAGTAGACCCCACATTGGCAGGTTGCCCCGAGGTCCTTGGAGGGGTAGACCTCCAGACAAAGGCCGAGGACCAAGTGCAATATCCCCAGAGGGAGCTGCCCTTTGTGGCTTAATTAGGAGCTCCTGGGCACCAGCAGGCCGGCCCGAGGGGGCGTCTGACATGGTGGCTCACACCTGCAATCCCAGGACTTTGGAAGGCTGAGGCAGGAGGATCACTTGAGGCCAGGAGTTCAAGACCAGCCTGGGCAACATAGCAAGACCCTATCTTTTTTTTTGAGATGGAGTTTTGCTCTTGTTGCCCAGGCTGGAGTGCAATGGCATGATCTTGGCTCACTGCAACCTCTGCCTCCCAGGTTCAAGTGATTCTCCTGCCTCAGCCTCCCGAGTAGCTAGGATTACAGGTGCACACCACCACGCCCAGCTAATTTTTGTATTTTTAGTAGAGACAGGGTTTCACCATGGCCAGGCTGGTCTTGAACTCCTGACCTCAGGTGATCTGCCTGCCTCGGCCTCCCAGAGTACTGGGATTACAGGCATGAACTTCCGTGCCCAGCCAAGACCCTATCTCTAAAATAAATAAATAACCCAGGGGACCTCTGAGCTCTGCCCATTCCCATAGCCGCCAGCACTCCCTGTGGGGCAGCCCTGCCTGCAGATCTGGAGTCCCATGCGCCCTGCACCTCACATCCTGGACAGTGGGGCTCCCTCCTCACCCTCAACCTGCTCCTCCCATGGTGTCCCCAAGCTTCCTGCCCTCACTGCCACCCTTGCTTCAGAGACCACAGTCACAGTAGCTGAGAACCAGCCAGGAGTCTGGCTGCCCTGAGCCAGCCCACAAAGCCCATTGGCCGTGGATGAGCGGACATTGGACAAACAGCCACAGGCCCCACACTCCAGCTGGGCAGGCCAGGCCACTGACATGCCCATGGCTGTGTCTCCGCGGCCCATGAATGGACAGTGTCTGTCTGGGCAGGTGCCGGGGGCTGGCAGGAGCAGCGCCTGGGACACAGAGGACAGTGCTGGGTCAGCGCTGCTCAGCTGCCCCGGGCAGGCAGAAACCTCCCACACCTTCCCGACCCCCACTGGGCCAAGGGACCAGGACTTAGCAGCAGGCCTCACCACACACGCCTGGGGATGTCCGCTGTGCTTCAGGCCTCCAGCTGCAGCAGGCCTCCACCAGGAAGTCCTCCAGGAAGAAGACAGTCCCTGCCTGCCAGCTCCATCAGGCCCAGGCAGCCCCAGGCTCTGCGTGAGTCAGTGTGCAAGTGCAGAGGCCAGGGCTCTCTGCCTCGAGGGAGTTCAGACTGTGGTGTGCATGGGGAGGATGGCAATGAGGGGCAGGAGGGCTCAACCCGAGTCCTTCCCCTTTTCATAAATGTGCCTCCGCCCCAACAGCGGATCAGTCAGCAGACCCATGTGGTTGGGCCTTCCAGCCACACCTGGGCTCGAATGCTTCCCGCCCTCCCAGCCACCACCTGCTCAGGTCAAGGTGGCCTCCTCTCGCTGGGACCCGTACCCACCTCCCCCGGCATCAGAGCCCCCATCCAGCAAACAATCTTTTGAAAACCTTATGTAGGCCACATGCCTCCTCCATCAGCCGCCTGAGCCCCCATTTCACTCCAATAAAAGTCTCAATGGCGGCTCACAGTGGCCTCCTCCCCTGTCCCAGGGGCCACTCGGCTGCGAGCCCGCCCTGCCGTCCTCAACCTCGACCCTGGCCTCAGGGCTCTTGCAAGCTGTACCCTGGGCCCGGGTGATGCAGGGACCTGGCCACAGCCTGTTCACTGGGTGTCTCTCAGCCCCACCCTCACTGGCCACTGTGCAGGTGGCCTGGGCCTGGCTGGCCACGTGAGCACAGCACTGCCCGTGCTAGGATGGCATCTGTTATTCACCCACAGTGCTCGTCCAGGCTGGGCTGGGCTCATGTCTGCTCACGGGCATCTGCCACTCCTGGAGAGCACACAGCTTGCTGGGCCGGGTGGGCGACAGAGCCTGCGGTCCGCTCCGTGGGCCTCTGGCCCAGCCGCCCCATCCCACAAACACATACACTAGACTCTCCCCAAACACGAATCCATTTCCATTTGTGCTATTGATTGTCTGTGCGGACAAAGGCCCCTTTCAGACACGTCAGAGGTTCAGCAAATAAATAAATGAATGAAGTCCTGGTGGAGGAAGGGGTATGGGATGGGCTGGGGGGCGGCTGGCACCTCCTGTAGGTGGCCCGGCCCTCAGAGGGTGCCTGAGCTGGGCAAATGGCCCAGGGCACCAAGGAATGGGCCCCAACCTAGGGGGCTGGAGTTGTGTTTCGTGGGGTTTGGGGTGTAAGAACGGGAATTGGGGGTTTTACATGCTCCTGCAAAGGTGAGGCAGGCTCTGCGTGGAGTTGGGGTACCCAGTGACACACCCTGGCCGCTGTGGGAGGACAGACTCAGAGACCCCAGGCCCGGACTGGGCAACAGTATGGTGGCAGGTCCCCGTGTGTCCTCAAAAGCTGGGTACATCCCCACTTGCCGCTTCCTAGGGTTTCTGCTTGGACTCAGACCCAGGGACCACCCTTAGTCCAGGGAAGTAACCCACCTGGTGCATCTGAGCTCCACAGTGTGTGAGCTGGAATGGGGACCCTCATGAGCTGCCTTCCAGGGTGAGAGGCTAGAGCTTCACCTCTCTTCCTGGGACCCTCCAACTCCACAAGGCTGGAGCTCAGGGGGACACGTGCCCCAGGAGGCTCCTCCCAGCCCTGCCTGGGTCAGACCCCCTGAGAGCTCTGTGCTACCCCCAGCCTGGGCCTGAGGATGCCTTAGGGGTGGGCCCAGCATCCCACCCCAGCCTCTTCCACCAAGGGGGTCGGGGTACCCAGAAACCTTGAGTGCAGCCCTGAGCTCCTTCTGCTCCAGCCCCCATCCTGGGCTCCGGGTGGCTGGAGTGGGGCCCTTGGGAGGGTGAGGGCTGCTCTTCACAGATGGGCCTGGCCCAGCTCTTCTGGGAGACAGCAGGCCATGGGTGGGGCTCCCCAGGCAGGTCCTAGCCCAGGCAGGGACCATGTAGGAGCTATCCATCATCCTTCCCCCCAGGGCAGAAAGGGCCAGAAAGAATCTGAGCTGGCAGCCGGAAAAGGGGGCTGGCCAGATCCAGGAGGACTGCCTGGAAGAGGGGGCTAAGGAAAAGGAATGCAGAGGTGGCTGGGCCTGATGGGAGCTGGGCTGGCCAGCTGCTGGATTGGCCACTCCAGTCCTGCCTGGCCAAGCCCCCAGGGCAGCGCTGACTCCTGGCCATTCTGGGGACAACAATAGCCGGCATTTAAATTCCAATTGAGTCGGCCAGAGTGGCCGCAGGCGTGAGAACGGGAGCCACCACCCCCAGCCAGAGCCCCGCCCGCCACATTCCTGCCTCCCCGGAGATGGCCGTGGCCAGGGCCATCGCCAGGGGGCCGGGAATGCAGTGCTCAATGGCTTGGGACAAGGGCCCATTGAGCAGTGACGGCCAGGATTGAGCCGTCAGCGCCCCCCACTCGGGACCCCTCCTCTGTCCCTGCCCCTCCCCCCAGCGTTACTGGTGTCAGCTGCTCCAGGGACCCTGCTGATACCCTCCTGGGCTGGGCCCTGAGCAAGCGTGGGCCTGGGGTCCATCTGACTGGCCGCCGGCCTCCACCTCACGTGCCCTCGCCACCTGGCAGCAAAGGGGCCTCCAGCCTCACGCCTCTCTTCTGCCTGAAGCCCTGGGGATTGCCACTGGCATCAGAGGCCACGCTTCTCCAGCCACAGGGCCAGCTGCCCGCCACTTCCCTTGCACTGCTTGGTCCTCCCCTGGCCCGGCCCTGTTCTGTGGCACCCAAGAGGCCTTGCCTGGCCATCGCCCACCCTTGCCAGCCCCAGATGAAGGGATCCTTTTCCCTGCTCTGTCCAGCATCTGTCTCAAGCCTGGCACTCAGGGACACCAACAGTATTTGAGGGGTCCACGTTTTCATGCAGCGTGGCCCCCAGGACCTCAGGGCATGGTGACCTCAAGCCAGCCTGTTGGAAGCAAGGGTGAAGGAGGCATGGCAGTGGCCCCTTGCCCTGACCCTGCTCGAGCCCCGTGGTCGGAGGCCCATGCCAAGAGGCCAGCCCAGGCCCCCGAGCCTGCATCCCACCTCGTGCCTGGGTTTCCCTCTCTCCTCAGCTCTGTGATGCCTGCCTCAAACCAGGGCCCATCAGTGTCCTTCCCCCACCCAGACAGGGTCCCGCCAGCCCCGAGCATGGCCAGCCCAGCATGCTTTGCTCAGGGCCAGCCCAGCATGCTTTGCTCAGTCCTCGCACTGTGTCTGGGCACAGTCAGGGCAGGAGCGTGTCAGGAGTACCAGGGAGCCTGGCCTGGGATGGGGCAGTCCCCGGGCTGGTGGGTGACAGGAGGCACAAAGGCCTCAGCTGCTGGGGCCTCACTTGGGAGAGAGCTTGGAGCTGGGGGAGGCTGGCACCATGCCCAGGGGACAGGTGTTGAGGGGCCCACCTGAACATCTCCTTCCACTCTGCCTGGGAAAGGAGCTCTTGCCCCCATCCCCTGACCACCTGGATGGAGGGTTCCCTGGCGTGGGGAGAAGGGGGCATCCATGGCTGTAATGGGCAGTGTGCCAGGCCTGCCACCTCCCCTGGCGAGTGGCAGGATCCCCAGACAGGCCCAGCAATGGGCCGAGGGGCAGGTCCTGGGCTTCCGAGTGCTCCCAGGGAATGGGGGCCGGGGCTCCAGGCAGCATCAGCCCCTACGCTTAGCCTGACCACCCTCATGCTCAGGACCTGGCCCAAGTGCTGCTCGGAGACCCCTGGGACAGGGCCCCATGCAGGGCTGATGCACCAGCCTCCCTGCACAAAGTGCCCAAGGGCCCCACCTCTAGCCTGGGCCACCATGTGACCTTCGAGGGCAGGGCCGTGGCCTATGGCCCAGATGAGCCTCCAGGGCTGGGAGCAGCCCCAGACACCCAGGAGGTGCTCGCCGGGTGGCTGGGATTGAATGAATTAGTGATGAGCGAAGGGCCAACGCCTGATTCACAAGAGTCCTGTGAGGGCTGGTGGCCTGCAGCACAGGCCTCTGAGGTCCCCAAGCCTGACCCTCGCTGCCCTGGGGTTCGGGAAACACAGGCCTGGGGCAGGGCCCTCTGCTGGCCTCAGTCTCTGCACCTCATCGGCTGGGTTGGGGGTGGGGCAGGGCCCATGGCCAGGCCCCAGGGTCAAGGACAGCTACAGGAGGTTCCTCTGGGAACTGCCTGCCCCTCGGGGGCCCAGCTGGCCTCGGTCCTGCTCTGGTCCAGGCCCAGGTCCTGCCCTGGGAGCTAACGTGCCCTGAGGGGCTGCCCACCTTTCAGCCTCCTCCCCAAACCCATGGGGTCATCTGAAGCCTCCAGGCCTTTGTGGAGGCTCTGCCTGTGGTCAGGAGGCCCACATCTGGTGGGTAGGATTTGAGACTAGATGGGGGTGAGGGAGGCCTGTGGGGAGAGGATGCGGAAAGGAAGTGTGCACCAGCAGGTCTGGGGAGCGAGGTGGTCAGAGAGGTTGTTGGGAAGCCCTAGCTGTGCTGAGCTGGCCAGAAGCCCGGGAGCTGTAAGAGTCCCGAGCAGGTGGAAGGCTGAGGTGGAAGAATTGCTTGAACCTGGGAGGCGGAGGTTGCAGTGAGCCAAGATTGTAGCACTGCACTCCAGCCTGGGCAACAGAGCGAGACTCCGTCTCAAAAAAAAGAGTTCCACGCAGGAAGGCGACTGAGCCAACCCAGGTTTCCATGGGCCCTGGACGGTCTGGGAGAAGGGACTGAGGAACAGGCGTCATGGTGAGGCTGTGACACAGAACTGGCACTACCAGTTCCGTGAGCTCCACAGGAGCAAGCAGTGGGGTCCTCTAAGCTCTCTGGGCGGAGTGCCATGTCTGCGCCCCTCACGGGCCTGCACGCACAAGCTGTGCAACTTGAGTCCAGGGCATCCTTAGGAGAGGGTGTGTGGGGCTGCTCTGGGGGTCCTGCCATGCTGTGATGGGGCCACAATGTCAACGTTGCAGCGGGGGGAGGCCCGGGCACAGGACCATTTTGTCTCGGGGGAGCTAAGGGGTGGGTGGGCAGGGGCAGGGATGGGGGTGGGATGCGGGTCTCTTTGAGACTCACCAGCCCCTGGTTTTGGAGATTTGCCCGTCCCCCTGCTCTTCAGTGGGGTGGATCCGGGAGGACCGCAGAGCCAGCAGCAGCTGGTGGACCGACCCTGCCCAGCAGGTGCACAGATTGCCCCAAGGCAGAGCTGGAAGCCCAGGCAAGCCCAGGCCTCTGTGGGGCCAGGGAGGAAGTGGGGAAGGAAGAAACTCTGTGGAGGGAGGTGCCTGCCCTTGGACCCTTGGCTTGGTCTGAGCTTCCTGGCAGCCAGGGCAAAGAGAGAAAGAAGGTGCCCCATGCTCAGGAGAGAGTGGTGCAGCAGGGCTCTGTGGGCAGACGGAGGGCTCGGCCTCCACCCTTGGCACCTAGGATGGGGGTCACCTGCAGCCCATCCCTCTCTTCAGTCCCTACCCTCCAGGAACCAGGTTAGAGGCTGGGCAGGGGTATGGGGCCCAGGGCTTCAGTCCTGAGGTGCCCGTGACAGTGTCCTGCAGTTCCTGCACCACCAGGAGGATGAGCCTCGAGGGCTAATGAGCCCCACACTGCCGGGCCAGCCTCAAGGCCAAGGCACAGCTCTTGCGGAACCCTGGCAGCTTCTCTGAGGCAGCCATGCAGAAGATGGGGGTGTGTCCTGGTGCAGCAAGCTGGGGGTTGCTTGGGAGGGAGGACGAGCTTGACCCAAGGGAGGGTGCTTGATGGGCAGTCCTGAGGTGCTCAGCCAGGAAGCGACTATGCTTGATTTGCTGTGCACCCAGGGCAGGGTCTGTCCTCCCGAAGCTGAGCTTCTTCACCTGTCTTCTGACTCACTTATCTCCCCGAGCCCGGGAGATACAAGGATCACAGGCAGGGGCCTTCTCCTGAGCTGGCCAGAGCTGGGCAGGACACTTGGGACACGCAGCTTTTGTGGGCTAGCCTGGAAACTCGGCTATCCTGGACACCACACTGGCAACAGGTTGTCTGGAGCCAGGTCGGGGCATGTGGGGCCTGAGCCAAGGCTGTCAGCTGAAGCCTCTGACATTACTTGTGTCCCTGGGACAATCACACGTGACAGCACATGCACACGTGACCATGTGAGCACACAGGCACGGGTTCGAGCCCCAGGCTGTGCTGCCACCTGAAGCCCCTGCCCTGGCTGTGGATGCCCATTTGGCTGGGCACAGCAAGGTGGCGGCCTTGGCACAGGGAGCCTGCCCAGCCTTGCTCTGACCCAGTTTTCCATGCCCAGGCAGGCGGGCGGCACTGGTGTAGGGGCTCCCAGAGCTTCTCTTTGGCAACACCAATCCCCTGGGCCCAAAGCAGCTCCACAGGGGCACCTGGATGGCTCCATGTGCCCTGGGCACGTCCTCTGAAAGGGTGGGTGCCCCCCTGGGATGTGGCCACCCAGCCCCAGCGGTTTCACACCCTAGAACCAGTGCCACGCCCCTGCCTTCTGCCTGTGGTCCCTAGGCACACAGCTGCCGCTGCCTGAATGCGCTCTGCCTGCCCTGCCTTCTGCCTCCAGATGAACGGACCTGTCATCCAGGGACTGATCCCTGTGGCCCTGCACTCTAGACCTGCAGGCTGCTTCCTTGCCCACTCCTGGGGGTCAGTCATGGCCTGGCTGTAGACCAGATCCTTGAGGGGTGAATCTGGGGATAAGCCTCAGAGCCACAGGGCCTGGGCAGGCCTCAGAAGGCATCCCAGAGAAGGGAGGGTGGAAGGTCCCCATGGGCAAGGAGGCGCAGGGAGCAAAGGCTGCTGGGAGCGGGGAGGGGAGCTGGGTGGGCGGAAGGGCGGCCGTGGGAAGCCAGCCCTGGCCTGGCTGGCCTGATAAGCTGCCCCTTTGATCCACACTGAGGCAACACAGACCCCCATCCTGAGATAACCCCGGGCCTGGGACCCAAGGCTCTGGTCAACCCGCCCTCCCGAGTGTGCGCTGCCCTGCCCCTCCAGCCCTGGGTGGACCCCGGCCCTGACAGTCACTGGTCCTTGCTCAGCTGCAAGCTGGGTGGGTGCAGTCTGAGCCCAGGCCTGGCGGGCACTCCATGTGCCCCCACCCCAGGACCTGCTGGTCCTCACCGTGCCTTAAAAGCCTCCCCAGCCCCAGCCTCTGTGTCCAGCTCTCTGTCCCCTTTGGTTGGGAAGGGGCACCTCCCCCACCCCCCAGTTCCCATCCCCTTCACTGTGCCCCTGGGAGACCCCTGAGGCCCTCATTCCCCAGCTGGGGCTCAGCAGGTTTGAGGCCCTTTGGGCAGCCCTGTCTGACCAGGGCTATAGTGTGGCACATGTGTGGCATAGGCGTGGGCACCAGCTATGTGTGGCTTGGGTGAACACTGCGTAGGCACCTTCTCCCAGGCGCCTGCCTCTGCCTGGTGCCGGTCAGCACCCCCATGCCCTCAGTCCCTCCCCTGCCCAGGTCAGTGGACAATGAAGCTGTCAGCAGACTGGGGCTGGGGGAGGCAGGCAGGCGTGGCGGGGAAGGGAGGCCTCAGGAGGCGAAGATGTCTCTATTAGGGGCTGCAGACCTTGCTTCCACTGTCCTGCCCAGCCTTGGGGCCTCCGAGAGCTGGAGGCAGAGGTGGCCCCAAGCTTGGGGCAGAAAGGGTCGTCTTGTCCATCAGGGCCCCAGTCAGCCTTGGGACTGGGTCCCTGGAAAGGCAGGCCCATAGATGGAGGAGCCCAGAGCGTGGGGCTGGCCACAGGTGGTCAGGGAGGGTGGAAGCGTGGCTGGGAGCTGCACAGGGATGAGGTGTCGATGGCGCTGACATCCCAGCCCTGCCAGCCTCCTAAGGCACCCAAGGCCCACATCTCCTGCTGAGCGGAAGCATTGGGGGACACTCTACCCAGTGCCTGAGCAGACCCTCAGCCAACGGCTGTTAGAATATACCCCTCGTGAGGTGCTTCACGACACCCAACTTTAAAATGGGGCAACCCTGTGGCTTCAACAGACACCCCTTCCCAGTGACTGCAGCTGAGCTGGAGTGGCAGGAGGGCTTCTGTGGGAGCAGATGGCAGGAAGCATAAGGGCTGGGGGACCTGCAGAAGCTCCGTACCCCCGGGAGGCTGGGGCCAGAGCAGACTTCTTGCAGGGGCACTGGTTTCGGCCCTCACCCTGACTGCCCTGCCGGATCCGGGCAGACGAGGCCCCACGCACACCGCAGCAAGGGGCCCAAGACGCCAGCCAGGCCCTCACCTTGGCAAGAGGTGGCTTCTGTTTCTGACAGGTCAACAGCTGGGCTAGGAGAGGTCTCCAGGGACCAGCCACGCCCCACTTCCTGAGGGCTGGAGAGGGCTTGGGAGGGTGGCCCAGGTCTGTGATCATCAGGGCCTGGCCAGGGCCTTCTCTCCCAGATTCCCCCAGAGCTGGAGTCCCCAGAGCCACGCCCCTTCCCTGGCATGCCCTGGCGCCCGGGCCATCTCCTCCTGGGCACTTGCGGAGGTTGCCCCTGCTCTCCCCACTGCTCTCTCAGCAGGTGTGAATAGAGTCCCTCATAGCTTGGGAGACTGAGGCCCCCAGCAGGTGCCTCTTACCCAAGACCTTGGAACTGGGCGAGGCCCTCCGGGCCCACCAGGACCCGCCTCAGACATCAGGCTTTGCACTTGCAGCCCGGAGCCTCCCGACCCCACTCCCAGGCCAAGGGCCTCTGGCCGCAGCCTCCGCCATCATCTGCCGGCTTCTGGGGCTGAGCATCAGGGCCCTGTGCCCCTGCTGAATGTGCCATGTGGGGGCCTGGCTGAAGGCTGCACCTGGAGGCAGGGCTCCTGAGGAGGCCGCCCAGGGGGTCAGAGCCAAACAGCTGCCTCCTCTAGTCAGCCCCATGCAGCCTTACGGGGGCAGCGCCCTGCAGTGGCTGGGGGTGGGGCCGGGTGGGGCAGGGCTGCCCTCCCTCATGCCGCTGGGCACCTGGCCTGGGGCAGGGGGCTCTGGCCCACTCTCGGGTCTCCCTAAATACTGTGGCAAACACCCCACCCTTCCCAAGCTCAGCTGAAACCTCCCTGGGGCAGGGCTGTCAGATCAGGCCACTGAGGGCCTCCTGCTGCCTGTGGCTCTGTGCCTCAGTTTCCCCACCTGTCAAGTGGGTGATGGTGATGTGGCTGGCATGAAGTTTCTGTCAGGAGCCACCAGCACTCCGCACCTTGCCATCCACAGGTTCTCAACCACACAGGGTGTGGGGTTGCCCCAAGCCAACCCATTTGTGGGGGTGGGGCCATCCCCACACCCCGGCTGGGCTGGACGGGATCTCCAGCCTCTCGTGGGCAGCTGCCTGCTGGGCCCAGTTGGCCACTCTGGACTCTTGGGCCCTGGCCAGAAGCACGACTGAGGTTGTCCATGGTTTGGGGACGGGCAGGCAGAGGGTGGCCAGGCGAGGCCCTGAGAAGGGGCTCTGGCCGAGGCTGGCCAGGTGACACCCGGAGTGGCGGGCAGGGCTGAGAGGAAGGGTCATCCTGAAGAGGGCGGAGGCCGCGGAGGGAGGAGGGTGTGACGTGGGGTTGGACCGGCGGCCCCAAGGCCTGGATTCCTAATTCAGACGGAGCCTGTGGAGTCGGGGCTTGTTTATTCTTGGCAGGAAGGCTGGTGCTAGGGGGGCAGAAGTGGGGAGTGAAGCCTTTTCAAAAAATAATAATAATAAAAACGCTCATTTAGAAGGCTCCCAAGGCGTGCCGAACTCCAAAAGGGTCTTGGAAAAAATGCTGAGAGGGTTTAAGTGTAAATGGACCCAAAACACCATAATTAAATTTCCTTTAAATTTACCAGAGTTTGGGGTCAAAGAAAAAATAAAACTTAGGGAAAATACACTTGAGGTTTCAGGCAAATGCCAAGTGCTTAGGAAAATAGATTCTGAGCTGCTCAGCGGCTACCGGCCTGGCCCCCGCCATCCTGGGAGCTGCCCAGCCTTAACCCCTCCCTGGCCAGCCCTCCACTGCCCGCCCCACCCACCCCTGTGGGGGACCCCACCACCACCTCCTGCTGCTTCCACACGGTTCGAGCCGCCCTCCTGTGCCAGACTCCAGGCAGGGAGCTGGGCCTCCCCCACTCCCAGGCTGGGGCAGGAGCCCAGGGGGAGCCTGAACGTTCACCCCCGCCCCCGTCTCTACACCTCTCTCTTGTGTCTGCAGACAGCTCTGGTTTCCTTTCTTTGCTCATCTGGGAGCAGCCACATTTTCCAAACCAAAGTCAGAACTTGAGGTCTAGTGGTCTGAGTGAACCAAACGGCAAAAAGGCCAGAATGTTTGAACTGGGACTGTCCCGGCATATCCAAGACAACAGGCTCCCAGCAGCTCATGACTCATGGTGTTACCCTTTTTCCTCAGCCTGCCAGGAAGCTCAGAGCTAAAATTAAGGGTCTTGCTAGCTGCGTTGGCTTAGGAATTTTGGAATATTTTTTCTTCTTCTTCATGTTCTTTAAAATTTCATTTCTGTTATAATGAGCAAATCAAGGTTTGTTTTTTTATTTTAATATTTTCAAATTTTGTAAGAATAAATTTAAAAGGCAAAGTCAGGCATGGTGGCACATGCCTGTATTTGGGAGGCTGAGACGGGAAGATTGTTTGAGCCCAGGAGTTCAAGACCAGCCTGGACAGCATAGTAAGACCCTGTCTCAAAAATAAAATAGAAGGCAGAAACTACCCATAAACTATAACAGCTATAGCCCCACTAACAGCCCAGCCCAGTTCAGCAGGGCTACCCAGGGGACCTTCTTCCTCCATCCCATGGTGGCCTGCCCTGATCCCTGGCACCCAACCCTGTGCCCTGCCAGTGTGGAAGGGCACTAGTGGTTCCTGGGGAAGGTGGTAGGAGATGGGGAGCTCCGAGGGGAGATCGCATGGCTCCCAGGGGGTCCCATGGGCATAAGGGACTTGATACCCACTCCGGACCTCCGTGTCCCCTGTCCTTCCACTCAGCCTCATGGCAGGGCCGAGGGAAGCTCCCCACAGCAGCCCCAGCCCTAGGCCAGGTTCTGATCCCAGAGGGGAGCTGGACAGGAGGCTCTCTCTGGCAGCTCGCCTGCCCTGGGTTCCAGGTCTCCAAGCCTCGGCCTCCCTGCCCACCTCCCTGTCGGGAAAGGCGGCAGCTGCCTGCCCAGAGTGCTGTGGGGAACAGGCGGTGTGGATCTGAGACTGTGCTGGGAACGTCCTCTCTGCTGAAGGCGTCTCTGCCATTTTCTGAGTACCTGCAAGGGAGACGCAGGAGACGCGGGTGTGAGCGGGGCCATGGGCAACCTGCGGAGGCCCTGCACCCAGGATGGGCCTCCCTCCCAGGCAACCTCTGCCACTCACCCACACAGGCCCCAGCAAGCCAGGCTGCCCAGCTCTGAGTCACCGCCAGGGCTGGGCTGGGCCGGGCCGTCAGCTGCACGCGCCGCTTGTCTCGGCCCCTGCCTCCCATACTCACCTTAAGGGGGGACCCCTGGGTGTGGGCCTCAGGAGGTGGGTGGGGGTGCAGGGGGAGTGGGTAGGGAGGTGTAAACCGGAGTCCAGCAGATGGGAAGTTCCTGTCCGGCCGGCACCTGCTTGGAGCCTCCTGCACATGCGGACCCTCAACAGGCTCCCCCAGTCCTCGCCTGCCCTCCCTGCCCCAAAGGCCCCAGAAGGGCCTACCTCATCAGGTGCCACGAGGATGAAGCCAGGTAATATTGCAAAGGGTCTGTGGAAACGCTTGAGCAAGGGCACTGTGATGAAATCGTGGCTACTGACAGCTAATGTGCAGAGTCACCGAAATTCAGGAGTCAAGCAGCCGGCCTGGCCTCACCTCAGTGTCGGGGGAATGCCACCTGCACCTGTGGGCTTGGAAGTGATCCATTTGAACAACACAGTTATTCAGACAATACTAATCCGAGCTTTCAGGCAAGACCTCCCGTGGCCCTGACAGTCCTGGGGCAGAGTGGGCAGCAACTCCTTGCTGGTGGCCGTGGCGGCACTAGGACCCTTTTGAAACCAATTTGGCAAAATTAGCGGCACCATGGAAATGCTCCTGCCCTTTGACCTAACTGCTCCCAGACAGTGCCACTGGAGAAGCCATTCAGAATGTGGAGGGCACCAGAGGAGGCAGCTGCCACGCAGTGCGTAGTGGGCAGAACGGCGGCCCCCAAAAGACATGGTCATGTCCTCACCCCTTGCAGCCTGTGAACGTGACCGTATTTGGAAAAGGATCTTTGCAAATGTAATTAAGGTGAGAATCTTGAGATGGGGGATCCTCTTGGATTATCCAAGTGGGCCCTATATCCAATGACAAGTGTTCCTATAAGAGATGGAAGAGAAGATAGCAGAGTGGGAAGCAGAGGCTGGAGCAATGCGGCTGCGAGCCAAGGGACTTGGAGCCCCGGGACACTTGGAGCCCCCAGGAGCTGGAAAAGGCAGGAAAGATCTTCCCTGGAGCCTTCAGAGGCAGTGCAGCCCTGCCTACACCTTGATTCCAGACATCTGCTCTTCCAGACTATGAGAAAGTAAATTTAAGTCAACTAGTGTGCAGTAATTTGTGAGGGCAACCTAGAAATACAGGATGCTACTGAACAAAGGAGTCCCCGGCTGCTACCGGAGGGAGAGGTGGTGGGCCTGGGCCAGAGCTGCGGGGACAAAGGGAGGGAGTGGGTTGTGAAAGTGCCTGGTCCCCAGTCCCTCCTCCTGCCAGCACTGCCCACTGGTCAAACCCACCCAGAAGCTGGAGAGCAAGGGACCCTGAGAGATAGGGTGTGTAGGATCAGGCTTTCAAGGACAAATGGGAGAGGGGCTGGGGAAGGGACACATGGGGAACAGACCCCTACTGGGCATTTCTGCCAAGGAGAGGATCCTGGTGAGGAAGAAAGCAGAAAGCTATGTGTTCACAGATGCACGGATGCTCCCCTCCCAGAGACCCGCGGCCGTGGGTGCAGAGGGAGTCAGTCCTTCTTGGAGGTACTGGGAAAGGAGCCTACAGCTCCACTGAGCCCTTCTGCCTACAGGAGGGGCCCCACTCAGTAGCTGTTCCCTGAGGGAGACCTGTCCACGCATGAGCTCCTTCCCACAGTCCCATCCAGTCCCCCAGGGGAAGGGGCAAGACGGTCAGGTCAGGACCCACACGCATGCTGGTGCTTTCAGAACCTGATGACTTAGTTGGTTAAGAGAGCTCACACTTGCAATCCCAGCACTTTGGGAGGCTGAGGCAGGTGGATCAGTTGAGGTCAGGAGTTCAAGACCAGCCTGGCCAACATGGTGAAGCCCCGTCTCTACTAACAATACAAAAATTAGCTGAGTGTGGTGGTGCACACCTGTAATCCTAGCTACTTGGGAGGCTGAGACAGGAGAATCACTTCAATCAGGGAGGCGGAGATTGCTTGAGCTGAGACTGTGCCACTGCGCTCCAGCCTGGGTGACAGAGCAAGACTCCCTCTCAAGAAAAAAAAAAAAAAAAGAGCAGGGCCAATGTGCTGCTGTGCCTTGGGGAACAGTGTCCTGGGAGGGGACCTGGCTGGCAGTGACCTGGGGCTGTGCACTGGAGGGGGCTGGACAGTGCACTTGGAGGTTGGTGAGCCTGGGCCCCGAGACGGTCTGGGGACATGGGCTTGGCCAGAGCAGGAAATGAGGGTGGCCAAGGACAGGTGCTGAGGTACCAGGTGGGCACAGAGGGGTGGGCATGAGGGCTTCCTGGGAGCAGGGCCCTTCCAAGTCCCTGAGGTCAGCCCAGGGACACCCTGGCCTCTGGGAGATTCATGGTGAGGCTGTGCATGGGCTGGGTGGGGTCAGCAGGCAGCCAGTCACTGAGGGGCTTTCAGCACCCATTTGCCTGATGAGCACCTCCAGTCCTGGAAGCCACAAGCCAGGCAGGCAGCAGACCTGGCTGGCCCTCCTGGCCAGCTCACTGGCTCCCATGGGCCCCGGACCTCCTTGGGCTTTGCCTGAAGGTGGGAGCAGATAGCCTTTTCCTTGTGAGGGTGGACACAGAAGCCAACAGTCATGTGGGGTGAGGGGACCCAGGCACCCCCAGCGTCCCCCGCAGGGCAGCACCTTCCCCTCCTGCGAACCCACCTTACCAGTCCCAACCCTCTTCAGCTGGACTCTGAGCCCACCCCGTGGAGCCCAGAACCTCAGGCCAGCTCAGGCTCTGCCACCAGCTCTCTGTCACCCTCCCTCAGAGCCGGGCTGTGCTCCCCAAGCCAGGGGTATCCAGCCCCTGCTCTTCATCCTAGGTCGGGCAGGCAGCCAGCCCCAGGCCTGTGTCCTTGGGGAGCTGGGGGTAGAGACCCCTTGGGTGGGGCTCTCAGGCGGCTTAGCTGCATGCGGCCCCAGGTCAGTCAAAGCAGCCTCTGCACCTCGCCAGTCAGGTACGCAGGCCGCGCCGGGCTGCCCCAGACCTGCCGCGCACACGGGAGGCTCAGCCTGGAATGCCGTCCTGCCCTCCTCCACCTGAGGAATTGCCGCTCACACCACACAGGGTTCAGCTCCGCGGCATCTCGGCGAAGCCTCCTGACATCCCGACCCCCGCCGAGACCTCCCCTCTGAGCTCCTGAGCACAGCCCCAGGGGACCCGAGCTGCGCGCTGTGCAAACACAGGCCTGCCCTCGCCCTCGGTGCGCCCCGTGCCCGGCGGGGACCGGGCGGGAGCGGGGCGGGGCCGGGGCGGGGCTGGGGCGGGGCGCGGACCGTCCCCCACTGGCTGCGGCGCGCGGGGCAGCGCAGGCTCAGTGCGCGGTGGCGGCGGCGTCGCGGGCAGCTGGCGCCGCGCGGTCCTGCTCTGCCGGTCGCACGGACGCACCGGCGGGCCGCCGGCCGGAGGGACGGGGCGGGAGCTGGGCCCGCGGACAGCGAGCCGGAGCGGGAGCCGCGCGTAGCGAGCCGGGCTCCGGCGCTCGCCCGGTCGGTGCTTGGGGCCGGGCAGGCGTGCGGAGGGATCCAACGGTGCTCGCGGAGGGGTCGGGGCGCGGCTGTCGCGGAACCACAGAGGTCCCTGCAGCGGGCTGGGCCGGGGCGCGGGCTTCCCGCGCGGGAAAGTTTGCCGCCGCCGCCGCCCTGGGAGGGCTCTGCAGCAGCCAGGGAGGGAAGGGGGAGGAGGGAGGGACCGCGGCGGGGAGGAGGCAGCCGGCGCCAGGCGGCCCGGGAGCCCTGGGCGGCGGCGGCGGCGGGCGGGGCGGCTGGGGGTCAGAGGGGTTGGGACGCAGGAGCCGGCCACCGCCGCTTTCGTCCCTGTCCGCCCCTCTAACGAGCTGCCTTCCTCCTCCTGCAGTCTCCCGAGCGGCGCCCGCCTCCCGCCGGTGCCCGCGCCGGGCCGTGGGGGGCAGCATGCCCGCGCGCGCTGCCTGAGGACGCCGCGGCCCCCGCCATGGGCGCCCCTGCCTGCGCCCTCGCGCTCTGCGTGGCCGTAGCCATCGTGGCCGGCACCTCCTCGGAGTCCTTGGGGACGGAGCAGCGCGTCGTGGCGCGAGCGGCAGGTAAGAAGGGACCCACTAGGCACGGGAGAGGCCGGCCCGTGCGGGCAGAGGCGTTGGGGACGGGAACCGGCCCCGGGTCGGAGGGGCCGCCGGGTGTGAGTGACGCCCCGGGGTTAGAGCCCGGATTCCGCTGCCTCCTTGCCGGAGAGCGCGGCCAGAGCTAGCGCGGCGACTTATGGGGCGCCCGGAGCCGCAGATACCCTCCAAGTGCGAGGCCACCACGGGGAGCCAGGCTGGGGGTTGGCGTCCGCAGCCCCGATCCCTTGCGGCTCCCTAGCCCTGGCCTGTCGGGAGGGCGCGGGGGGGTCCCCATTTCCACGATTCCCGCTGTTGTTATTCGGGTTCTGCGCAGACGGAAAGTTCCCATTGTTGGCGTACCCCTTCCCCGGGCCCCAGTTTGTGGCCAGCTTCAGCCAAGGCGAGAGGCCGGACTTCTAAGGGTGGGAGTGCGCGTCAGTGAAGCCCGGCCCCTGCCCGCCCGAAGAGGCAGCAGCCTCCAGCGTCCCCGCTGCCGACCCTGCCCCTGCCTGGGGGCCGAGGGCGCTTCCCCGTGGGTGCATGCCGAGCTCCAGGCAAGCGAGGGGTGCGTGTCCCACCGTCATGACCGCTCTGTGGAGCTTCCACAGGAGCTGCAGGATACAGAACCTTGCCCACCCTAGGGAGCCGCCACCCCCACCCTGGCCCCCTCGCGCTGCTCTGGCCTGTGCTCTGCCCGGTGAACCCGCGCATCGCCCCCCGGATCCGTCCACACGGCCACGTGACCCTGCACCTCCTTCCTTCTCGCCTGTTCTGTTCCCTGGCTGTCCATTTGAACTGCTTTTCAGGCCCATATGGGGTGTGGGGGCTACTGAGGACGGACCCCTCCTGGGGTGAATCTGCACCACGAGGGGGCTGGCTGGCCAACCCTGGCACCACCTCTGAGCTCCATTTGAGTCAGAGGCCAGCAAAGGGCAGCCTGTCCCCTTTGCCTGCAGCACCTGCCCGTTGTGGTGCCGCCTGTGAGACAAGCATCGATTTTATGTTTCCAAGCAATTGAACAAATTAAAAGAACGAAGAGTCACACTTTGTGACACTTTGAGATTTGAATTCTCCATGTCCATAAGTGAAGCATCATGGGGCCACCACTGTGGGGTTGGCTGCAGGTTGTGTGGGGAAGGCGGCTGTCACACCGAGGCAGACCGGAGTCCTTGGGACAGACTGGTTGGCAAAGCTGAAGATAGAGACCTTTGGCCCTTTTGGGACACAGTTTCCAGCCCCTGGTCTGGTGGGACCCTGGATCTGGGTCAGAACCTTCCTCACTCAGGGCCGCCGAGGCCTCCACTGCTGTGTCTGTAAATGGTGCCGGGTTTGGGGGTGCCTGCCTCATGGTCGCCCATCTTGCCCACAGAAGTCCCGGGCCCAGAGCCCGGCCAGCAGGAGCAGTTGGTCTTCAGCAGCGGGGATGCTGTGGAGCTGAGCTGTCCCCCGCCCGGGGGTGGTCCCATGGGGCCCACTGTCTGGGTCAAGGATGGCGCAGGGCTGGTGCCCTTGGAGCGTGTCCTGGTGGGGCCCCAGTGGCTGCAGGTGCTGAATGCCTCCCACGAGGACTCCGGGGCCTACAGCTGCCGGCAGCAGCTCACGCAGCGTGTACTGTGCCACTTCAGTGTGCGGGTGACAGGTGAGCTCTGGGGCCACGCCAGCTACAGAAAGGAGCCGAGTGCCGGGCTTCCTGAGTCCCTGCGTGGGTCAGGAGCGGCTGGGGGTCTCTGTGGTCATTGGTGGAGAGGAGGGCACCCCCAGGAAGTGCTGCCCAAATGGGGGACCCTGCCCCATCTGGGAGGAGCACCTGGGGGCTTCCTGGGGCAGGTTGGACATCGGATGCGGCCATCTCTGCCTTGCAGACGCTCCATCCTCGGGGGATGACGAAGACGGGGACGACGAGGCTGAGGACACAGGTGTGGATACAGGTGGGAGCAGGGTCCAGGGTTCAGGCCAGCCGGGGTGGGGCCCGCTGCCACCGCCAAGCCCTGCCCTCCACAGGCAGCTGAGGGACTGAGGCCCCGGAACAACCTCCCTGGGGTCACCCCGAAGGTCCAGTCCCCTCAGGATGCAGGAGGGGCTGGGCCACTGACATGGCTGTAGACGCCCGACCCTGGTGGCAGGGCTGGGTGCAAGGGGACACCGTGTTGCTGATGGGGAGACCGAGGCACAGGGCCCTGGGGGTTCCAGGAGCAGGAGGAGGCCAGGGCTGGCCTGTGGGGCTGTGGTGTTGGCTGTAGGTGAGGTGGACCCCGCAGACATGAGCGCAGCAGGGCGGGGCACTCAGGTGGCCACCGTGGGGTGGATGGACCTGGGGTGAGGGCGCTGGGGGACCTGCCACAACCAGTGGCGGGCAGGGTGGCTGGCAGGAGGGTGGCTGGTTGGTGGGCTGCGGCTGTGAGAGAGCAGTCGGGGACGATGCCTGGCGTCCCGGCCTGGAACGGTGGCAGGTGGACTTTGCCAAGTTGTAGGGCGGGGAGGTGGGGCTTCTGGTTTTGGAGGGAGCTCTGAGGGGAGTGCGTGCAGGTGATGAGGGTCATCGTGGCACAGACACGAGGGGCAGTTACGACTTGCGGACTGATGGTGTGTGGGCTGGGTCCCTGGGCCAGTGGGGTGAGCAGGTGAGGAGGGGAGGCTGAGTCCATGAGAGAAACTGAGCTGGGGGAACTCACCCTGGGGGTCTTCAGGAGGCCTGGGAGGGAGCTCAGCACCGTGGGGTGCCTCTTTCCAGCCTCTGTCCACATTGCTGATTGCTGGGCCTCAGTGCCCCTGATGGGCATGTCCCTGGAGGGGGGCTGGCAGTGAGCTCACTGAGGGGAGGGCTGCTTCCCTCCTGGGGAATGCCAGGCCATCCTTGCCTGGAGTCCCAGCAGGAAGGCAGCACCAGCCCTGAGGAAGGAGAAAAACCAGTTGGGCTGTGAGAGGGGTGGTGGGAGCCCTGGACATCGAGATGGGAGGAGGCAGGGCCTCCAGGGTGCCACCGTCTCTGGGTGCCCGCCAGACTTGGAGCTCTGCAGAGGGTGGTGTAGGGTCTTGATTCCCGTGGGCCCATGCTGCCCGGCTGCCTCCAAGGCTCCTGGCTCTGCAGGCGACTGGGCTCCTCTCCTGGTAAACTGCTCCCAAGTCCTGGCTTGTCCACTAGATGGGCCTGCCCCCTGGGTCTTCAGTCTCCCCGTTGGTGGGCCTGGCCCTGGCACGCCTCTCTGGGCAGGTGGGCTCCCCTGGACAATGCCCTGTGCTCTGTGACTTCACAGGTCCGGACAGAGCACCCTGGAGGGGAGGGGAGGGGAGGGGACACACGGCCCAGCTCTGAGAAAGCCCTGGGGAGGGGACAAGATGTGGAGGCTCCTGGGAACCTCATCCCGCGCTCTTCCTACACAGGATGGGAAACTGAGGCTGGGGGTGGGCAGGGGCAGCTCTGGGGAGGGGGTTGTTCAGAGGGGCCTCTGCTCCCACTCGGGTCATGGCCTTCACACGCACCTCGGCCCGCAGGGGCCCCTTACTGGACACGGCCCGAGCGGATGGACAAGAAGCTGCTGGCCGTGCCAGCCGCCAACACGGTCCGCTTCCGCTGCCCGGCCGCTGGCAACCCCACTCCCTCCATCTCCTGGCTGAAGAACGGCAGGGAGTTCCGCGGCAACCACCGCATTGGAGGCATCAAGGTGGGCGCGGCGGGGTGGCTCTGGGCCTGGCAGGCGGCGGTGGTCGCTGCCTCCGCTCACTCGCCCGCCCGCGTCCCGGTGCAGCTGCGGCATCAGCAGTGGAGCCTGGTCATGGAAAGCGTGGTGCCCTCGGACCGCAGCAACTACACCTGCGTCGTGGAGAACAAGTTTGGCAGCATCCGGCAGACGTACACGCTGGACGTGCTGGGTGAGGGCCCTGGGGCAGTGCGGGGGCGGGGGCGGCAGTTGCGGTGGTGGTGAGGGAGGGGGTGGCCCCTGAGAGTCATCTGCCCCCACAGAGCGCTCCCGGCACCGGCCCATCCTGCAGGCGGGGCTGCCGGCCAACCAGACGGCGGTGCTGGGCAGTGACGTGGAGTTCCACTGCAAGGTGTACAGTGACGCACAGCCCCATATCCAGTGGCTCAAGCACGTGGAGGTGAACGGCAGCAAGGTGGGCCCGGACGGCACACCCTACGTTACCGTGCTCAAGGTGGGCCACCGTGTGCACGTGGGTGCCGCCGCTGGGGCTCCTGGGCTGGCCCCAAGGGTGCCCCTTGGCTGGGGGTTGCGTGAGGATTTGGGTCTAGGGGCTGGAGCTTCGGGGGCAGAAGCTGTGGGGTTGCTTGTGGGGCCACGTCTCAGCCACCCCACACCTCAGGGCCATAGGCAGCTGCGTTAGGACCCGTTTCCGTGTCTGCAGAGGGCCAACCTCAGCCACTGAAGTCCCTGACATGGAGCTGCCCACGGGCTTCTTGGGGGTGGGTGCGGCTTGGGCAGCAGTGGTGCCCCAGGACAGGGCAGTGTGGCCAAGTCCTCCAGGCCCCCTCTGGACCTCAGAGGCGGTGGCTGAGCCCCGACCTGGCCGATTGGCTCTCGTCAGCTGTGTGCAGTGGGGCCCAAGCTCACTGTCTGCCCGCCTCCTGAAGCCCTTAGCTTTGTTCCCATGGCTGCCGGGTGGGGGCCACTGAATTGGGACGGTTGCGACACTCAAAGCCCAAAGAGAAACATCTGTTCAGAGAGAAGACGGTCTCGTGGGGGCGGGGAGCAGGCGCAGGGCGAGGGTGGAGTCCCGACCCCGCCCAGAGAGGCTGCCTCGGGCCCTGTCCAGGGTACAGGTTCTGCAAGAGCCCGGGGGAGGGCAGGCCAGTGACCAGAGGTTGTCTGAGGGTCTGGGCTGGGTTGTTGGGGTGGAGGCAGAGACGTGCATCCTGTGAAACCACAGCCACCTCGAAGTGCCTCCACGCCTCCTCCAGGCAGCCTTTGGGGCTGACGCAGCCCAGCCTCGATCTGTACCTTGGGGGTCTCCCACATCCTGCCTCGTGCCCGGCGGGGCTGCCTCAGGGGCGTGCCTGAGCCGGGTCTCTTGTCCCCGCAGTCCTGGATCAGTGAGAGTGTGGAGGCCGACGTGCGCCTCCGCCTGGCCAATGTGTCGGAGCGGGACGGGGGTGAGTACCTCTGTCGAGCCACCAATTTCATAGGCGTGGCCGAGAAGGCCTTTTGGCTGAGCGTTCACGGGCCCCGAGCAGGTAACAACTCTGTCCCATGCCGGCCGGCACAAGAGCTCCAGCTCCAAGGCCCTGTCCGCGCGCCCTGCACGCCCCGCACGCCCAGCCCTGCTCGCTCCTGCCCCTGGCTCGCGCTCCACTCGGGGCCACCTCGGCAAGGCTGGCAGCTCCAGCCTCCACGGTGACCGCCCGCTTCAAGCCCCGTGGCCTGCGCCGACCCTTCCCGCATGCCTGCGACCCCCACAGGAGGTGCCCGGTGCCCACCGGGCCAGCTCCGTGCCATCTGTGAGCACCCCTTTGCGCCTCTCTCCACCCTCGCCCGCTGCCTGCTCGCTTCTGCAGCCTGTGTGTCCCTGTGTCCATCCTCCACCTGCACCCGCCCGGCTCTGCGCTAACCCGCATGCTGCCTGCCCGCCTGCCGCTCACCTGGGACAGAGGACTCGCCGGTGGAGGGGCCTGGCTTCGGGCTCAGTACCGGTGTACCAGGCGGAGGGCCCTCGGCCGCGTGGTGTTGACCAAGTTGGCGGTGGCTGAGGAGTTGGTGGTGGCGGCGTTTTCCTTGCAGCGGCTGGATCCTGCCGTGTGGACTCTGCGGTGCCCGCAGGGCGGTGCTGGCGCTCGCCTATCGCTCTGCTCTCTCTTTGTAGACGGCGGGCGCTAACACCACCGACAAGGAGCTAGAGGTTCTCTCCTTGCACAACGTCACCTTTGAGGACGCCGGGGAGTACACCTGCCTGGTGGGCAATTCTATTGGGTTTTCTCATCACTCTGCGTGGCTGGTGGTGCTGCCAGGTACCGGCTTCTGCTGCTCCTGCTGCTCCGCACTGTCTGGGGGACGCTGGCTCGGGACACGCCAAAGCTGCCAGGACGGACGGGAATCCTGTGACTTATGGCCGTCCTGCTCCTTGAGCCCTCACACCTGGCCCTGTGCCCAGTGTGGGGACAAAGTTGGCCTGGCCCGGTCCTGGTCCCAGAGGGGCCCCCTCAGCCCCCTCGAGCCCACTTCCCATCTGGGTCCCCAAAAGGCCCCTCCTGTGGCTCTGGTGTCTCCCGGGCGCCTGGTGGCGGTGTGGGACTGGCTGGCTCTGCTGGGCTCCTCCTCTCCAGGGTCTGACCCTCTAGACTCACTGGCGTTACTGACTGCGAGACCCTCCAGACAAGGCGGGTGCTGAGGTTCTGAGCCCCCTCCCTCTCCCAGTGGTGCCTGTGGCTCTGGGCCAGGGGCATCCATGGGAGCCCCGTTGGGGGGGGGGGCCAGGCCAGGCCTCAACGCCCATGTCTTTGCAGCCGAGGAGGAGCTGGTGGAGCCTGACGAGGCAGGCAGTGTGTATGCATGCATCCTCAGCTACGGGGTGGGCTTCTTCCTGTTCATCCTGGTGGTGGCGGCTGTGATGCTCTGCCGCCTGCGCAGCCCCCCCAAGAAAGGCCTGGGCTCCCCCACCGTGCACAAGATCTCCCGCTTCCCGCTCAAGCGACAGGTAACAGAAAGTAGATACCAGGTTCTGAGCTGCCTGCCCGCCAGGCCTCCTGGAGCCCCCCCCTCGGCCCACGCTGGTCCTGGGCTGTGAGTCCTCTCTGCAGCCAGGCGGGCTCCCCTCTCCTTGTCTCTGCTCACCATGTAGAGTCTAGGGTACTTTGGGGCACGAAACATTCTAAAAATCTTCATTCAATGCTGGTGGAAGTCAACGCCCCCCCTTCTGGCCCAGCACTGACCCCCGGCTGTACCTCCACGCCCTGTCGCCCACGCGGCGCCAACCTGCCCCTGCTGACCCAAGCAGGTGTCCCTGGAGTCCAACGCGTCCATGAGCTCCAACATACCACTGGTGCACATCGCAAGGCTGTCCTCAGGGGAGGGCCCCACGCTGGCCAATGTCTCCGAGCTCGAGCTGCCTGCTGACCCCAAATGGGAGCTGTCTCGGGCCCGGTCAGTGGTGCTGAGGGCCAGCGTTGGCTGTAGGGGGCTTGGTGGTGGGGGTGAAACAGCCACCAGTCAGAGGCCTGGCTGGGTTTAGGGGCCGTCAGGGATGTGGCGGATGTTGGGTGTGGCTGGGGTTCTGTGGAGATGCTCCTGGGACTGGGTGCATGGCAGGGACTGCCCCTCTCAAGGTGCCCTGTCTGGAGGGGCAGCAAGGGCGGGAGGCTGTGGGTGACGCTCTTCGTCCTTATGAGCAGGCTGTAGGGGAAGCATGGAGGGCTTCCTGGAGGTGGTGGCTCTGGGCCAGGCTGGGGTGGGGACAGTGGTGGGCTGAGAGTGGGCGAGTTTGCACACTCATGGCCCCTCTGCCTCCACTGCCAGGCTGACCCTGGGCAAGCCCCTTGGGGAGGGCTGCTTCGGCCAGGTGGTCATGGCGGAGGCCATCGGCATTGACAAGGACCGGGCCGCCAAGCCTGTCACTGTAGCCGTGAAGATGCTGAAAGGTGAGGAGGGGGCGGCCAGGGGTGCAGAGCAGGGCTGAGGGGGCGGCCAGGGGTGCAGAGCGGGGCTGGGGGGGCAGCCAGGGGTGCAGAGCGGGGCTGGGGGGCGGCCAGGTGTGCAGAGCGGGGCTGGGAGGGCGGCCAGGGGTGCAGAGCGGGGCTGGGGGGTGGCCAGGGGTGCAGAGCGGGGCTGGGGGGGCGGCCAGGGGTGCAGAGCGGGGCTGGGGGGGGCGGCCGGGGGTGCAGATCGGGGCTGGGGGGGGTGGCCGGGGGTGCAGAGCGGGGCTGGGGGGGCGGCCGGGGGTGCAGAGCGGGGCTGGGGGGGCGGCCGGGGGTGCAGAGCGGGGCTGGGGGGGGGCGGCCGGGGGTGCAGAGCGGGGCTGGGGGGGGCGGCCGGGGGTGCAGATCGGGGCTGGGGGGGGGTGGCCGGGGGTGCAGAGCGGGGCTGGGGGGGCGGCCGGGGGTGCAGAGCGGGGCTGGGGGGGCGGCCGGGGGTGCAGAGCGGGGCTGGGGGGGGCGGCCGGGGGTGCAGAGCGGGGCTTGGGGGGCGGCCAGGGGTGCAGAGCGGGGCTGGGGGGTGGCCAGGGGTGCAGAGCGGGGCTGGGGGGGCGGCCAGGGGTGCAGAGCGGGGCTGGGGGGGGCGGCCGGGGGTGCAGAGCGGGGCCGGGGGCGCCGCCGCCGCCGCCTGACACAGGCCCCCGCTCCTTGCACAGACGATGCCACTGACGAGGACCTGTCGGACCTGGTGTCTGAGATGGAGATGATGAAGATGATCGGGAAACACAAAAACGTCATCAACCTGCTGGGCGCCTGCACGCAGGGCGGTAGGTGTGGTAGCGGCGGTGGTGCCGGGTGGGCGGCCCTCCTGGGCCTGGCAGCCCCTCTGAGGAGCCCGTGTCCCCAGGGCCCCTGTACGTGCTGGTGGAGTACGCGGCCAAGGGTAACCTGCGGGAGTTCCTGCGGGCGCGGCGGCCCCCGGGCCTGGGCTACTCCTTCGACACCTGCAAGCCGCCCGAGGAGCGGCTCACCTTCAAGGACCTGGTGTCCTGTGCCTACCAGGTGGCCCGGGGCATGGAGTACCTGGCCTCCCAGAAGGTGAGCAGGGCGGCAGGTGTGGGTGGAGTAGGCTGGGCCCTGCCCTGAGATGCTGGGAGCAGCGGGGAGAGGTGGAGAGACTTCAGCGCTGCCTCCCACCCCTTCCCCAGTGCATCCACAGGGACCTGGCTGCCCGCAATGTGCTGGTGACCGAGGACAACGTGATGAAGATCGCAGACTTCGGGCTGGCCCGGGACGTGCACAACCTCGACTACTACAAGAAGACAACCAATGTGAGCCCGGCCCTGGGGTGAGGGGGTGGGGGTCATGCCAGGAGGACGCCTGGCGCCAACACCGCCTTCCCACACTCTCCCAGGGCCGGCTGCCCGTGAAGTGGATGGCGCCTGAGGCCTTGTTTGACCAAGTCTACACTCACCAGAGTGACGTGTACGTGTCCTCCAGACCTCAGGCTTCAGGGGTGGAAGCGGGAACTGGGCAGAGCCAGGACCCCAGCTGCAGCCCCCAGGCCTGTGCCCTGGAGCTCTTGGGTGTGGTTTCTACCCCTCCCTGGGGGCAGCAGTGCAGCCCTGGCCTATTCCCCTGGTGCCCGCCCAGGTGTCTGTCCTGGGAGTCTCAGGACAGCCTGACCTCACCTTCCCCTGCAGCTGGTCCTTTGGGGTCCTGCTCTGGGAGATCTTCACGCTGGGGGGCTCCCCGTACCCCGGCATCCCTGTGGAGGAGCTCTTCAAGCTGCTGAAGGAGGGCCACCGCATGGACAAGCCCGCCAACTGCACACACGACCTGTGAGTGGCATCCCTGGCCCTCCACTGGGTCCTCAGGGGTGGGGGTCCCTCCGGGGCTGGACGGGGGAGGGACCGGCAGCCCTTCAGGCTGTTCCCGAATAAGGCGGGAAGCGGCGGGGCTCACTCCTGAGCGCCCTGCCCGCAGGTACATGATCATGCGGGAGTGCTGGCAAGCCGCGCCCTCGCAGAGGCCCACCTTCAAGCAGCTGGTGGAGGACCTGGACCGAGTCCTTACCGTGACGTCCGCCGACGTGAGTGCTGGCTCTGGCCTGGTGCCACCCGCCTATGCCCCTCCCCCTGCCGTCCCCGGCCATCCTGCCCCCCAGAGTGCTGACGTGTGGGGCGGGCCTTCTGGGGCACAGAGGCGGCTGTGCGAAGAGGGGCTCGGTGGCACAGCGCTCACCCCGCCTCCCGCCAGCAGGAGTACCTGGACCTGTCGGCGCCTTTCGAGCAGTACTCCCCGGGTGGCCAGGACACCCCCAGCTCCAGCTCCAGCTCCTCGGGACGACTCCGTGTTTGCCCACGGCCTGCTGCCCCCGGCCCCACCCAGCAGTGGGGGCTCGCGGACGTGAAGGGCCACTGGTCCCCAACAATGTGAGGGGGTCCCTAGCAGCCCACCCTGCTGCTGGTGCACAGCCACTCCCCGGCATGAGACTCTGCAGATGGAGAGACGGCTACACAGAGCTTTGGTCTGTGCGTGTGCGTGTGTGTGTGTGTGTGCACATCTGCGTGTGCCTGTGTGCGTGTGCATCTTGCCTCCAGGTGCAGAGGTACCCTGGGTGTCCCCGCTGCTGTGCAACGGCCTCCTGACTGGTGCTGCAGCACCGAGGGGCCTTTGTTCTGGGGGGACCCAGTGCAGAATGTAAGTGGGCCCACCCGGTGGGACCCCCGTGGGGCAGGGAGCTGGGCCCGACATGGCTCCGGCCTCTGCCTTTGCACCACGGGACATCACAGGGTGGGCCTCGGCCCCTCCCACACCCAAAGCTGAGCCTGCAGGGAAGCCCCACATGTCCAGCACCTTGTGCCTGGGGTGTTAGTGGCACCACCTCCCCACCTCCAGGCTTTCCCAGTTCCCACCCTGCCCCTCAGAGACTGAAATTACGGGTACCTGAAGATGGGAGCCTTTACCTTTTATGCAAAAGGTTTATTCCGGAAACTAGTGTATATTTCTATAAATAGATGCTGTGTATATGGTATATATACATACATATATATAAAATATATGGAAGAGGAAAAGGCTGGTACAATGGAGGCCTGCGACCCTGGGGGCACAGGAGGCAGGCATGGCCCTGGGCGGGGCGGGTGGGGAGGGAGGCCCAGGGGGTTTCACCCATGCAAGCAGAGGACCAGGGCCTTTTCTGGCACCGCAGTTTTGTTTTAAAACTGGACCTGTATATTTGTAAAGCTATTTATGGGCCCCTGGCACTCTTGTTCCCACACCCCAACACTTCCAGCATTTAGCCAGCCACATGGCGGAGAGTTTTAATTTTTAACTTATTGACAACCGAGAAGGTTTATCCCGCCAATAGAGGGACGGCCAAGAATGTACGTCCAGCCTGCCCCGGAGCTGGAGGATCCCCTCCAAGCCTAAAAGGTTGTTAATAGTTGGAGGTGATTCCAGTGAAGATATTTTATTTCCTTTGTCCTTTTTCAGGAGAATTAGATTTCTATAGGATTTTCCTTTAGGAGATTTATTTTTTGGACTTCAAAGCAAGCTGGTATTTTCATACAAATTCTTCTAATTGCTGTGTGTCCCAGGCAGGGAGACGGTTTCCAGGGAGGGGCCGGCCCTGCGTGCAGGTTCCGATGTTATTAGATGTTACAAATTTATATATATCTATATATATAATTTATTGAGTTTTTACAAGATGTATTTGCTGTAGACTTAACACTTCTTATGCAATGCTTCTAGAGTTTTATAGCCTGGACTGCTACCTTTCAAAGCTTGGAGGGAAGCTGTGAATTCAGTTGGTTCGTTCTGTACTGTTACTGGCCCCTGAGTCCGGGCAGCTGTCCCTTGCTTGCCTGCAGGGCCATGGCTCAGGGTGGTCTCTTCTTGGGGCCCAGTGCATGGTGGCCAGAGGCGTCACCCAAACCGGCAGGTGCGATTTTGTTAACCCAGCGACGAACTTTCCGAAAAATAAAGACACTTGGTTGCTAACCTGGCCCTGTGCTTTCTGTCTCCAGTTCTTCTGGGATAGGGGAGGGAGGGGTCACTTTGCCAGGTGGTCCCAGTTGCGCGGGATGGATGCTGGCAGCAGCACCGAAAATCGCTGGTGGGCTGGGAGCCCCAAGAGCAAGGAGTGTTTATGGGAGGGGCCTGGTGGAAGGGAGCAGGGTGCCTGGGGGGGTGCACTTCCCTGGATGCTCCCAGCTTGTGGGTTCCTGAGGTGGTGGTGGTGGTGGGGAGGGTCCTGTCTCACTAGCTCTGAGGCAGACCTTCCCTCATCACCCCACTCCTGGCATCCGCCTTCCCAGTCAGCTGGGGAGCTTTCTGGGCATCCCCCTATGGAGCCAAAAGTAAGCAAAGCCCTCATGGGGCCCTGGGGGCTACACAGGCGGTCACTTTCCTCCAGATCAGCTCTCTGCCCTCCCAGGCCGGGCAACCAGTGCCCCCACTGCCTTGGGCTCCATCAGGGTCCGCCACAGTGATAAAGCACCTTTGGGCAGATGAGGTGCTGATGGGGGTGCTGAGAACCCAGAGATGGAACCAGGCCCTTGCCCAAGTTCATAGCCCTAGCAGGGTGGGAGGACAACATGGTGAGAGCAAGTCTGGGAAGGCTTCCTGGAGGGGGTGTACCATCTCTGCTGACTCCCCACCACCCTCTTTGCTGTCCTCCCTTCTGCTATCCTCCCCTCTGCTTTTCGCATCTCTGCTGTCCTACCTCTGTCGTCCTCCCTCTGCTCTCCTCCCCCCATCCCCTCTGCTCTCCCCACCTTTGCTGTCCTCTCTGCCGTCCTCCCTCTGCTCTTCTCCCCTCTGCCATCCTCCTTGTCTCTCCTCCCCTCTGCTGGCTCAAGAGCAGGGTTTCCCAACCATGAGCTGCATGAACTCTAGCTCTAAAATACTCTGGCTACAAACTCACCTTTCAGGTCAAGGGGCGTTCCTGGCCCGTTTCCTGGGCAGGCAAGGGTTTAACTCAACCCCATTCAGGGAAGTACATGTGGGTGCGGGCCTGGTGGAAGTGGCCTCACAAGGGACTGCATCCCTAATGCCCCCACTTGCCCAGAAACCCCATGCTGGGCCCCAGAGGCAGGCCTGGCCATGGGATGCCTGGTGACAGTGGCAGGATGGGGAGGCCCACATGTGCCTGAAGGCTGAGGCCCGCAGGGCAGTGGGGGGACCAGGCCAACAGGCAGGCAGTTCCAGCATCCACACCAAGGCAGGCAGAGCATGGGGCTCGAAGCGCAGGCTGGGAGCGCCCCCTAGCGCTGGCTGGGCAGTGTCCCTGCTACAACCTAAGGCCCCTCTCCCGTCAGGGCTCTGGTGGACCTCTGGTGGGCACAGTGGGATCCTGAATGGGTGCTGGGGACCAAAGGGCTGGGCCACCGGGAGAACAGTGGCCCATGAAGGTGCTGGTGGGCCAGCCCCCTCCTCCTCAGAGTGCTTCCTTAGCGACCCCAGATGGCAGGGCACAGTCCTTGAAGCTGCCCCATCAGGGGCTCCCTGGCTGCCTCCCCCTGTCCCATAAGAAGGTGAGCCCATGAGAGACCCCAGCTGTCAGCACAACTGAACCTCCACCACCAGGGTGCCCTCTAGTGGTTGGGTGTGCTCTAGGCTGGCAGGGTCCCTGCCCTTGCTGTCTGCTGATGGCTTTCTGAGGGGGACGTGTCTCATGGGAGGCCCGGCTTCCAGGACACAACTGGTGGCTTCTGGGGTCACCAAGGGCACCTGCTTTGTTCACAGCTCTTTGGGATGCTGTCCCCGTGAGTGAGCACCTCCCACCCCAGCTGTGGGTCCATCATTTTGTCTGATTAATTAGGGCCTAGGGGTCAAGGGAGGCCCCGAGGGAGGACCCTCAGTGTGAACAAACCAGCAGCCAGGGCCGCAGAGAAGCCCGTGAGGTGCCCACAGGGCCTGGTCCCAGTGTGGGCAGAGCACCTAAGGGATGGCTTCTGTCCACTGAGAAGGGTCGGGAGCCAAGACACCACACTGCTATCCTGGCGCTGGAACCATCCACGCACTACTGCAGCCGGGCCACGCTGAGGCAGGTAGGCACCCAGAGGTCCGGGCTGGGGGCTGCCCTCCATGGCCCCAGGCCATCACACGTCCCTCAGGGCGTCTGGGCCCTGCCTGTGGGCTGGACTGCAGGCTGAAGGCCCTGCCTCATCCAGGACTCCCTAGGGCAGTACTCGGTGCTCTTTCCCCTCAGCTGCCTGAGGAGTCTTTCAGAAGAGCTGGCCCTCCTGGGTGACACCTCGGCCAGGGTCCCAGCCCCTAACCCCAGGACTCCCAAGAAGTCACTGAGGTCCCCAGAGCAGGGAGAGCATGACCAGGTGGCAGGGCCACTGGCCTGGAGAACATCCCACACTGTTCCATGAGCAGCTCATGCTGCGGGTGGATCACCTGAGGTCAGGAGTTCAAGACCAGCCTGGCCCACATGGTGAAACCCCATCTCCACAAAAATAAAAAAAAATTAGCCGGACATGATGGCAGGTGCCTGTAATCCCAGCTACTCGGGAGGCTGAGGCAGGATAATCACCTGAACCCGGGAGGCAGAGGTTGCAGTGAGCTGAGATCACGCCATTGCACTCAAAAAAAAAAAAAAAAGAGAAGAACCACAAAAACACCAAGAGTAAGCCATTTCTTGTATAAACAACAGTGATAAGTGTACAGCACATTTTTAGGATTTCAACATGTTTTTGATGCTTTCCCTAACTTGCTCTAGTTCCTATAAGCATAAAGTCAGAGTTCATTCATACTACTGACATTCAGAGCCCATTGTGATCAAACTTCATGCTGGGAACAAGACAGGAATAGGAGCAGCAGGGCCAGAGGCACCAGCCCACAGAGGTGCCAGGCCAGGCTGTGCAGAGGCTGGGCGGTGCCGGGAGCCAGCAGGTAGCACCCTGAGATGCCCAGTGACCTTGAACCTCCAGGCAGTGGGGTTGCAATGAGTCAACAGCCAGGGAGCAGCAAGTGCAGCTTTAAGATGGGGGGAGCCCACTCCAGCCGGCAACGAGAGCCACCATGAGAGGAGGGACAAGATGGGGAGGGCAGGCACTGACCCTGCTCCTAGTGGACCAATACGTCACTTCACCTCATGTAACAGGAGGCAACTCTCCTGGTTCTGTGGGGAAGGAAATTCCTACTACGTGCCACATTTAGGGCTTGTAACAGTCCGGTCTGTGAACTGGGAGCTGGGTTAAGGGGAAAATGTTGGCTATGTTCTCATACACAGCAAGTTACATTTTAAGTTAAAATTAAAAGCACAGCACACGTGAGCATGCCAAGGCCCTTCTCACTCCAGCTGAGACTAGCTTTGGCCCCCACCTGTCTCCACATGAAGAGGGCCCAGCGCATTCTCCGCTATCCTCCCCACACCATGGCACCTTCAGCCCCTCCACCCCTGCCCCGGCCAGCTCCTGTGCCTCAAGGGCTCAGCCCGGCAAGCAGGCAGGCTGGCAGGTCTCCCAGAGTTCCCTGGTCTGTCCCCCAGTGACCCTACCTTCTCTCTAACACTGCCTGTCCCACTGGCTCCCTTACTAGGCTCTCCCCAAAACCTGTTCTGATGGCTTCTGTCCCCAGCTCTCCAAGGAACCCCCAGTCAAGGCCGTTCGGGGTGATGGGGATCATTGCTCTGCGTCCCTCACGAGCACAGGTGTCATCTGTGGCCAGGACCTGCTGGGAGCCCTTCTGTTCTTTTTTCCAACACCAACGAATTCTCCAACTGGGAGTCCAACAATTTAATTCCATACTGACACTACCCAGAGTTAGTGCAGACCTCACAGGGTACGGGCTCAGTCCCACAAGACTGCCCCCACTCCATGTGCCCAGGCTTACCCAACTTCAGGTGACCACACATTTGAGGGTTCCCATGACCGCCTTGGTTTTGATCATTCACAAGAAAGACTCAGATGTCAGCAATGGGCTCTACTTGCTATCCCAGTTTATTATAAAGGGTACCTAGGAACAACCAGACAGCAAGGCCAGGGAGGTCCCGAGCACAGGATCCTTCGTCCTGCAGAGCTGGGTGGACACCAGTGGGAAGCCTCGCCAGCCTCCTCACCCAGAAGTTCTCATCAAGCCTTCATGACTGATTACGGTATTGGCCCACTGGCCACGGGGACTGAACTAAATCTCCAAACCCTCTCCCCTCCCCGGAAGGGGCAGGAAGTTCCCACCCTCTAATCACAGCATGGCCAGCACCTCAATCTCAGGGCCTGCCCGGAGTCACCTCATCAGTATAAACTCAGGTGCAGTGATAACGAATAACAGAAGACACTCCCAAACTCACGCCTGTAATCCTAGCACTTTGGGAGGCCAAGGCGGGTGGATCGCTGCTGAGCTCAGGAGTTAAGCCTGGGCAACAGAGACCCTGTCTACAAAAAATTTAAAACATCAGCTGGCAGGAGGATCGCTTAGAGGCTGCAGTGAGCCATGATCAAGCTACTGCACTCCAGCCTGGGTGACAGAGCAAGACCCTGTCTCAAAATACAAACAAATGAAAACAGACACTCCCATCATTCAGGAAACTTCCAGGGTTTTCAGCCCTCAGTGCTGGTGCCAGGATCAGGTCAAAGAACAAACAAACCTTTCTTCATCTGGCTTCACCCTTGCCACTCCTGGGAGATCCTCCCTACCTGACCTCCACCTCCTCCCCAGGCAATCTCTTCCCTGACTTGAATACACACGCCCCACAGGTCTGATGGGCACGGCACAGTCCACACCTCCAAAAACTCTCAACTAGTGCCCCTCCTCATTCTGCTCCTCCCCAAGTCCTCCCCAGTTCCAACAAATGGCACTGTTGTCCCCAGGCGGCTCAGGCCAGAGGTCACCTCTCCCACACAGCCCTTCGAGTCAAGCCTGCTTCTGCTCATAAAGCGACTTCCTCCCAAAAAGGACAATATGGAGAGGTGGGAGAAGAGTAACTGGGCAGTGAAAAACCTGACAAACACCACTTCAGCCTACTAATCAAGGTCAACATCAACAGTGACAAATCATTTGGACAGCATGGAGCCTCGACGTGATGTGATAAGGATGCTTCACCTCTGTGGTCTTCCTCCTGAAAAACCATCTTTCCCAGCTTAATTATGAGGAAACATCAAGAAATACCAGTAGAGCAGCACCCTACACTCCACCTGGGCAGTACTCCTCAAAGCTGTCAAGGTCACTGCAGACAAGGAAAGCCTGAGAGGCAATCAAGAAGGGTAGTACAGATGGGTCCTGGGACAGAAAAAGGACCTCAGAATGAAGAACGGGAGAGTAAAGAAAATCTGAATATGTTATGGACTTTAGTGAACAGTAACAGATCAATGTCAGTTCATTAACTGTGACAACGAACCCTACTCATCTAAGATGTTAATAGCAGGGGCCTGCAGCACTCCACTCGGTGTGTCACTCATAAGTTCAGGGACCTCCTCCACAGTCCAGCCCTGGGTCTCGCTGGCTCTGAAATCCCTACTGTTTCTACAGCAGACCTGCCAGTGTCCCTGTCACAAAGCACAGTAGTAACTACAGAAGACGTTTGTGTTCCTGAAATGACAGAATCGCACATAAAAAGCTAATTATTATTATTATTTATCAAAAATCTGCTACATAAGCACGAAGTGTTAAAAGTACTTTTATCACCATCAAGAGGTCCAGAGAGAGCTCTAACATCTAACACAGCAACTGGAAAGACCAAATGCTGAGCTCCCCCTTCAGACTGTGCAGTTCCACCCCTCAACATCCTCTCACCACTCCAAAAGTTTCAGTGGCTAACCAGCCATTATTGTTAAAAATTACAAGAATTGGCCAGGCGAGGTGGCTCACGCCTGTAATCCCAGCACTTTGGGAGGCTGAAGTGGGTGGATCACGAGGCCAGGAGTTCAAGACCGGCCTGACCAACATGGTGAAACCCCATCTCTACTAAAAATACAAAAATTAGCCAGGCATGAGGGTGGGCGCCTGTAATCCCAGCTACTCAGGAGGCTGAGGCAGGAGAATCGCTTGAACCTGGAAGGCAGAGATTGCAGTGAGCCAAGATCATGCCACTGCACTCCAGCCTGGATGACAGAGCAAGACTCCATTTCAAAAAAAAAAAAAAAATTACAAGAATTGGGGGCCGGGCGCGGTGGCTCACGCCTGTAATCCCAGCACTTTGGGAGGCCGAGGTGGGTGGATCACCTGAGGTCAGGAGTTCGAGACCCGCCTGGCCAAGACGGAGAAAACAGTCTCTACTAAAAATACAAAAATTAGCCAGTCGTGGTGGCGGGTGCCTATAATTCCAGCAACTCGGCAGGCTGAGGTAAGAGAATCACTTGAATCCAGGAGGTGGAGGTTGCAGTGAGCCAAGATCACACCACTGCACTCTAGCCTGAGCAACAGATTGAGACTCTGTCTCCAAAAAAAAAAAAAAATACAAGAATTGGGAGGATACATTCAGGGCAACTTCAATCTATCTCTCTGGGGGTGGGGAATAGAGACAAGAATATTGAAGCTGGGTGCCTGGGCATGGTGGCTCCTGTAATCCCAGCACTTTGGGAGGCCAAAGCAGGAGGATCAGTTGAGCCTTGGAGTTCAAGACTAGGCTGGGCAACATATCAAGACCCTGTCTCTACAAAAAAACTACAAAAAAAAAAAATTAGCTGGGTGTTGTGTGGCACAACTAACAACTTGGGAGGCTGAGACAGAAGGATAGCTTGAGCCCAGGAGTTTGAGGTGCAGTGAGTATGATCACACCACTGCACTAATTATTTTACTTGAGTCCCTCTTAGCAAGTTTTATGTTTATTCCAATTTTACAAATAAGGACATAAACTCAAATAAGTTGGTTAATTAGAGAGAGAGAGGAGGTGGGCACACCCTGGGACAGCATTCACTCCAGACAGCACCTGAGGCTAGGGGGGCTAAAGCCACGCACCCTGAGGACCCTCAGCGGCTCCGGAGTCATACAGCAGTGGTATAGATGAGTACATGATGCCAAAGGAGCGCAACATTATTTTCAGGGCACACATTCCTTGTACAGCTCTGTTCTTTCATTCCTGACGGCGGTTTTTATTTGCATGCTTGCAACATAGCAGTTGGTGTTCAAGATATCATATCTGCATCTCAGGCATAAAAAAGAGGAATATAAAGGGAAAAAAGGCAAAGGGGCAAGCCAATGTATCCGGTCTCCTTTACTAGATTTTAAACTTCAATGGCCTAATCTTTATCATGTGGCCACAGTTATCTGCATAAGAGAAAAAGAAATGTTATATTTTAACTGGGCACATGTTCCATTCAAATAAAATTGATTTTTGTCAGTATGAAGAAGGGGAGGGTGAGTTCTGGAGAGGTCATTTAACATTCTGTGTCAAATGGCACTTTCTAATATGCATCAAAATATGCAAAAAAGTCCCTTAGGAAGAAATAGTGTGTATTAATCATTTGTGCATCATCAGCAACTGACAAATGGAATACAACAAAAATAAAATACATGATAATTTTATTTATTAAATTAATAGACTCAGAGGCATCTGCATTTGAAGACACTATAACCATTTACATTTGAAGATGCTATAACCAACTATCAGCTCATGATATTTCTTTACTTTGTATTACAAATTTGCTCTCATACAGTCAGAGATGGTGTCAGAAAGACCCCCTTTTAAATCTGGGTTTAACACTTTTTATATTTATTCTTAGCTGAACAATACAGACAAGTTTAAAAATCTCTCTGAGGTTTGTTTTTCTCACTAAATAAAAATCTGGGTGATAAGATCTCCCTAAAAGGGTCGCTGAAATTATTTAAAGTGACAACACCTGTAAAGTTCTGAAGACTATGCCTGACACATTACTATGCTAAGTAAATAGGCACTTTTATTTTAAGTATTGCGACCATAGCACAGAGTGAGACATTTATCTTTCTCTACTTTAGATTTTTTGACTAAATATTTTTTACTGAAAATAAAATATTTGGCTTTTACTATTATTAAAAATCATGAATGAAAAATGCATTTTTTATTCTTGATATTCCTGTGTTCCATAAAGTCAAATTTTGACAATACAATAAAGACTAACATTCAGGATCATATTATTCATATTCCTTTCTCCAGACAGAAGCTAATTAAATACCTGTGACTGAGAGTAAAATATATAAATTATATAACTAATCAGATAATGAAATAACCACAACAAAGGCCTACTTTTAAAAGTGTATGCCATGAGAACAATTTATATTTATTTCTTATTTAAATTCCACATGTGTGGAACTTATTTGACCTTCGTATATTCTCCTTGGAACAAGTAAACAAGTGCCCTCACTGTCAGAGAGTAGAAACAAAAGCATCATTTGGATAACACAAGAAATATTTATATTCTAAAGACCTTAATTTTGTACAAAGAGTTACATAATGTATTAGTAGGGAGATAATATATATCTGCTCCTTATATTTAAATTTTAAAAAGTTTTTAATTACTGGTTTCATAAAAATCTGAAGTCACTGAACAAACACCAATAAAAATAGGTTTATGTGGTAGAAAGAGTAGACACAATCTTTCCTAATAGGGTAAGAGAGTCAGCAATCTTTGAAAACTTATTTACCCTCCTGGACTCGGGATGCTGAGGTAATTGAAAAAGACACAATAATACTGAGTTTCTAATGGCCTCAGCAATGCTGCATACATGAAAATATTGCAACTGTAGTTAAATAATTATGGTACACGGCTTAGTGAGGATAAACATAATGGCAGTGCTTCACAGCTTGTAAAGATTTTTTTACTATGCTTTTATGCAAAATGATGGAGACTTTTATGTAAAGTTTGGGATTATAATTCACCACTTAATTTATATATTTGCCTACTGCCATAAAATCAAGCTAATCAATTTAGCTTCTAACAAGGTAATCTATTTTCCATATTCTTGCATATTCCCTTTTCTTCTGAAATGCATTTTAATATATGAGTTACATTAATTGAAATCCAGGTGATTCATCACAAGAGATCCCTGGATACTTGCTAGCTTTTTTGACATTCTCCAGCCAAATGAGAAGGTTATTCTTGGGTAGTTATTTCTAACCATCATGAGTATTTTCATTTCAAATGCTTTTTAATGGAATTATTGAAAAAAATAATTCACTAGTATCTAAATATAAGAAAAAATGGAGATCTTTGAGAATGATATCTATACAAAAAGTTAAGAACCAGGAGGAGAAAGACATAAAATTATGAAAAGATAAGAGGTAAAAATGTGGAAGCAGAAAAGAAAAATACCTAGAAAAGATCTATGTCTATGGGTGATAAGGATGGAAAGTAAGCATAGAAGGAAGTGAGTGAAGACAGACACATACAGATAAACTAAAAGTAATATCACTCTATGGGAAAAGGCTTCAGAGAATGAAGTTGGTCACTATGTATGGAGTTTGGAGAGATTTAGAATGGAGCAGAGTATGCAGAATTGTTTATTAGTATGTTGTTGGTGAACTTTGTGAGGGTGCTTTTGGTAAATGACAATATACTATAGGCCAGTGAACTTAAAACTATATATATTTTAGCTTCCTGTTGGAAGAGTCCTAGAGATGATAATAGAAAATGAAGACTTGGAAGAAAAGTTGAAGATGGTGGGTGGTGACAACAGTAGAGAGATATTAAAACACACTATTTACCCAGATGAAAAAGAACTTGAAATGTTTATCTGCTCATCATAGAGCTTTTCTCCTTTGACATTGTGTGATGGCTACATTTATTCATGAATTAAAAAAACATTCTATAATTTTAAGTTTTATTTTAGATTCAGTTTCAGATTTGTGGGGTACACGTGCAGGTTTGCTGCATGACGCTGAAGTTTGGAGTACAAATGATCCCATCACCCAGTACTGAGCATAGTGTCCAATAGTTCACTTTCAACCTTTGCTTTATTTCTTCCTTCCCCCAACTAGTAGTCCCCAGTTTCTATTGTTGCCATCTTTATATCCATGAGGACGCGTTGTTTAGCTCCCACTTATAAGGAAGAACATCAATTATTTTACTTTCTGTTTGTTGCTGGTTAATTCGCTTGGGATAATGGCCTCCAGCTACTTCCATGTTGCTGCAAAGGAGATAATTTCATCCTTCTTGTGGCTGCATAGTATTCCATGGTGACTATGTACCATTTTTCTTTATCCAGTCCACTGCTGATGAGCACCTAAATTGATTCCATGACTTTGCCATTGTGAATAGTGCTGCAATGAACATAAATATGCATTTGTCTTTAAGGTAGAACAATTCATATTCCTTTGGGTGTATACCCAGTAATGGGATTGCTAGGTTGAATTGTAGTTCAATGTCAAGTTCTTTGAAAAATCTCCAAATTGCTTTACACGGCAGCTGAACTAACTTACATTCTCACCAGCAGTGTATAATCATTCCTTTTTCTCTACAGTCTCACCAGCATCTACTGTTTTTTGACTTTTTAGTATTATATTAGCTGTTATGACTGTTGTGAGATGGTATCTCATTGTGGTTTGATTTGCATTTATCTGATGCTTAGTAATGCGGGGCATTTTTTCATGTGTTGTTGGAAGCTTCTATATCTTCTCATGAGAAGTGCCTGTTCATTTCCTTTGCCCATTTTCTAATTGGGTTATTTGTTTTTTGCCTGTTGATTTGTGTAAGTTCCTTATAGATTCTGGGTATTTGACCTTTGTTGGGTGCACTGTTGGTAGATTTTTTTTTTCCATTTTGAAGGTTGTCTATTTACTCTGTTGATAGTTTCTTCTACTTTGCAGAAGGACTTTAGTTTAATTTGGTCACACTTGTTTATTTCTGCATTTTTTTTGCAATTGCTTTTGAAGACATAGTCATAAATTATTTCCCAAGGCCAATGCCCAGAATGGTGTTCTCTAAGTTTTCTTCTAGGACTCTTATAGTTTGAGGTAATCCATTTAAATCTTCAATCCATTTAAATCTTCAATCCATCTTGAGCTATTTTTTGTATATGGTGAAATATAGAAGTTCAGTTTCCTTCTTCTGCATATGGCCAGCCAGCTTACACAGCACTATTTATTAAGTAGGAAGTCCTTTCTTTCCCCATTGCTTATTTTTGGTGCCTTAGTCAAAGATCAGATGGCTGTAGTTGTGTGGCTTTATTTTTGTGTTCTCTCTTCTGTTCCACTGATCTATTCATCTGTTTTTGTACCAGTACAATGCTGTTTTGATTACTATAGCTTTATAGTATAGTTTCAAGCTTGGTTATGTGATGCTTCCAGCTTTGTTCTTTTTGCTTAGGATTGCTTTGGCTATTTGGGCTCTTTCTTGGTTCCATATAAATTTTAAATAATTTTTTTCTAGTTCTGTGGATAATAATATTGATATCTTCATAGGAATAGCATTGAATCTGTAGATTGCTTTAGATGGTGTGGCTATTTTAGTGATGTTGATTCTTCCAATTCGCGAGCAGGGAATGTATTTTCATTTATCTGTGTCATCTATGATTTATTTCATTAGCGTTTTGAAATTTTGTACAGATATTATACCTACTTGTTTAGATGTATTTGTATAGGGTTTTTCTGAGGTTATTGTAAACAGGACTGCATTCGAGATTTGTCTGGTAGCTTAAGCATTATGGTGTATAGAAATGCTACACATTTTTTGTTCATTGATTTTGTATTCTGAAACTTTACTGAAGTCATTTATCAGTTCTAGGAGTCTTTTAACAGAATCCTTTGGGTGTTCTCACAATAGAATCATATCATCAGTGAAGAGAGATAGTTTGACTTCTTCTTTTCCTATTTGGATACCTTTTATTTCTTTCTCTTACCTGATTGCTCTGGCAAGGGATTTGAATACCGTGTTAAATAGGTGGTGAGACTGGATATCCTTGCCTTGCAGTTCTCAAAGGGAATGGTTCCAGTTTTTTTTCTATTCAGTATGATGTTGGCTTTGGTCTTTTCCTAGATGGCTCTTATTATTTTGAGGTATGTTGCTTTGTCACCTAGTTTCTTGAGGGTTTTTTTTTAATCATGAAAGAATGTTAGATTTTATCAAAAGCTTTCTCTTTATCTATTGAGATGATCATATGGTTTTTGCCTTTAATTCTGTTTATGTGGTGAATCGTATTAAGTGATTTTGGTATGTTATACCAACGTTGCATCTCAGGAATGAGGCCTACTTGATTATGATGAATTAACTTTGTGATGTATTGCCAAATTCAGTTTGCTAGTATTACGTTGAGGATTTTTATGTCTATGTTTATCAGGGTTACTGGTCTATAGTGTTGTCTTTTCATTGTATCTTTGCCAGATTTTTATATCAGAGTGATGCTGACTTCCTAGAATGAGTTAGGGAGGAGTTCCTCTTCCACAATTTTTTGGAGTAGTTTCAGTAGAATTGATACCAGCTTTTCTTTGTATGTCTGATGGAAATTGTCTGTTAATCCATCTGATCCAGAGACTTCTTTTTACCATTGGTAAGCTTCTTTCATTACTGATTAAATTTTGTAACTCAATATCTGTCTGTTCAGGGTTTCAATTTCTTTCTGATACAATTGGGAGGTTGTTTCCTTGCAAGAATTTATCCATTTCCTTTAGATTTTCTATTTTCTGTGTGTAGAGGTGCTCATAATGGTACCTGAGGATCTTTTGTATTTCTGTGGGATTGGTTTTAATGTCACCTTTGTCATTTCTGATAGTGCTTATTTGGATATTTTCTCTTTTCTCTCTGTCAGTCCAGCTGACAGTCCATTGATCTTGTTTATCTTTTTTAAAAAAATAACTTTTGGTTTTGTTGACTCTTTGTATGAATAGTTGGATGTCAATTTTGTTCAGTTCTGCTGTCATTTTAGTTATTTATTTTCTTAGCTTTGGGGTCAGTTTATTATTTTTTAATTTGTTCTAGGTGGAATGTTAGGTCATTAATTTGAGATCATTCCAACTTTTTGAGGTAGGTGTTCAGTGCTATAAACTTTCCTCTTAACACTGCTTTTGTGGCATCCTAGAGATCTTAGTTACTGTGTCTCTGTTTTTATTTATTTCAATGAATTTTCTGATTTCTGCCTTAATTTTGTTTACCCAAGAGTCATTCAGGAGCAAGTTGTTTAATTTCCATTTAATTGTGCAATTTTGAGAGATCTTCTTGGTATTGATTTCTATTTTTATTCCATTGTGGTCCAAGAGTATGGGTGGTATAATTTTGATTTTTAAAAATGTACTGAGACTTGCTTTCTAGTCTGGGGTCAATCTTAGAGTATGTTCCTTGTGCAGATGAAAAGAATATATATTCTGTGTTAATGGGGGTTCTATAGCTTTCTATTAGCTCCAATTGGTGAACTGTCAAAGTTAAGTCCAAAATATATTAGGTCTTCTGCCTCAATGATGTAAGTGTCAGTGGGAAGGTGAAATCCTACACTATGATTAAATAAGTCTTTTTGTAGGTCTAGAAGTACTTGTTTTATGATGCTGAGTACTCTAATGCTAGGTGCATATATATTTAGGATTCTAAAGTCTTCTTGCTGAATTGAAACTTCTAACATTATGTAATGTCCTTCTTTGTCCTGTTTCACTGTTATTGGCATAAAGTATGCTTTGTTTGATATAACAAGAGTGACCCTTGCTTTTTTTTTTCTGCTTGTGTTGTAGATTTGTCTCCAACCTTTTCCATTGAGCCTATGGGTGTCTTTACATATAAGATGGGTCTCTTGAAGACAACAGACAGATGTGTCTTGGTTTTTATCCAATGTGCCACCCTGTGCCTTTTAAATATGACATTGAAACCATTTACATGTACAGTTAATATTAATGTGTAAGGTTTTAATTCTATCATGAAAGTGTGAGCTGGTTGCTTTGTGGTTTCTATTGTGTGATTTGCTTTATAGGGTCTGTGAGCTATGTATCTAAGTGTGTTTTTGTCTTAGCAGGCATTATTCTTTCATTTCCATGTTTAGAATTCCCTCAAGGACCTCTTGTGAGGCTGGTATAGTGGTAACAAATTTCCACAGTGCTTGCTTGTCTGGAAAAGATGTTATTTTTCCTTCACCTATGAAGCTTATTTTGGCAGGATATGAAATTCGTTCTGGAAATTCTTTTATTTAAGAAGGCTAAAAATAGAGACCCAATCTCTCCTTACATTTCAGATTTTCTGCTGATAAGTTCACTGTTAGACTAATGGAGTTGCTTTTGTCCATGATCTAACTTTTTCTCTAGGTGATTTTAGTATTTTTTAACGGAGGTTGACCTTGAGAAGTCTAGTCACTATATGCCTGGGTGATGTTTGTTTTGTACAGTATCTCACAGATGTTCTCTGCATGTTTTGTATCTGGATGACAAGTTCTCTAGCAAGATAAGTGAAACTGCCATGAATAATTCCCTCAAATATTTTTTACAGGTGTTTTATTTTTCTTCTTTACCAGGAATACCAGTGGTTCACAGGTTTTGTCACTTTACATAATCCCATATTCATCAAAGATTTCCCTCATTTTATAAAGTTCTTTTATCTTATTTTTGTCTGACTGGGTTAGTTCAAAAACTCACCTTCAAGCTCTAAAATTGTTTATTCTGCTTGGTCTAGTCTATCATAAAGCTTTCAATTGTATTTTGAAATTCCTTAGTTGAGTTTTTCATTTCTAGATCTGGTTGATTTATTGACTCCTTTTTAAGATGTTTATCTCTTCCTTCATTTCCAAGATTGCATTAGCAGTTTCTTTGTGTTGATTTTCAACTTTTTCTTGGATCTTGTTGAGCTTCCTTGAAATCTATGCTTTGAATTCATCTGTCATTTCTGAGTTTCTATTTTGGTTAGAGACCATTGCTGAAGCGCTAGTGTGATCCTTTGGTGGTGTCACTACATTTAGATTTCTCATGTTTCCAGAATTCTTGCACTGATTCCTTCTCGAACTTCTAATTATTGTAATTATTTTCCTGTAGGTAGAATAACTTCTATTTCTTCCTTTCCCTATAACACTATTATTTTTCTTCTTTCTCTTTCCTTTTCCTCTACTCTCTAAGGGGTGTGACTGTAGATAATGCTGGTAGGGTCTTTTGACTTTGCTTCTATGGAGCTATGCACTTCGCTTGGAAGGTTTTGTATTGGACTGTGCAGTTAGAACTATAATCCAGTAGATAGCACTTAGGGGTAAGAGCCAGCTGTGGCCAAGGAAGCTGGGTATGCACTTGATTCCTGTTTACTAAGAGAAGCTGTCTGTTGCCTCAGGCAATGGCCTGATTCATGGAGTGCACTGTGATCTGAGCTCACTCCTCGGCCCCCAGGTAGTGGGGGCAGGGTGCAAAACGGGCAGATCCAGACTGGGAAGGTCCACATGCAGATCCCTTGATGTCAGCAAAAGCACCAGGGCTGAGGGAGAATCCAGTGGGGGGCCACCAAGCACCCAGGGTTGTGCCTAGAGATGGAGCTGGGAAACCTCCTTAGCCCCAAGTCCTCTGCATGAGGATAGGGGGTGACCTAGGCTCCTGTGCCCGGAGAGTGGGTGTTCCAGATGTCTAAAGATCTTCCTAAGCATAAAGAAGCTCCCCCCATATTAGGATCCCTGCATAGAAAGAGTAAGGTGGTTCAGGCTGTTGTTCCAAACAAGTGGGTGTTCTGAATGCCTAGAAATTTGCCTGTATATGGACCAAAAAGGGCCCACTGCATGGCCAGGCATGGTGGCTCATGCCTGTAGTCCCAGCACTTTTGAGGCTGAGGCAGGTGGATCACTTGAGGTAAGGAATTCGAGACCAGCCTAGTCAACACGGTGAAACCGCATCTCTACTAAAAATACAAATGTTAGCCAGGCGTAGTGGTGCATGCCTGTAATTCCAGCTACTAGGGAGGCTGAGGCAGGAGAATCGCTTGAACCCGGGAAGCAGAAGTTACAGTGAGCTGAGATTGCACCACTGCACTCCAGCCTGTGCAACAGAGCAAGACTCCATCTCAAAAAAAAAAAAAGTTAGAGAATGGGGGCCACTGCACCAAGATCTCTGCACAGGAGGGGTAGGGTGACTCAGATGGCCAATTTGGGCAAGGAGGTGTTTGAATGCCTGGAAATCTGCCTGAGTATGCAGCAAAAAGGGCCTCACTGCAACACAATTTATGTCCAGGATGGGTGGTGGTGTCTCAGATTGCTGAACCAAAATAATGGGTGATTCAAATGCCTGGATATTTGCCTGGACGTGAAGTGGAGATGGCCTCTTTGCACCAAGATCTCTGCACAGGAAGAGTAGGGCAGGTCAGGTTGCTGATTCAGGTGAATGGGTGCTGCAAATTTCTGAAGATTTGCCTAGGTGTGGAGAAAGGGCCCTGCTACACCATGACGTATGCCCAGGAAGGGTGGGGCATCATAAGCTGCTGAACCAGGGGAGTAAGTGTTTCAAATGCCTGAAGATCTGCTTGGGCATTGAGCAGAGACTTCCCCACTGCACCACAATCTATATTCATAAAGGGTGGGGCAACTCAGGTTTCTGGCCCAGGCAAGCAACTGCTCCAAATGCCTGAATTTCTGCCTGGGGGTGGTGTGCAGAAGGCCCCACTGCATCACAATTTCAGTAGAGCTGGTTAGAGCACTCAGCAATGACACATGCAGACCAATCCCAGATCACCAAGCTGTCCCTGATCACAAGTCTCATCATCTAATAGAAACTACAGCTGTAGCAGCTCTCCTCACCACCCAGGCTTGTGATAGGGAAAAGAAAAATTTCAGTGCCCACAAATGAGGCACTCTATACATTTCTAACTGTGGAGGCCCCTACCCTGCTTCAGATCATATGGCCCAATCTCTGGCCAGAGACTAAGATGGATGCATGGCCACACTGCCATATCAGCTGGCTTTGTGTGCACCTTGATTAAAAATTACTACCTACTCTTGGTCTCAGTTCTTTGGAAAATTACTGCAGGTTTTCCTGGTGTCTTTTCTGCCCAACATCTCCATTCGTCTCCCCAAGTTAGCTCCAGGGCTTTGGAGAAACAAAGTGCTCTCCCTCAGCCTGGGTTGCTCAGATCCCCAGTGGACCCTTTCTTGTGTACTGGAGCTTTACTCACTTTTATCAGCCAGATGTCATCACAGGGGCTATTTGCCTGCATTTTCATCTTTCATTAATCTTGTGGATTCCCATTTTCCTTCTTGAATTAAAGCTCACAGAGTTAATCTTTATGCACTATCTTGCTACATTCAAGTGACTGGGGTATACTGAAAACCACTAATTTTCCATCTTGAAAAAGCAAAAAATAACATAAGTGAATTTGACTGAGCCATGAGGTGCTCAGACATTAGGTTAAACATTATTCTGGGCATGTCTGTGAGAATGTTCCTAGATGATATTAATGTTTGTACCAGTAGATTGAGTAAGGCTGATTGTCATCCCCAATGTGGTGGGCCTCATGTAATCCACTGAAGATACGAATAGAACAAAATGGCAGAATAAGAGTGAACTTGCTCTTTCTGCTTGACGCAAGCTGTAACATCTGTCTTCTCTTGACTTTGAAATCAGACTGGAAGTATACCAGCAGCTTTCTTAGGTCTCCAGCTTGCCGACTGCAGATCCTGGGACTTCTTAGCCTCTATAGTCACATGAGTCAGTTCTTTCGATTCCTTATAGTAAACCATTATATACTTAAGTGTATGTGTATGTATTTCTCTGGGGAACCAAAACTAATATAGATTTTGGTATTGACAATGACTCTAGAGGAAGAGAATTTTAAACATAAGTTGTCTGAATTGGTTCTGGGCTTCCTGGAATTGGATCTCTAATCTGATTAGGTTTTAAAATGCTAATGACTCCATTTCTAATAGTAAAGAAAACAATGATAGTCCATGGTGTGATCTGGCAATAGAGATAAGCAAAATATCTATATTAGATACACTCAAACACATATTTAAAAAGCCAAAAGCTTGATGACTCTTTATATAATACTTCCAAACATTTTTGGAAAACTAATGAATATAATGAGGTTGGATGATTATTCTTAATGTTGCCGGATAAAGTGATGAAAGAAAAGGATGAGCTCAGGGATTTTAATTCCCAGCTCCAGCACTGCATAAATGAACTGAATATTTCCATGTGTGCTTAAAAGGAGACCCTTATCTTCTCTAGCTGTGGGGCTAAGACTGCTGAAAGTCAAATTCAGGATCCCATCCTACAACTGCCTGGATTACAATACAAGTTGAACTTCCAGCCTTACAGGATACCTACTGTCTAAGTGAGAACATTCATTAGAAAAAAAAAAAAGAGGTCCTATAAGTTGGAATGGGGACGTGTAGGAAAACCCTGATGAACTAGGGACACTGAGCCCCTAAATCCTGATGAGTCCTCTTTACCAGTGAAGAGACATCCACACCCCCAGTGGAAGCAGTCTTTTCACTCCTGGTGAAAGTGGCATTTTCACTCACACTGGAGAGTATTAACCCTACATTTTTTGAGGAAACTGTAATGAACTCCACCGAGGCAGTTGCCGTGCAAGATAATTCTGACTCTCCCTAGGACCCACCTCTATTACCCCTTTGTGCTTTTAGACCTATATAACTTGACTGAAGTCAGGGCAGGCCCCTAAAGCTGAGGTACAAAGAGTTCACCAGCAGGAGGTATGCTACACTTCCAAAGAACTACAGGAGGTTTTTTTTCTTTAATTTATCAAGACAAAAATACAGGAAATATGTGTGGGAATGGATATTAATATCCTTAAGGATGTGGGACAATGATGGAAGGAACATAAAGTTGAAGCAGGCTGAATTTGTTGATATGGGTTCACTATGCAGAGATTCTGCATTTAATGTTGCATTTGGGGAGGCAGAAAGGGCTCTAAAGGTGTGGTTGCTTGGTTGGTTAAGACATGGGCCAAAAGGTGGCCCACAGTGAGCAAATTATAAATGGTTGACCTGACTTGGTTTAATGTAAAGCTTCTAAGGCATAAAGAGATTGAGATGTTAGAGTAGACTTGTTATTTAAGAAATACCCACCAACACTGAGGGTCGGGGAGTGAGGGTGCAGAAGATACGCCTTTCACAACTATGTGGGGAGATCCTGGCATCCTTGAACAGCTCTATAATTGCTCCTCTCTCTAGATCAGATCTTACAGTGTGGAACGCAGTCACCAAGTTGGGAAACCTAAATGCAATGGTAATAATTGGATTCAAGAGGGGCATGGGGACAAGTAGCAGTACTCACCTACCATATGCAAGATGTGGATGATGTCTGTAATGAAGAGCAGGGTCAAAGCAACAATCAGAAGAGCCTGACTTATGCAGACATATGGTGTTGACTAGTTGATCATGGCGTTCGTATATGTGAAATAGATAGGAAACCTACTAAATTCTTATATAATCTGTAAGCAGAAAATTCTAGGTCACGTGAACAAAAGTCTAACATAAGTCATAAAAACAGAGAGACACAGACCCTCAATTATTTCCCAGATTTGAGCCGGTTTACCAACCCAGAACCCTTTGATTGAAGGGGAGGCTGTCCTCTTTTGAGAAAGGACACTGGTACACTGCCAAAAAGTTACATTCCTAATGTTTCTCCCAGCCTTTCCCATGGGACCTATGGCCTTTTACCAGGGAAGCTGTGCAACGTGGAAAAAGAAATAATCAGAACTTTTTAGGGATTAGTAGAGCCTGGTTGTGACCTGACAGTAACCCCAGGATACCCAAAATATCACTGTGGTCCACCAGTCAGTGTAGAGACTAATGGAGGTTAGATAGCTCAGGTCCATCTCACCCAGTGGGTCCACAAAACTTTCCTGTGGTTATTTCCTTAGTTTCAAAATGGATAATTAGAATGGACCTACTTAGCATGTGGCAGAATCCCTATGTTGGTTTTCTTTTCCATGGAATAAATGATATTATGGTAAGAAAAGTCAAGTGGAAGCCACTAAAGCTGCCTTTACCTAGTAAAATAGTAAAAAGCAAATCTGCATTCCTTGAGAGATTGCCAAGATTAGTGCCATCATCAAAGACCTGAAAGATGTAGGGATGTATATTCCCACTGTATTTGGCCTGTGCAGAAGTAAGACGAATCTTGGAGAATGATGATGGATTATTGCAAGTTTAACCAAGTGATGACTTCAATTGCTGCTACTATACCAGGTGTAGTTTTATTTCTTGAACAAATTAACACATCCCCTGGTATCTGGTTTGCAGCTATTAAGCTAGCAAATGCTTTTTCTTGATATCTGTTAGTAAATACCAGAAGCTATTTTCTTTCACCTGGCAAGGCCAGTAGCACACTTTCATTGCCCTAGGACCTCACAGATATATCAACCATCCAGAACTATGTAATAATTTAGTCTGGAGGAATCTTTCTCTTTCAAACAATATTACACTGGTAAGAACCTAATGAGAAAGACATAGCAACTACTCTAGAGTTATTGTTAAGGCACGTATGTGTCAGAGGGTGAAAAACAAATCCAAAATAATTCAGCGGCCATTTAACTTAGTGAAATATTGAGGGATCCAGTGATGAGACAGATCCAAGTATTCCTTCTAAGGTAAAGGATAAGTTATTGCATCTGGCCTCATCTACAAACAAAAGAGGCACAACATCTGGTGAGCCTCTTTGGATCTTGGAGGCAGCTTACTTCTTATCTGTGTTTTTCACTCCTGCCCATTTATGTAGCGACCCAAAAAGCTGTTAGTTTGGGGACACAGAATAAAAGAAATCTATGTAATAGGTCCAGTCTTCTGTGCAATCTGCCATGCTTCTTGATCATATGACACAGAAGATCTAATGGTGCTTGAAGTGTCAATGGCAGATAGGGATGTCATTTGGACCTTTTAGTAGACTCCCATAGGCTAATCACAGCACAGGCCCTAAAAAATGTTGGAGCAAAGCCCTACCATCTTCTGCAGATAACTGCTTACTCTCCTTTTGTAAAACAGCCCTTATCCTGCTACTGGGCCTCAGTAGAGTCTGAATGCTTAACCATAAACCACCAGATTACCCTAAGACCTGAGCTTCCTATCATGGACTGGGTGTTATTTGATCCTCCAGGCTGTAAAGCTGAGCATGCACATCAGTATTCTATTATCAAATGAAAGTTTTATGTATGTAATAGTAACAAATAAGACCCTGAGCCACACATGTAAGTTACATGAGGAAGTGGCCCAAATGTCCATTGGCTTCCACTTCTGCTATACTACCTTCTCTCTCACAGCCTTGGTTTTGCACAATATGCAGGCACCACTCAAAAGTGGACAGCTACATCGCTACAGCCCCTTTCTGATGCACCCCTGGAGGACAGTGGTGAAAGGAAATCTTCCCAATGGGAGGAATTTTAAACAGTGCTCCTGATTATTTACTTTGCTTGGCAGTAGAAGTGGCCAGACTTGCCATTATATACTGATTCATGAGCTGTGGCCTATGGCTTGGCTGGATGGTCAGGGATGTGGAAGGAACATAATTGGAAAATTGGTGATGAGGAAATTTGGAGAAGAGATATGTGGATAAAATCCTATGAATGGGCAAAAAACATGAAGATATTTGTGTCCCATGTGAATTCTCACCAAAAAGGGACATCAGCAGAGGAAGATCTTAATGATCAAGCAGGTAAGATGACCCAATCTGTGGATAGCAGTCAGCCTCTTTCTCTAGCCACTGCTGTCATCAGCCAGTGGGTTCATGGACAAAGTGGATATTGTGGCCGTGGTGATTTTCCGTGGGCTCAGCAACATGGACTTTTCACTTGCCAAGATTTTGGTCATTGCTGAGTGACCAATCTGCCAGCAGCAGGAACCAACACTGAATCCCCATAAGGCACCATTCCCTGAGGTGAATAGTCAGCTACCTTGTGGCCAGTTAATTACGTTGGTAAATTATGTTAGACCACTTCCATCATGGAAGGAGCAGTATTTTTTATTACTGTAATATATATTTACTTTGGATATGGATTTGCCATCTCTGCATAAAATGCTGTGCCAAAAGTACCATCTATATACTTACAGAATTCCTTGTCCACCATCATGATATTCCATACAGCATTGCTTCTGACTGAGGAACTTACTTCACAGCCAAAATAGTGCAGCAATAAGCCAACGCCTACAGAATTTACTGGTCTTGCTGTGTTCCAAACAATCCTGAAGCAGCTAGTTTAATAGAAATAATAAAATGGGCTTTTGAAGATCCAATTGCAGCACTAGCTAGGTGGCAATGCCTCCCAGGGCTGTGGCAAGGTTCTCCTGTATATGCTCTAAATCAGTTTCCAATATGTGGTGCTATCTTTCCCATAGCCAAAATCTACAGGCCCAGAAATCAAGGGGTGGAATTAGAAATAAAACCAATTACTCTTATGCGTAGTGACTCATTGGAAAAATTTTTGCTTTTGGTTCCCATGACCTTAGGCTTTACTGACCTAGAGGCCTTAGTTCCAGAGGGAGTAATGTTTTCAATAGGAGATATAGTAAGGATTCCATTGAATTGGAAATTAAGACTGCCACCCGGCTACTTTGCACTCCTCATACCTCTGAGTCAACTGGCAAAAAAGGGAGTTATGGTGTTCGCTGAGTTGACTAAGCCTGGCTACCAAGGGAAAACTGGAATACTCTTCTACAATGTAGGTAAAGAAGATTATGTCTGGAAAACAGGAGATCCTTTAGGGTGTTTCCTAGTATTACCATTAAGATCAATAGAAAATGACAACAATCCAATCCAGGAAGGACTACTAGTGGCCAAAGTCATTCCAAAATGAAGGTTCGTGTCATCCCACCAAGTAAAAATCCATAACCCACTGAGTTGTTTACTGAAGGCAAAGGGAATACAGAATAAATTTAAAAAGAAAGTAATTATGAATACCAGCTCAGAACATATATATATACACACACACATACACATACATATGTATTGATATGGTTGGGCTCTGTGTCCCTACCCAAATCTCATCTCAAACTGTAATTCCTATGTGTGGAGGGAGGGAACTGGTGGGAGGTGACTGGATCATGGGAGCAGTTTCCCCAGTGCTGTTCTCATGATAGTCAGTTCTCATGAGATCTGATGGTTTAAAAGTGGCAGTTCCCCCTTTGCTCTCTCTCTGTCTCCTGTGACCATGTAAAATGTGCCTTGCTTCCTCCTCATCTTCCTCCATGATTGTAAGTTTCCTGAGGCCTCTTCAGCCATGTGGAACTGTGAGTCATTAAACCTATTTCCTTTATAAATTACCCAGTTTCGGGTATTCTTATAGCAGTATGAAAACTGACTAAAACATGTATATGTGTAGGAAATATCTTTGTTTTCTCCAGTCTTTCATTCTTTCGTCATGTAACGTGTTAATTTTATATCCCAGTATTTGAGTATTGTTATTTTAACACAGGAGTACTCAAGTTATGAGATATCAAAGCTAAGAATAAACATAACTCCTCTTCTGGAGAAGAGATTAGAGCATGTCCAGCTGAATGCGGGACAGATGTGTCATGTTAGGCAAAGTTATGATCCTGTTTTGTCTTTATTTGCAGATTACGTATGGTTTAAAAAGTTGTGCATGGGTGATAAGTTGACAAGGGGTGGACATGTAATGTTTAATGTTATGTGTCAACAAGACAGGCCACAGAGTGCCCAGATATTTGGTGAAACATTATTCTAGCATGTCTCTGAGGGTGTTCTAGATGAGATTAACATTTGAATCTGTAGATTGAGTAAAGCGTATTGCCCTCCCCCAGGTGGGTGGGCCTTATTTAATCCACTGAATGGCCGAATGGAATTTAAAAGGCAGAATAAAAAAGAATGTGCTTTCTCTGCCTGATTGTCTTCAAGGTGACCCATCTGTCTTTTGCTGCCTTCAGACCTGGACTGGAGTATATCTTCAGCTTTCCCAGGTCTGACAGTAGATCCTAGAACTTCTCAGCCTCCATAACCACATAAGCCAATTTCTTACAATAAATTTCTCTCCTCCTCCCCACCCCCTCTATATATGTGTGTGTGCGTGCGTGTGTGTCTAAACACATACATATACATACCCAGAGATAGATATAGATATAGATCTGTTTGTATATATATATCTAGATGTGCACGCACACACACACACACGTACACACACATCTTCTACTGATTCTTTTTTTCTAGAGAACCCCGTCTAATACAGACACTCAATGGTAGAAATTACATGTATTGAATAAGCACATTACAATTGTAAAATCATATCTTAATTCATAAGCACTATTCTGAGAGCATAAAAATAAATCTTACAGTCCTCAAAGCAATAAATCATATTTTAACTGTTAATGAAAATAATAAAATATGTGTGGCTAAATTAATGACTTTTTCATATATATGCATGTATATGTGTATGTACATATACGCATATATACCTTCACATAGATATGCATATATATTCTCATTTTAATCATGGTTAAAAGTAGTTGGTTATTTTACTGGTTGAAATGTTTGATCTTAGATTGCAGGGGTGATAATTTGAAGAACACATTTGCCTGACATATTACATCTAGTTCTTGTGCGACTTAACTTTATAACCTCATTAATTCACTTAACTAAAGAAACTCTAGATTTACCACTTTCTAAGGCAAATTAATAAGAGTCTTTAAAGTATAGTTTATATATTAATTTTATTATATTATCAGAATTTTTGTTTTAAAAATTCTCAAAAAATTATGGCGTATGTTTAAAGTTGCCCTTGTATTTAGAAACAGAATCAATGTATACGAAATTTTTTAAATCACAAAGTAATCTTTTTTAATCCTCCATTTGGAAGAAGCCTTCAAAAGCGATGACAGATCATAGTGTCTTTTATATTTATTGGATATAAAGTTGGAACCTACATTAAATGCACTTAATGTCATTAATGCATGCATAGCATTTTTTCAGTATGTCGCATATAATTTTTGTGTAGTAGATGATATATGAAGTGACTACAAATATAAACCACCTGTTCAGATGTTCACTGCTGAGAGTACTACATTGTTTAGCTTTTTCTACAGTGTGCTGTGTGTGTCAATATTGATTTCAGAAAAAGTAATAAAGGATCCTGTCAAAATAAAATTAAAACCTAAGGCAATTTACTTTGCTGAAGGGGGTCAGCTTTAATAACCATCACCATCTTACCAGAACCGCTGTGAAATTTCATTAACACTGTACTCCAGTCACATATCAGCTAGGTTTACAGTTACTACTTGATTATATGACTGTATAGATCGTTAGGCACAAGCCTCCTTTTTGTGCCCTGTATCATTTGCTGGATGAGGTTTCTTTTCAATTCAGTGAAAATTCTATTCAAAAAAGAAAATGGTAATAAAGAAAAGGTTGGTCCTGGAACCGTTTCTCAACTCTGTACAAAATTACTAAACACATAGCAATTTCAGGATATTTGGTGTTTTAATCTATCAAAATTCTTAAGTTAGATATCACTTGAGATCAAAACCAGAGTGATTTTATATGTAAAGATAAAAATATTTAAGAGTTCAGGAGATTCAGGGACTATTTACCAGGAAGCAAATGTAACTGTCTTTATTCCTACCTCTAGGAGGAGGAAAATTCTTTGCTCCATTTATTATTTATTGATACAATTGATATTTATGGATAAATATCAGTTGGCCCACCCAATGTATGAATAATGAACCCAAATGTATATATAAACTGCATAGGCATTAAAATATAAGTATGTGAGCATTTTCATCCAGTAGATAGATGTTTTTATTAATTCTTTTCAGCTATGGAGTAGAAATTTTTATCTTGAATTTTTAGTGAAAATTTTTATAACTTTTAATTGCTTTTTTGTTTCAGCAAATAATAATTGTTTTGCATGGTGTTCAAAGCAGGTCAAAACATTGAATGTTTCTCTGTAACAAATACTATATTGAGGTGAGGTTCTGTCCTACTTACCTATATGTGTATTTGAAAGGCAAGTTACAAATAATCTTGTAGAAGATGTAGTCCATGGGCCACACCAACACTGAGATTTAAATTTAAAAATAAAGGTAGACATTTGTCAATCATCTAGGCCTATCACTCAAAGGGATTGTATATAGTCTGATGTCAACGCAGTCCTGACCACGTGGGTGGTATGTTAGTAGACTACATTCACCAGTGGGTGATTTCTAGAAAATCATGTAACTTCAAGCCCAATTTATAGCATCCATCAGACCCCAAAAATCTCTGAGGAACATTGTCTCTCACTAATTCTGTCTTGAATATTCTTAGTTGCTCATTTATACTCCAGTTTTTTTTCCATGACTAGGATCTTGCATTGAACCCTCATGCTCAGGACTAAGTCTATCACAGCCCTTGTTCTGATGAGCCTGGTCCTACCTAATCACTTCAGCCTGAGCTTGAGATCAACTACAAGTAGTTGAATCACTTTCCTTTGTCCCTAGATCCATGTGGCTGTACCTGCTTTATAATGACTATCACTGCTTCCTTGAGATTACTATTTTAGCATGTTGACTAAAACCTCTGGACTTGAAGAGAAATAGATCTTGTTTAAAATCTTTTAAACATATCTTTTGTTAATTATAGGCAAATATTTTTCTCTGACTCTAAATTTTCTTATCTATTAAAAGAGATAACAATAGGTGCTACCTCATAGAAATTTTGCAATGATTTGATCAGACAATATTCCTAAATAGTGAGAATATTTCGAAAGCAAGTAACAAATGAGGGAAATGTTAACTATGATCTCCTACTTTTATCGGACACTTTGACCATCAGGACTGTTCTAGACTGATATAGAAGGTGGATTTCCCCTTGGATATTGTAAAGTAAATGACCAAACCTTCTTTCTAGTACTAGTCCTACAGCTGGACCCAACTGTCTTTCCTTGTCCATTAGAGCTGACAGTAAACAAGAATTATGATGATTCACTTTCCCTAAGAGTTTTGCCTGCCTTAAATATTTTATTGGCACTACTAAGAAAATAACTATTCTCTTAACATAATGAACAAGCTTTGCCTCTGTTACTGCTACCATTTTCAGTCTGAAGATGCATGTGCTGATGCAGTGGTAAATACTAACCTTTCATCTCATCCAGCCACTAATGCTGTATACAAAAGAGCACACGATGAACACAAATCTCCCAAGTATTAAAATGACTGGATTACATTCCTTAAAGGGTAAATTTATTCTCCCAATTTTTAGATCAGTCTCTTCTCATAAGACAGCAGTGGGCTGGATTATATTTGAATAATACCACTTTGGTGTCATATGTACAGAACTCTGACACTGGCTTGCTTTTTCCAATAAGAGGCAGTCAGTGCCCAGGTCAGAGTCTGGGTACTTCCACAGTCTTATCTCACATGGATTCCCCATCTGGTAATGAAGTTCTTCAGATCCTTCTGAAAAACAGGATTATTGGTGTCCCTTTCCTATTATTATAGAAATTCTGTGTTGGGCATGAAGGATAGTAATGCTCTGGGCCTTCATAGAGTTTGTATTTTAGGAAGTAAATCTCTCTAGTTTTCTTCTCCCTATACTCAAACTACCTAATTGCACCATCTGCTTATCTCCTTCCATTCTTTCTCAGAATAAGAGGTATATTTCTTCTTTTTAAGAAATGAAGACTGTGAAAATAGATTGGCTGTGATAGATTCCTGAATTTACTACTTATTAGTTGGGTCAATGTGGGTGAGCTACTTACCCTCTCTAAGCCTAACTCACTGTCATCAAAATAGAGATAATGTATTTTGGATATTATATGATACAATGTTATAAATTACTTGGTTCAAAGTCAGGAATATAGTAAGCAAATAATAAACATAAGCTAGCATTATCATAATTGTTATCACTATTATTATTACTATTGCCACCTATGCCTTCATTTAGGATAGGCCTTAGGCAGCTTGATCCATTGCTAAGCAAAACCCTGCACCATAACTTAATGCCCTAGCCCACTTCTGGTTTATAAGATAAGAACACGGAAGAGAGTTTGTTGACTAATTGTCTTAAATCTCTTATTACCTCTTCACTTTCCAACACAAATATTCTGTGCTCCACTACAGAAATTGCTCCAGATTACCAAAGAGAATAGTGGTATTGAAGCAATTTGGTCCTCATTTCATTTAAGATATTTCTGCACCCTGCACAGACTATGAATGTTGGTCATTACTTGGGTATCCTGCTAACCAAGACTAAATCTTGAACTTATTACTGAACGTTGCCTTTTTACTGTTTACAGCAAGTGATTATTAAGAAATGTAACCATTATTTTGAATCTGTGAGACTTAGAGGATGAAATACATATTTTTTGTTATTTTCTTATGACTACAACTTCATAGGTACTTTTTGTCTGGCTGTTTCATCATCTCCTTGGAGGAATCTAGAGTAGACTCTGACTTTGGGTCATTTTCAGATATTAAAAGACCTTGAGTCACATTAAACCTCAAATAGGTAAATATCAAAATGTTCAGTTCCATAAAACAATAATTTAAAAAATATTTTATTTGAAGTTTAACTTCTTCCTTCCTTTGGCTTTGGGAGTCTACAGACAGGAAAGGATGTTATAGTAGTTGGCTTCTTTATTCTTTAATCTCCTGGCACTTTCCTCACATCTCTCTAGCTGTACCACTAACACCTCCAGAATTGCAAAAGGGAGAGAAGCAGAAGCGTTATGTGTATATGAAGTGTGCTTCTTAACAGGCACTTTTTATGAACTGGCTTCAGAGATCCCTGGGCTGGAGAGCTGTGAAAGCTGACTCTTGTTCTCATGCTAACTTTCATATGCTTTTTTTGAGACTGACTTTAATAACTATCACACACAGTTCTCTTGATTAAGAAGAATGTATCACTTCTGGGTACTCTGAGTTCCTCACTTAGCACCTTGGTATTTGGGACTACTACTGGATCCCTTTCCATTGAGTGATGTTAAGTCCTGACAGAGTCCTCGAGGACATGACTTTAAAATAACTTCCGTTTCCAATGCTTGTGTTTCATACTTCATGCAGAGAAAATGAAGTCTTTGACTTGCCACCTGTAGGAATGTATAAATATTCAAATGCAGCCTTTCTGTCTAGTTGACATACTTTTCAGGAATGACTTTTCATCTCCACAGGGGTAAGTTTGAGGAATCCAGGGGTGGCACACTTGGCACACCAAAAACATTCTCTAAAATATATTTCTATAATACCCAACTGACCTTTTCAACCTTACCACTGTATGTTTTTAATATGAGTAAGTAACTAAGTCCCATCCTTAAAAGGGCGGCTTGGCACCTTACTTTGAAATGTGGTTGAGTCTTCCAGTTTTAAGACTCAGAATACAATACCAATTAAACAATTCCCTTTTATCATCTCATTAACCTAGCCAGGTTTTTGTCACAAATATTATGTCTTCTATCTCCTATATATCTTCTACTATCATTGAAAATTGACTGAGATACATAGTAGTCATACATATATATACATATATGTATATATATATTTAAAAAATTTTTTTCAACAATACAAACATTCCTCCTAAAACGTAATTCAATAATACTTTATATATATTTATTTTATCACAATCATTTTACTTTTATAGTAATTTATTTAATGTAATCTTTCTCTCTTATAGTTCACTAGATTCTTTAGGATGCAGGTCATGTAAAATATCTGCTTTCCTGTTATCCTTCTGTACTAGGGCATTTTTGCATTGCTACTGCTATAAAGAAATACCTGAGGCTGGGTAACTTATAAGATGAAAAATCTAATTGACCCATGGTTCTGCAGGCTGTAAAGGAAGCACAGCACCAGGATCTACTTCTGGGGAGGCCTCAGGAAGCTTACAATCATGGCAGAAGGCAAAAGGGAAATAAGCATCTCACATGGCAGGAGTGGTAGCAAGGGGAAGGGGAGGTGCCACATACTTTTAAACACTCACATCTAGCAAGAACTCACTCACTATCATGAGAACAGCACCAAGCCATGAGGGATCTGCCCCCATAACCCAATCACCTCCTACCAGGCCCCATCTCCAACACTGAGGGTTACATTTCAACATGAGACGTGGGGGGACAAATATCAAACCATACCCCATCACATTGTCTAACATGTCACAAATGTTTACTGAGAAATTTGAATGTTGAAGTCCTTTCATTTCTTGAAATGGTATATAACAAGATTATGTGCTTGCTATTGTGTTTCACTCAAAAATGTAATTATAGTTGAATATAGTGTAAGGTAGGCATTCAAAAAAAACTTAAATGGAATTTAGTTAGTTATATTTGAGTAAAAGTTTCTTTCAAATTTTACTAATATTTTTATTCTTTTTATTTAAACAGATGATTACATTCTGACTATTCATCATGCTCACTCTAGTGAGTCATCGAAGTTTATTAGAAAAAGAAATTATCTACTGCTTTTTGTTGTTTCTGTCCTAGAAAGGCAAGTTCTTTTCCTAAAAGTAGATTGACAAGGGCTAAAGCAGAGTATCAATATTGGCAGTTCACTATCCTCTAGAGAGCTTGAGTCAGCAGACAAATATTCCCAAATGCACTCATTCTTATTGCAGAAGAAATAAGCTGTAGGAGACTCTTGATTGCAAATAATTCTAGTTTACTGAAGAAAGACTGTGGCCATTAGTGAGCATGTTTTATTGAAACCATCATTATGTGGAAGAAGACATTCTGTTTTAAAAAGTTCCTCTCAGATGTTAATGTTTCCTAAAGACTTTTTAGAAGTCAAAACGAATCTAGAAAAAATAATCAATTTCTGTTCATGATTTATAAAATTGTGTCTTTCTGAAGGACTACAAAACATTAGTTTCATATTCTGCCTCAGATAGCTTCTAAAACAATTCTGTACTTCTCAAATTATTTATTTCAAACTCAATTTCTTAAACAGGTAGTATTTATTACATTCCTTTTAAATAAAAACAAAAATTCCATTGAAATCTAGAGGCAATAAGATGAAATATAAAATAAAATATTTACCCTTGAGAACTCTCAGTCATGGAAAAAATATGTAAATGCATAAAATAATTATAGTGAAATTAAGTAGGTGATTAAGCACTTAATAGGAAAGTTACAGGTATAAAGAGAGATTCAATATGAAGTAGAATAGTAAACAAAGAAAGACTTTGATAACTATGTAAAAATTGAGCCAGAAAGATAAGAATAACTTTAGTAGAAAAATAAGAAGGGTGAGGTATATGTTGCATATAATCATAAAACAATATTTTAATTATCCAATATACACATTATATTTAAAGGAAAATTAATTTCTAGAGAGTTTGGATAGTTTATAACACAGGTAACTGGTAAAATTTTAACTTTTGGCAATGCAAAATTTGTTTAACTTTGTAGTTTAAAAAACTCTCACATGGTCCGTATCACAGCACTTGTTCACAGCCTTTATTATCAGAATTCTAGCACCACCACCTTGCCTGTCGTGGCAACAAGCCTCCTGAAGAAAACTGTTCCCCCACAGCCCTTGCTGCAGCTACAAGCCCCTAGGCTCTGAATGATATCCATTTCTCCTACCTTCTCCCTAATCACAATTTACGTGAGCATAAAAGGGCATCTGATCCAAGGGCAGCTAATACAAATTTATGACTTGCTTTGCTGTGAAAAGCTGCAACTGGGGTTTTGGTTACTACTGAAACAATATTGTTTCCTCTCTTAAAAGATTTGTGAAGAGAATGGGCTAGTAAATATAAAGAAGTGAATTAAACAGAGAAGACTAGAAAACATAGTTGAGTTGAAATTGCAGAGCATCTGATTGAATCCTTGTATATTTCTGTCACTTGGTCTCTGGACCTCACTTGGGTCATGGATGATGCTTCTTCATGACCACAATCATGCATGTTTCACAACCAATGAAGTCTGCCTATGATGATTCCTATACTTGGATTTCCATGAATTTACAGTTCACTTGCTTCCATGTGTGTACATATGCTAGCTTTATAACATCTCTTTGTTACAGTCAAAGGGTTTATTAAAGCATGTACCGGAGGGCCTTGAGAGCCTTTCTATGTGGTTCTCCTTCTGCTTGAAATACTTTCTGCTTTCCTTATTTTACCTTAAACTTGGTAATATGCACTTATTTATCATTTAAGACTTAGTTCACATACACATTCCTGGTGAAGCCTTTCTAACCACTCCAGAGATGCTTAATATACATACCTCTTCCAGACTCCTATGACACCCTAGGTCATTTCTTTTCCATCGCATTTATCATCATCTATTTTATGAGCCGGTAAATGTCTTTTTGCTGTAGAAAGTAAGCTTTTTGAGAACAATACGATATTAGAGTTATGTTTATATCTCTGGGGCTGATAGAACAGTATCTGGCTCATTGTAGACACTTAAACATTATTGGGTGAATAAAAATGGCAATGCCTTTAAGCATTTAAATATTTGAAAGCTAGGAAGTAAGTTATAAAACATGACAAACATTGTTTTGACACAGCTGGAGAGGTTACTTACCTTGATCTAGAGGAATTTGACCAACATAATGCAAAGAGCAATTAAAACCAACATAAATTAAAATTATTAAAATGATTCACCTTGTGAAGTTCATCACATGAGTATTGAGTTAAGGTGGGGGATAACATGAGTTGCTCAAATAACTAGAATAAATTCAGTAATATACAATTAATGTGATGAAGAAAGTACTTTGAGTTATGTTTTGAAGAACAGAATATGAACTAAGTTATCACCACAAGTTTACATTCTGCTAGAACTTATGAAAATATAATGTATATTTATGACAGGAAAATAATAGATAATAGATTCAGTAGATTCTCCCAAATAATACATATATCTTTTGCTCATTTCTAAATGGTTCTAAAAATCACATATTTCTGAACCGCAGTCTTAAACTATTATATTTTTAAAAATCTTATGAAAATATTAAGGCAGCTTAAACTGTTTCTGTGGCTGAAGTATCCATTTTATAAAGAGAAAGAAATTGTTTTAAACATTTTTTAAAAATCATATTTAATATCAAATGTATTCTTTATGACTACGTAGAGTAGAGAATTGTGTGGTCTCTTGGGTTTTTTTTTTTTTTAAACTTAAGAAACCAAAATACTGAATAGTGAGGTTAACATGTGCCTAAAATTCCTTAACTGCTCAGCCCCTTGCAATACTCTCAAAAGCTTTCTTCCTATAACCCTGTCTCATATTTCATTTCCATGCTTGCCAATCAGTTACAGTCTTTGGCCCCATGTCACTTTCATCCCATTGGATGACTGTCATGGGAGCTGCCCAATGGCGCACTGCTAATGAGGCAGCTTAAAGAGCAGCTGGGGATGTGCAATTGCTGGATTAGGGTCAAGGCCAGGAGAGAAAATGGATGAGAGAGACAGAGCTTGAATGACTGCCAGTAAGCAGGGGTTCTATTATCCTGCTGAAGCAGGACATTCATTACCATCTATTGTAACATAATTTGGGCTCAGTCAAGCTGTCTCTCCCTCTTTTTGGATTTACAATTCATAAACCACAAATGGTCCAAAGGGTGTATTGTCCCTTGTGGCCGTGCAACCCTGGGCCAGGGGGAGGCCTGGCAGAAATGAATCAGCTATGAAGTTCCTGGTGTGAACACCATCAGGGCTGACACCTTGTTTCTTGGAGTTGTGACATAAGTTGTAGGCACAATGCTGACAAAGTGTTGCATCTCTCTGGAGCCAGTTTGCTCATTAAGCAAAGATAAAATAAAAAGTCCTTGTTTATCCTTTGCAAAAATCAAATCCTAATGCTAACAGCCGGTATTTCCATGCTAATTTCCTCTAGTCACTGGTGAGATTACTGCACAGGAACAGAAGTGAAGTTTGTTTTTTCCACAAGCATACAAATGCTTGCTTTTTTTAGATCAAGTTCTTCCAAGTCCCAGAAAATTATCTGTTCTATTTTTTAGTAGGTTTGTGGTGTTTCAACACATGAAAAATGTAGAAAATTGTCTCATGTGCCTCTTTTATCGAAAAGCTTCCTTTGAAACAGGATAAATGTGTCTCTCCTTCTTCCTCTTCCCTTCTCCTTGGGCCCTTACTGATCTTTTCAATTATACTATTTATTATCTTTTGGATTCAGGGCTAAAACCCACCTGCCATCTGAACTAACAAGACCATAGTGTTATTGTCTACCTGCTGCACTCAGTTAGGAAGGCAAATGAGTTTGGTGAAAAGCTAGCAAGCACAGAAGCTCAGAGAGAAAAGGATTCAAGGTACAGTGAAAATAGTTAATCACTGTAGTAAAGTAAGGAAAAGAGAACAGATGCATCATCTTTGCTTCAGCCCGATTGATGGGAAACTATGTAACTCAGTTTATGTAGCAGGTGGACCTTGCAGGGCAGCCTCACACTCATACCAAAAGGCCAGCTCTGCGAGTCACAGATGAAAGTACTGGATTAATAGACTGGATTAAATTCAAATCCAGGCAGTCCGGCTCCACAACTCTTGCTCATAACCAACCACTGAACTAGACTAGTAGGGAAGGGAATGTTAATGTGCTCCACTAAGCATTGCATTTCTGCCAGGGAATGGCTTTAATCCCAGGAGAGAATTAGTCTTTTGGAATGATGCCATAAGGGATAAAGAACAAACAGAAACTTTCAAATAAAAAGAACAATGACTACAAATAAAAGCATGTGTTAACATTATAATTCTTTCATCAAATATGTTTACCCACTTAGCTTCTAGGAGAGTGACAGTACTACTTTATGGATTCCTGAAAAATTAGCACACTTACTAATTTAGCATATATTTAAACTAATCTAATCCCATTTTCCATCCCTTTTACTCACCGATTTCCAATGGATTATCAGGAAATACATACATACATAGACAAATTATTTTTCTGTACATTCTGGAATCTTCTAGAAATTAATGGTAAGATTTTTCCAGCCTGTAATTGGCTACATATCAAATATCTCTTCATATCAAACTTACTTACATGCAGATACAGGAGAATCAAATATTGTTTCTTAAAATCATAATTTAGTGTTATGGTTTAGATGATACTTAATGGATCAGGAAAAAAAAGTGTGTATACACATGTACTCTTATCTCTATCACCATTCCACTTCCCTTAACTAAGCATGCAATGATCTTTTTTTTGTAGGTAAATGCAAAAGTTTTTATTTTTAAGATACTTATAAATAATTGGAAAAAACCATTAACCCCCAATAGCTTAGAAAACATATCTTTTATTTCTGTTAGTGAAAAAAAATTGTGTTATTTTAATAACTATGTTTCTTCTTAGCTCATTATAATATATTCCTGGAATTTTCCAGAATACATTTCATATCTGCAAGTACCTAAAAAGCCTTCACAAATGGTGACATTAGTGGCACTGGTAATCGGAGCTGAAATGGAGAATGTAACTGACAAGTGCTATGTAAATCAGCTTCGATATTGTTCTGTGGCTTTTATCTGTCCACTGTGAATTGGGTTCATTGCTGCAAGAGCTCATCCTGGCCAGATAAAAACTACAATCAAGTTGCCGACCAAAACAAATGGCACTCACAGGAGTGCCAAAATGGGAATTGTGGAGACTTCCACAGATTGCCTGCTTGTGCAAGTCCAAAATTTTCAGTCACATCTTCGATGGCATGTACATGTTTAGTTTGATAAATCCTAGGTCTATACTGCAATCCAGCATCCTCCTGAAATAACAGGCACTCAGCAAGTTAATGCTAACATCCTCTGGTTGGCTTGATTCACCGAATTATTTCCTTACTGGTTCACAGTGTTTGGCTCCAATAGCTTATTGTTTCCCTCTTGTTCTTGAAAAGTTTCTCAGGGGTAAGAATGTGGAAAGACCATCAAAATCCTTAAGAGAAAAGCATCTTGAACAAAAAGCTAAAAGAATGTATAACATCTATTTCCTGAACCATCATATCACAAAGCTCATTTTTTTTTTAAGCAATGGAACGAACATGTTCCTTAGGGATTAAGCTTTTTCATAAAATATGTAAATAGTTACGTGTATATAAATATATATATAGCTGCAATTACTCTCTGTCAATACTAATCTCAACTCTGAAGAAAAATTTAAAATAGTATTTATTTCTGAATTTGTGTATGATGTTTTGTATTTATACATTGAATACTAATAAAATAGCTTACTGGCATTTATTCGACAATTATTTAGATATAGAGAAAGATTAAAATGGATATTCCTAAAGAAGAAATACCATTATTTCTATTTTTGTATGAGTGAAACAAGACTTAAAGAATTAGAAAAATTGCTAAAGCCTCACCATGACCTAAGATCTAGCTGTCTGAGTCTAAAGCTTGTGTTCTTCTCCACCATGCTAAAGTGACACAGAATGTATACAAGTCTGGTTGACTGAGGAATTTTATTCAAATTAGGACAGTCAGGAAAATAGTGAATAAAAAAGCAATTACACCATTTGTTTTACTTAACGGATTGCTTACATGGAATTAGCCAATAAATTAAGACCTAACAGTCAGTCTTATAGCTCCATGTACTGACAAAACAAATTATTTCTTCTTTAGAATTTGGTTAAGGTAAGGATGAAATGCCGAGCAAAACAAAACAAAAAGTGAGAATATGTCAGCATTTATAATTTTCATTGTTGTTTTGGATCTTGGTCTTCATCAGAGATGATTCGTTAATTCAAAATGGGGATGATATTTCTGAATGAACTCATTAAGAAATATTTGTTGAGCACCTATTGTGTGGTCAGCATCAGATTAAAATATAGAAATATTAAGACATGAAGATATGACAACAGCTTTAACTTCTAAGTGGGTAGTATGAAGGGGGCTTTGAAAAATAGGTGAAAGAGTTTAGGAATTATAAGGTAGAAAATACAGACAGTCTAGTCAGACTGTAATTGTCTTAACAAGCTGAATTCTGTCAACTATAACAGGTAAATTTCAAGGGTGAAGCATGCAATGCCAAGCAAGTTGCTGTGATGCTATTGCTGTAATTTGAGTGTGAGGTAGTAAAGGGCCTGGTGTAGAATAGTGATAGTGCTATTGTTCTTGTTTGATTCCTTATTCTGTTATTTAGTTTTATTTTATTGTGCTTTTTAAAAATGTTAGGCTTTTTACTATTTCTACTCCTACTTTGTTATTTAATGCAGTTGTAGAAAGCAAAACAGGACATTTGATTGTAAATTACCCAATCTAATTCTAATCAAAGCTTTGGTACTAATTTGTATAACTTGAGAAGAAACATTGTACGTTCTCTGAGTCAGGTTTCTTGGCTTTCCAATGAAGTTGTAGTAATTCCTTACATGCTGCAAAGGGTCTTCAGACATATCGAATAAAATTATTAAATTAATTCCTGTATTTACCATCTTGCTCTTCTAACACTGGCAAGAAAATACCTCTACTTTTCATTATTTGCCAGTTATTGATTATTGTTTATTTGTTAAGGCTTTGCTTGGCAATTCACAAAGTGCTTTTACATGCAGTTCTCTTCAAAACCCTCGCAAGCACACCATGGTGAAGACATATTTCCTCCGTTTTCTAGAAGAATCTTAATTTTCTTGTCTGTTAGCATTTGCTGCTGCCTCACTGGTTTTTAAGAATGTGGAGTAAATTTGTCATGCTTGTGACATATGTAGTCCAGAGCTCAAGGAACCATGCAGACTTATAAAGCAGTTAATGAGTAAAATATATATATGATACAGTTTCCAAGAACAGATTGAAGCAGAAAAAAAGGAAGTACTAGATATACAGGATAATTAGCACAAGAATACTTAAATAATTGCCCCCCAAAAAACATTTGTCTTTGAGCTCTTTTTTTTCCCGCTGCACTATACTCAACCACTTTTTGCCGGTATTACCCTAAATGCCCTCTATACCCGCATATTCTTTTACACCATTCCCAGAACTACAACTCAAATTAAGACTTGGACCTATTACCATGGTCATATTATTCACCTTATAAGTTTCAATGTATTTTCGTTAAGAACAGAGTTCAAACTCCTAATGAAATTTAAGCACCTCCACAGTCCGATCTCAGGATTGTGTTCTGTGGAGTCATGAAGACGATGGGCAGGTAGAAGAACTCACTATGCACATCTTTCCCTCCATGTGCAATGATATCATGTTGGTAGCTTGAAATCTGCCATGATAGGAATATTTATATCAATAAATTCATCAAGCATTACAAATCAGGTTTTCATTCACCAGGGACCCCGTCATTAAACATCCATCTGCATTGCACTGTCTCTGTTCCAAATCACACTATTACTATATTTCTTTATATGCATATGATACTTTCTAAGGTTGTCCTAAGCATGGCCTCTTACATCATCCTGTAATAGTGATGTAATTCCAGTCCTTTTAACTAGCTTAAAAAAATCATGATGCTTAATGATATGACAATATATTTTATAGATTTTTTCTGTTCTTGAGTTTTACTGAGGAGCATGTCTCAAACCTCTAATAAAAGTGAGAACTATTTTTCTCAGGCTTGATTGTAATGCCATCTCCTCCCAATACATGCCTTGTTTTTCACAGCTGAAAAATAATGCCACTGTCCTCTGTGCTCTGATAAGGTTTTATTTACATATATTTGCTTTATAAAAACATCTCACATAGTGTACATTTTATAAGGGCAAAGTTTGCATCTTGTTCCTATTTACCCCTGCATTGTTTCATTTAATATGTGGCAAACAAAAGGGGCTTAATAAATCATGTTACATAGGTAAAAGCATTGAACATTTAGCCTCATATTTCCCTAGTTCTTCCATTTTTTCCATTAAATATGCTAACTTTTATTAAAGAGGTATTCAAAAGGCCTTTGAAAGAGAAATAAAAATATGCTCCACTTATTGTCACTTCATGATTAAATATAAGTATATTAAATGCCAAATGAGTCATAGGCCTTGTGTTAGAATGACACTTAGGAAGGCATTGGATTGAGAACAAAATGCTAAAAAAGCTATTGAATTTCGGTTATTTTTTCTAAAGAAAATAACGCAAACCAACATAGTTTTTAGGCAAGTGCCCTTAAATGTCAATAGGAGAGAAAACACCACTTGGAAAAACATGTTCTGTAGGAATATTTACTTAAATGTTATTTTTGTGGGGGGAAGAATTTGTGTGATAAAATTTCTTGATTAACAGCATACTGGGCCTCAATTTCTTGGTTTGAAACAGAGCCAAATGAGCCCAATACTATTTTCATCTTGTTTTGTTTTCTTACTAACATAAATGTAGACTACTTTAGAATTTGATGAAAAAGTCTATTCCTGCCACACACACTTAAACACATTTCCTCAGATTTGGGACGCTATCTGAGTCAGCTCAGATCAGCAGTTGTAAAGTCACAAAATATTTATCCTCATTCATTATTTCCTTCTGCAAGAAAATTTTGTCACTTCCAACATCTTAATTTCCTTAAAAGATTCCATAAACATTTTCAATCAGCGGCCAATTGAGAAAACTGATTCAGTGGGCAGAAAAGCAAGTGTCACCGACTTCCCATTTGAAAGCAGCTGGTTATTTTATTTCAAATGATCTTTGTTATTTCCAATGTTAAATAGTCTGCCAGGGGTACAATGGGCAAGGCTTTGATGTTTCCCTGTTTTGTCCTGTTCCCTGACCACATATTATCCTTAACTTCCATAAGTTATATACATTACACAGGCTCTTCATGACAAAGAAAATTAAGAGGGAGATTCTTAGCTGGATCAGCACCAAAACCCCCACAAAACTGAAACCTGAAAAGAAAAAAGTAGTCTGAAATGTATGCATATCATACAATTGTATTTTGTAACACTATCCTTGCATGTGAAGGGCAGTAGTGTCAACACTTATGATTTTTCATAATTGACATGAATAGACCAAAAATATCCTGTGGGTTGCTTTTAGGAGAAGGGGAAGTAGATTTTTAAATTTGGACCAAAACTTTTGATGACATTTGGTTGATGTAATTGCAGAAGAAAAGAAGTTCTAGACACCTGCTCTTTTACTGAAAGGAACAGTCTCCTAAATACTGTCCCAGATTATAAGAGTCACCAGATATTACCTGAATGTTGTGGAAAATCATCCTGGGAAAAGTTCATTTCCCTACAACAATGCAAAGCAGAAAATAATCTGTAGAATTACACAGAGAGAATAGTTTAGGTAATTTATATTCTGCATTCTGTTCCATAGTTTGATGCTGATCATTCCAAGTAGATTATTTAGCTTAAATATAAATATACATAGGAAATTATATGTGTGTGTGTATATATATATACTTTGTATATAAGAATATATGACCAATAGGAAGAAGCAATTCTATAAATTAAGAGTACCAACACGTTATCCATTAATAGGAGGTATAATACTCTGAAAGTAATTATAAAATCAATGATAATAGCAGTAGCTAAATTTTTTGAAGACCTTTATATCAGGCATTTTCTATACATTATTACAATTACAATTAATACATGTAAACATGTAAAGATGTAATGTTTCTTCCATTTTCTCATTTAATTCTCAGAACTACTACACAGAAATAGACATTTCTTCAATTATATAACTAAGGAAATCAAAGCTCAGTGAGATTTAGCACATTTATCAAAAATCCCACAACTTGTAACTAGTGTCACCAGCACTTAAACAGGACTTTCCACCCCTAGAGCATTGTTTTTTTGGCCACTACACCAAATTAAATGTGGTAAAATATCAAGAAAGTTAAATTACATTAAAATATTTGTAAGATTATAAATATATCCATGCATTTAAGCAATAAGGACAGTCACTTTTTTCATTTAGACATTTGAATATTTGGAACAGAATTTTTCAAAATGTGCTCCATTAAATAGTAAGTGGGCATGTTATTAATACATTTGACAAGAAATCTTTTAAAATAGTCAAATGAACCTGGGTTAGACAAATTTAAATCTAGTTATCTTATTGCAGGATTCACTCTCAGATCGCAATGTGCATTTTGATTCTCTAGAAAGAGAAAGGAAATAATGACTGTTTACCAATGTTTATTGCCTGCTTACCATGTTTCAGGCATAAGCATTACTGCATTTAAGTCGAACAGGCTTATGAATTTAGTTTATTATTTTTATTTAATGGATAAAAAGCAGATGATTATAAATGTGAAATAAATTGTCCGAGATCCAAAACTAGATTGAAACTTGTCTAACCCCAGACCCCCGCTATCTTAGCTGCTATGACATGTAATGTTGTTGTCTTTTCTATTGAGAGTTCTTTACAATTTTTTAAAATCTAGAATACCTTTGGAATCACCAATTAAGATAGTTAAACCATAGCCTTGAAACTCCTAACACATTATGTATAATTTATATTTTGTCAAAATCTGCTTCCCCCCACCCTCTGGTTTGTGGGCTTCTTGGAGGTGAAATTTATCATATTTGTACTCTCAGTTCCTAAGAAGAGTGTCTGATACATAATGGGTATTCAATAAATATTTGTTGAATAAATTAATTTGTCTGTAGATTGACTTTATTCTTCTTGAATTGCTAAATCTACATAGACAATGTTGTTGTTAATCCTCAGGGTCAACCCTTAGTGTTGGAAATGAGAAAGCAGGTAAAAGTAAAAGAAAATCACGTGCAGTTATATCCAGAATACTGAGAATATATTTAGTAGGCTACAATGATTAGCAAACATGTAAACAGTGACTACGAAATAAAAAATATGCATTGCCATTCCTAACAATAACTTATTTCAAAATTATGCTTATGGTCAAAATAAATGAATCAATATTTATTACTTAGCAATGTGAGAAAGTGAGGAGGCCATGATTAGCTTGAGGTTAATTATGGCAGGTTGGTATTCTGCCACTTCAAATTTACCTCTTTGGCAACTGTTCACAGTCCTGAGGCTTCACTTTACTGATTTCTAAATGGTTCTGTTACCTTTATTGCAGGATGTTGCAAAAATTAAATGAGATAAACTACCCAAGATAGTGTCTGGAACATAAGCATCAACAAATAAATAGTAACAATTATGTTTTCTTCAGCTGACTTTAAAATCAATTCAGATTGTTGTTTTTTGATGAACTAATTTACTTGTAAGGGAATTGGATCTCTGTAAATAGATTTAGTCATAATCTGCTACATGAAGTTTACTTCTGAACCTGCCCATTTCTAAGAGGTTCATTTCTCATTTTTAAAACCTGCTGATGTTCAAAAGAAAAGTGGTTGCATTTTGAGACAGTACTATGGTACACTGACCATTCATCAAGACACTCACTAACTTCTCTAACAATCCAAAAACTGACTCCAGAAGTTTCCTTCATCTAGATATAAATTTAAGCATGTTGAGATGTATTAGATTGTCATATATGGGACAAAAGAGACTAGCAATTCTGCATAAACCAGATAAATGCTAGAATAAATCTGCTGCTATTTCTAATAGAGCATAGGCCTTTCTGACATGTCATTGCTAAATGTTCTACTTTACAAGATTGAAATTGTCCAAAGTCACTCACTATTCTAAACAGGATCAATACTAAAAGGGATTTACTACTCAGCTCAGTGCATAAATCTGCTGTGATTAAATCTAGTTCTAGAGAATACTAACACTGGAAATTTTCCTTTTGTTCTTCAGAGGAAATAATGAAATGCATTCATTTTAAGGGTGACAGAAAATAATTTGTTTTTTCATCATGACTATCAATGTTATTCACTCATTTATTTATTCATTGATTTATTGCTCAAATATGCATTGAGTGTTCACTATGTACAAGTCACTTTGGGAGCTGCAAGTTTAGCTTATACATGAATTTTTCCCCTGGGGAGCTTACAATCTATCAGAAAAAGACAAATGTGAACATAAATTAATTTTAGTGTTGAAACTGTTAGGTGTAATAAGTACATTAAGACAGAGTTTTAGAGAGAACTCACATTTGGCTTAAAAATCATCAAAAACACATTATAGAAGTTTTCTACACTTGAATGGGGTCTTGAAGAATGCACGTAATTTAAATGTGTAGATATGGAATAGAATCTACATATTTTACATTTTTCACTATACATCTTAAACTTCCACAATAGAATAAGCAATAGTAGACAGTCATCAAATATTGGCATTAAATCATTTAGCTAGATTTTTCTAGCAAAACACAATATGAATGCCAACTGCAAGACTGCTTTGCACCTTCCAAACATCTCAATCACTTCCTAGTGTAAATATTTTGAGAGATGAGAATTTTCCCTGGTCTACAGGGAAACATTTTATGCATCTTCTGTCAAAGAGTAGCCTGCATGCTCAGATTGCAGCTTTGTAACTATTTTTTTCTTGAGTTTATCTCTTGCTTATTAATATGGATGAATATTAAAATTTTAACGACTTCCATGTGGCATCTGGTTAGAGTATAAAAACATAATTATATGAGAAAGTATAATTAATATTTGTATATTTAGAAATAAGTGTATAAATAACCCATAGAGGCAGGAAATGGTATTTAAAGCATTTAAAACCTTTCCCATTAGTAAATAGTGTCTATGATGAAAACTATGAGAAATACTATCACCTTGGTAATTTTAACACTTTGTATTCTGGAAAACTTCACTTCTGTAGGATACTAAGAGGTTTTACTGCCTTTCTACAAAGATTATATTGTCAAGTAAGTGTGGGTTAAAACAGAGTTAACCAAGCTTCTTTATTGCAGGATTTTGCTCTAGAGTCTTACATACGTTGAAGTGTAACATGAATTCCTCACATAATACCTAGAAAACAATATCTCACAAACTAAATGTAAATGAAACACCATTTTTAAGAAGGCCTTAGCTCATCATTTTCACGTATTTGATTCCAATACTTGAAATAGATTATTCAACTAAAGATGAAACTTTAATGAATATTGGACATACTGATTTGTACATTTATTCAACTCAATAAAGAAAAAAAGTGTCTTGAGTCCCTAGAAATCAGGGCCTATGTTAGAGAAGCAACAAAGCATAGTGCTAAGAACACAAGGTGTGGAGACAGTGTGTATATTCTGAGCCAACTGCTGATTAACAAGTTTCTTAAACACTCTGTGCCTTCTTGTTTTCTCATCAGTAATGGAGATGAGAATATAACAGAATCTACTCCACAAAGTTGTTATGAGGACAAAATAATTGAATAAACAAATTGGTAAAGTAGTTCCAGCCACATAGTATTATACATGTATTAGCCAATGTAATAATCACCATTATAAATATAAAGTAAAAATTTTCAAATATTACCTTTGGCTTCTCATAAGCTAAATATTGATTAAACATATGTGAAGTTGTAATCATGGTTTCATTATTTGACAGCTGTATCTCTTTGAGTGAGTTATTTGAATTCTCTGTGCCGTAGTTTCCTAATCTGTTATTGGCTGGTGGGGAAGGTGATAATGATTGCATCATGTTGGTAACACTACCTCTGCTTTCCCCACTACCTCCCTTTAAAACACAAGCACATTTCTCAATGAAAGTGACACTTTAGTCCTTCCTATTAGACACAGCCTTCAGAGAAATTTATGACAGCCTTGTCAAATCTGACAAATGCATAAGATTATTTCACGCTGAGTCTCAGAATCAAGATCATATGAATCCACACTAGAAGGACAAATATTTGAAATCTTTTTTTCTTGTGTTTTTCTAAATAGGAAAAATTAAACCAAGTCAAAAATTTTGACTGCTAGACCATTTTTTAAATAACAACTTTATTGAGCTATAATTGTCAGAACAACTAACTCCTTTGAAGTGTAAAAATCAAAGGATTTTAGTATATTCACAGAGTTCTGTAACCATCACCACTATGTAATTTAGGACATTTTCAACACTCCAAAAGAAACCCCGTACCCATTAAGAGTCACATGTTATTTCACCCTATCCCAGGCCCTGGCAACCACTCATCTATTATAGAGACAGACGTCTCTATGGATTTGCCTATTCTGGAAATGTTATATGAATGAAATGATAAAATATGTGTTCTTTGTGACTGGCTGTTACTTAGCACAGCATTTTCAGGCATCAATCATGTTGACGTATACATCAATAATTCACTCCTTTTTCCTGCCAGATAATATTCCATTGCATGGATATACTATGTTGAGTTTATCTATCAATGGGCATTTGAGTTGTTTTCACTTTTTGGCTACTATGAATAATTCTGCTATAAACATATATATATGTACATGTACAAATGTTTGTGTGAGTATATGTTTTCAGATCTCTTGGGTATATACCTGGGAGTGAGATGGTTGGTTATGTGGTAACTCTATGTTTATTATCTTGAGGAACTACCAAGTTATTTTCCGATGTGGCTGTGCCATTTTACAATTCCACTGTCAATGCACGAAGGTTTCAATCTGGGTTTTCTCTACTTGTAATTGTCTATTTTCTATATTTTAGTCATCGTAATGGGTGTGAAGTGGTCTTTTATTGTACTTTCAGACCATTTTTATAGGGTTGAAAATAGAAATGGAATTTTTTGGGGAAGCAGTAATATCATCAAATAATGTAACTATAATATAGAATAAGAAGACGAAATAAACATCTTGTCAATCACAAGCCATGAATATATATATTGCTCTTTTGAAGCATGCTCAAGAATATATTCAGTTCCATGAAGACATATTTAAACCACAGATAACTAAAGAAAGCTCTGAAATGGTGCCATTTTCTTTTTATTTTAAAAACTAGGAAAACTATAGGTCTAGCTTGGCAAAAATACATTTTTCAATACATTTGAAAATATGAACTGCTTAACAGACTTATAATTTTACATTGGCAATAGTTTTAAAAGCAATTACATCAAATATGTCTCCAAAAAATCTCTCATGTTTACAGTTAGAAAAATTGAATTAAAAAAATGTTTGTGTCTTGGGAGGCTGAGGTGGGTGGACCACCTGAGGTCAGGAGTTTGAGACCAGCCTGACCAACATGGAGAAACCCCGTCTCTACTAAAAATACAAAATTAGCCGGGCCTGGTGGCGCATGCCAGTAATCCCAGCTACTCAGGAGGCTGAGGCAGGAGAATCGCTTGAACCTGGGAGGCAGAGGTTGCCGTGAGCCGAGCGCACACCATTGCACTCTAGCCTGGCCAACAAGAGTGAAACTCCATCTCAAAAAAAAAAAAAAGTCTGTGTCTGACTCAGCTTTAAGTTATCATTTCCTAACCAAAATGCTGTAATTTTTGCATGTTAAAAATATATTTTCTGCTGGGTGCGCTGGCTCACGCCTGTAATCCCACCACTTTGGGAGGGTGAGGTGGGTGGATCACCTGAGTTCAGGAGCTCGAGACCAGCCTGGCCAACATGGTGAAACCTCGTTTCTACTAAAAATACAAAATGAGCCAGGCATGGTGGCGGGCGCCTATAATCCCAGCTACTCGGGAGACTGAGGCAGGAGAATCGCTTGAACCCGAGAGGCAGAGGTTGCAGTGAGCCGAGGTTGTGCCATTGCACTCCAGCCTGGGCAACCAGAGCGAAACTCTGTCTCAAAAACTATATATATATTTTTTCTTAGTTTGTATAGTGTACAGGATTTTGTTTATCCATAATTGTATTGGTTTCTTGTGGTTGCTGTAACAAACTACCACAAATTTGGTGGCTTAAAAAAACATTTATTCTCTTCAAGTTCTGAAGCTCAGAAGCTGAAATCAGTTTCATTAAATCAATAATCAGTGTGTCATTAGAGCCACATTCCCTCCAGAGACTTTAGAGAAGAATCTATTCCTTAGCTCCATCAGCATCTGGTGGCTGCCAGCATTTCTTGGCTTGTGGCCACATCTCTCTACTTCTGTGGCTACATTTAACTATCTACAGATCTGGTGATTCAGATACATTATTTTATAGCTAGAGATACAAATGTTTTTTAAACCTAAGTGGTAATGATAAACTATTTCATATTTCTATGATACAGTTTTCTGTCTCGACAAACCTTTTGCTAGATCTTCAATAAATGTCTATAGAAGTTATTATAAACCTTTATGAAAGAGTATACAAAACTATAGCCAGTGCTGATGACTTAAGCTCACTTGTAAATTAGTGCCCAATGGAGAGCCAGACATAGAAACAGGTAAGTAGACTACAATGTAACAAGCATTATAAGGAACACCTGGGTAATCTGAAAGTGGCTAAAATAAGCTTGAGTAGAAATTTTAGAAGCTGGCACCTGGCCTGACACTTTGTACACAGGCAGCAAATATTTAGTGAGTGAATAAATGGAAAATTCACACTTCAAGAAAGATTCTTGAAAATTTGTCTAAAAGGAATATGATTTTGCATCACTGATAAACTTCAGGCAGAATTATAAGAAAAAGAAAAATATTTGCAAGTTGACAATAGTTCGATTCAAATAGATGAAATAATTAGATATTTTATTTCAATCAATTAAATAGCTTTATGCAACTAAGACACCTCAAGAGCCTTAACAATTATTTAGAGCCCAAAACAACTTTTGCTTTTACAGGTTATAGCTACACATATTTACTGTATTAGAAATTAAAACTAAGAACTTTAAAAAATAGTCATTCGATTTTTAAAAAGTAAATAATATACCCAGTGCATGTTAACATAAATAACATTTTGATTTTAAAAAGGGTTATATTTTCCAGATGAAAATAAGTTAGTGAGAAGAGTGGCATTGTTTTACTTTGGCAAATCTCTTTTATATACGACTTACGATGGCGGAATTCTTATTTTTGTTTCTGCATTCACTCTGCTGTGATTTTTTTTAACTGAAGTATGTGAAGGAAATCTAGCCTCATCCAACTACTTAGTTGGAAAATAATTCTAAAATATTATTTCATATCTTTGTGAAATTGTCGATAGTACACTGAAATGTGACAAGTAGCATTTTTTTTAAAGATTAACTGTGAGGCTAGTGGCTAGTTCAGCTGGCAAATTAAACAAATACACAAGTGCTTTTCTTCCAGACAAGCCTTACACTTGGCTACTCAGTTGAATTGCTTTGTTGTGTCCTTTCTATTTTATTATGAAGAATATTAGAAAGAAGCATATTTGGCTCACACCTGTAATGCCAGCATTTTGGGAGGCCGAGGCAGGTGCATCACTTGAGGTCAGGAGTTCAAGACCAGCCTGGCCAACATGGTGAAACCCCGTCTCTACTAAAAACACAAAAATTAGCCCAGCATAGTGGTGAGCACCTGTAATCCCAGCTACTTGGGAGGCTAAGGCAGAAGAATTGCTTGAACCTGGGAGGCGGAGGTTGCAGTAGGCCAAGATCGTGCCACTGCACTGCAGCCTGGGCAACAGAACAAGACTCTGTTTCAAAAAAAAAAAAGCATATTTAAGAGTTGAGATTCAATAAAATGAATCATTTTCAGTACTTCATTCATATTTTAGTGAACTAGCTTTTTATTTTCTGCAAGTGCATGGCAGTGAAGAATACAGTAACTGTTAGTACAGTATGCTGCCACATTTCTTGTACTTAAAAAGTACTTGTAGTGGCACCTCTTCTACCAAGAAAAGACTTGTTTTAACATCCCCCAAAATCTATGTTGCTAGAGTAATGCCTATACTCCTAGAAGAAGCCACAGAAACTTGCAATCCATTCCAGATTAAAAAAAAAAATCTCCCACATACTAACAATTCAATAAATACAGTTGAATTCATGAAAATATGAAATTAACAGGAATGTCAAATTAGAATTCAGAAATGAGCTAGCACACAAGGCAACTGACAAAATTGTGAAATTACATCTGATAAATCTAAAAACAGGAAAGAAAGAGAAAAGCTATTTAAGAAATAGCCAAAGAATTTTAAAAGTGTGGCCTATATTCTTTTAGGTTTTGTTGTAGATAGGAACTTTGTAGGACTAGTTTTATTATAGCAGAATAATCCTTATGATCACTCTGGATAACTTGTTGTCAAAAATTACTAAACATTTCCCATTGTACTGAAAATATTTTTATTTAAAATGGTTTAAATTGAAGGAAATACACATATTAGTGTCCAAAGAAATGTGTTAAAAATGGGAAAATTCATTTTGAGGATTCAAGGTAACTGAAACATAACTTGATATCTCATTTCTCACTCTACTAGTTCCCTGCATAGCCCACAGCTCTGTAAGGAATTCCTCTCAAATCTGAACGTTTAGCTGTCAGTGCTATTTTACTTCTCCAGGGAAGTTTTCAGGGAAAAAAAATCTTCATAAGTTAGTGTTTTGCTTGGTATGTATTCAAATATTTGGGGCACAAAATTGTTGAACATGTGCAGGAAAAGGAAATTAGAATTTTTCTTTATTAGAGAGTTGTTTCAGTACTTTGAAATGAATCATAACTGCGTATCAAAATGTAAAATACAAAAACACATATAAAACCTATTATGTTTTATGATAACTTGCCATTTTAAAATACCGTGTCCATTCTCAAATCAACTTAATAAGAATAGTTAAAAGCTGATATTAATAATCTGAGGGTTGATATAAATAAAGGCCATTAAAATTACCTACCATGAAAGTCAATATTAGAAACCATATTGAATTTTACAACTGAGACCCAGATCTAAGTGCAAATTACTAAACTATAAAAAGTATCTCTGTTTGGTTTAGAGCTCAGTGGTCTTCCTTATATTATCTTAATTTAATCTACCTTCTCTGAATTATCAAAAGATTTGTATGTTTCCTCCCTCAATTTCTACAAGAAAAATTATTAACATGCCCATTATGGTATATATCAATATAATTTAAATTCAAATGTAATACAAACTAAATATTGAGCATTAGTATTTAGAGTGTTGGCCGGGCATGGTGACTGGCACCTGTAATCCTAGCACTTTTGGGAGGCCGAGGCAGGAGAATTGCTTGAACAGTAAGCCGAGATCATGCCATTGCACTCCAGCCTGGGCAACAAGAGCAAAACTCTGTCTCCAAAAAAAAAAAAAAAAAAAAAAAAAAAAAAAAAGATTTAAAGCGTCAATACAAATCATGTTGAAATTGCCAAATCAAGACTCAATGATAGCTCAAATATCAAAAATACTAAATTAATATCTTCTAGTAAGAAACATACTTTTTAGAATTACTTAATATTATTCAGTTAGCATTATGAACAGGATCAAGTTGAGATGATTGCAAATGCAAGAAGTAAAAGCCTAGAAAAAAATTTTTTTTTTGGTAGAGGGGAGAGTGCTCCAAATATTATACATCAGAAAAGAGAAAACTAGGGTTCTTTGCAAAAGCTGTTACTTGAATGTTATCTGTACTATTTCACATTTCTATATATCTTCTCCCAGTTAAATTTAATTTACTGAACATTTTCCACAAATATTTCTTAGAAATGGAACTTTTACCATTATAAATCTTCATCTCATAAAATGTGAAAGTGATAATAACAACATGACATTTCTTTCTTTCTTATGTGATGTAGATTGAATATTTTGTATGTTTACAATTAGCAGAATGAGATATTCCAGAAATTGAAAATTAATTCCAAGTCAACATTAAAATTTAACCTCCTAAACATCCCTGTGGAAAATATGCTCAAGCATTCTTTTTGGAGGACACTGAAGATAGGGCTTAGTTTTACTTTAATCATGTTGGTCATAAAGAGTGTCTCATCAGCAAAATCTGGTTCAAAAGTACAGTTTTCTGCAAACAGCAATTTGCAGTTTATCAGTAAGAACGCTCAAGGTGACTTTCCCTGAAGAGCTTTTAGGAACATGAGAAAAGGCATGAGAATCTCAGCAAGAGTGTTTCAGCCTGATGTGTCCAATCCCTTGAAGCATATTGGAAACAATATATACAAATATTCATTCTGGCTATTGTCTTTTCACTCCTTTTCCCCTGAGACAACATGCCATGTTATTCCTTATTCTCCGACTCTCCAGCCCATTTGTGAGACAACATATGAGCATATAAAAATGTGTCCTGGATTAGCTAAACTGGCTCATGCTTGTAATCTCAGCACTTTGGGAGGCAGAGAATGGCTGTTCACATGAGGTCAGGAGTTCGAGACAAGCCTGGCCAACACGGCGAAACCTTGTCTCTACTAACCTATTTAACTTTGTAAAAATACAAATATTAGCCCGTCGTGGTGGTGCAGGCTTGTAATCCCAGCTACTCTGGAGGCTGAGGCAGGAGAATCACTTGAACTTAGGAGGCGAAGGTTGCAGTGAGCCAAGATCGTTCCACTGCACTCCAGCCTGGACAACAGAGTGAGACTCTGTCTCAAAAAATTAATTAATTAATTAATTAAAAATGTGCTCTATAGCTAACAGAAACACAATAATAACAAGTTTTAAGACCAGTTTAAAGGACCATAATCTTAAGAATCTTAAAATTCTTAAACAAACAAATAAGCTTTAATTTTATTCTAAAGTGCCATTGCTGCCGCTGATGACGATGCCTGGCACCCACTGAGAGTTTAAATGTACCAGGGACTTGGTTGCTTTTATCAAATTTTCTTATCTAATCCCTAACATGCACAATAACAAAAGTTAAGTGCTCACCTTAATAAAAAAAAAATTAGGCTTAGAGTTTAAACTATGTGTGCAAGTTCTCACAATTGACAAAATATTCCAGTGCTTAAGAATTCATGCTAAACAAGCACAGTTTGTAAAGGGGCAGCATGAATTCAGTGATCTAGATCATCATGAGGAATGAAAATGATGATATATTACAAAAATGACATAACCGTCTTTGTTATGATGTAAAACGAGTTATAATAATCTTCGATAGATAATTAACAAAGCTACAGTCTACAAACTGGGATTTATTAGTTAATAGAAAAGATTGGACGCAGTGGATCATGCCTGTAATCCCAAAACTGGGAGGCTGAGGCGAGCGGGTCACTTAAGTTCAGGAGATCGAGACCAGCCTGGCCAACATGGTAAAACCTCATCTCTCCTAAAATTACAAAATTAGCTTGACATGGTGGCACATGCCTGTAATCCCAGCTACTCCTGCGGCTGAGGCAGGAGAATCGCTTGAACCCAAGAGGCGGAGGTTGCAGTGAGCGGAGATCGTGCCACTGCACTGCAGTCTGGGCAACAGAGTAAAACTCCACGTCGAAAAAAAGCAAAAACAAAAGGGCCGGACGCGGTGGCTCACGCCTGTAATCCCAGCACTTTGGGAGGCTGAGGCAGGGGGATCATGAGGTCAGGAGATAGAGACCATGCTGGCTAACACAGTGAAACCCCGTCTCTACTAAAAATACAAAAAATCAGCCGGGCGTGGTGGCGGGCGCCAGTGGTCCCAGCTGCTCGGGAGGCTGAGGCAGGAGAATGGCGGGAACCCGGGAGGCGGAGCTTGCAGTGAGCCGAGATCGCGCCACTGCACTCCAGCATCTCAAAAAGAAGAAAAAAAAAAAGAAGAAGAAAGAAAATATTTATTTTCTGCCAGACGTAATTACTTGTTTAGAACACACTGCTAAGCAAAATATGGACAATTATTGCATTTATGGAATTTGCTGTATAGAGAAGTCGTCAGTCCGGTGTAAACTGTAATTAAAAAGAATTTAAAAACAGATTATCTGTGGATTAGTAGAAAAGGCAAGTTTAAATATTCTCCAACGTGTTACTTTCCTGGAGCCATGTGCATTTGTATGCATGGCTATTACTGATCATTAACTGCCCAAGTTTCAGTGAAGTCCTTGTGATTGAAGGGCCAGTTTTTCAATTTATATATCATGAGGGCCAATTTGTTCCTTACTCAGCAACTACCTGCCTTTAGGCAGTTTTCATGATAATGTTTACCTACAACAGAAAAGAAATTGAAAGTCAGTTGTCTTCTTTTTTGATAGTTCCTATGACACACTGATGGAAAAGAGAATTAAGTATATTACTTGAAAGAGTTTGAGAATTTTTAGCTTTTTATACATTGTACTTATCCACATTATCCCTGTTTTTCTTGCCACCTTTAAGAAACCGTTGGATAAAGAGAAGGGGCATTCCCTATTCAAGATAAACGACAGTCTGTCCAATTCTGTGTACTCAAAAGGTCATCAAGTGAAAATTAAGATCTAATTCCTAGCTGTATAAGCTACTCGGAAAAAAAAGGAGTGCTCAGAAGAATGTCAATTGGTATAACCTGGCCAATCTTGCATCACCACCCCCCGGCAAAAAAAACCCTGTGTATTAGGCTCATTCAACAAAATTATGTTCATAGGGACTAATGGGTACTTAGTAGGCACCCAGAAAGCTGTGGTAAAACCAAATCCACATTTGCGTGAAATATTACATTTATAGTTATGACATAAAAAGTGAAAAAAAAAACAAATGAAACACAGGTGTCAGAATTTCTGTGACTCTTGCTGATTGTGTCGTATTGACATGGGTTTGTGCTTAGCATTGTGCTGGTGATAAACATAGTTTATACACTTTCCTATATTTAACTTGCAATTTCTTCTGTAATAGCTGTAATTTTGAGTACATCGAGTGCTATTCAAGTGACAAGAGGATTGTGAGTAGAAGCCTCCACTTTTCTAAAATGATGCCAGATTTTTTTTAACCTTTACAGTTTTCAAGTGTTTAGGAGCACACAGTGTTTATAAACCCACTGAAATAAGTTAAATGCCTTAATTGCTTCTGATAACACTGCTAATCTGAAGCACCCACCAAGTCTGTTACAGGTATGCTTTCCACCATAGTTTCCTCAGCAACAATACAAAACTCTACAAGGTCCTGAGGATTAGAATGTGATAGAATCTTTGAAAGAAAGAGTCTGAAGCCAGTAAAATCTAAACGTTTTCCAGCAAAACTTTATGGATATATTTAGGGACAAAAAGAAGACTTTCTATGAATCTTTTCAATAGAATAATAGTATTCTCTCTCGATTTCTAAACCAACAACCTACATCTCAAAGTAGATGTTCCACTGGTATCAGCAAAATTTGGCATTTATGAGGATATTCATAATTCCTGTTCAATTTTTCAACATAAACAATTTGCTTTTTGTACATTTAATTCTACTAACATTATATGGTAAAATTACAGCAAATGGAAATTTGTTTTGCTCCTAGAAGGCATTCTTGATTCCTCCATTTCTCACATACTCTACAATCAATTTATCAAATCCTGTCTAGTCTGCCTTTAAATGGTATCTCCAATCTACCTCCTCTCATCATTTCCCCCGAACCCCTAGTCTAAGCCACCATTATCATACCATGATACTTGGGTAACTTCATTGCCATCTTTTCATTCTTGCCCTGCTCTTACTCTTATTAATAAGGAGGATGATTTTATAAAAATAAATCACATTATGCACACCTGCTTAAAGTCTTTAATTTTTATCCATATACCTAGAATAAATACAAACTTTTAAGATACAAAAAAAAAAAAAATCCCTGCACGATGTCACTCTAGCTTTCTGTAAAAAAACTAAACTTCTATTATCTGATAGTCTTCGAACTCATATTCCAAACAACTAGTCTTCTGAAACATCTTAGAACAATCAATCAACCCCAGTTTCATCTCTTATAGAACTGACCTATTTATCATCATATAGTGGCCCTCCTTGTCTTTTTTTTTACAGTTTTTAATTTGTAGTACATTTTGTCTCATATGCATATATCTGCTCCATGTCCTCTTTTGGATTTTGGTTTCTAGTTGGAGGGTCTATCCCTTCCCACCCCTTCACTTTCCGTCTATGTGTGTCTTTATAGGTGAAGTGGGTTTCTTGAAGGTAGTGACATTCAGCCACTGTATGTCCTTTCAAGGTATAAAACCCAGTGGTAAAATTAAGAACCTCCATTCTTGAGCCTTTGAATACCCCAGCAAACAGGTTAACTCTCAGTTATCTAGAACACTTTTCTCATTAATAATTTTGGACCAATGAGGCTAAAGATTTATAACCTACTATGAAAAGAAAATTGTGTACTTTTTATAAAAAGTGCATACCTTGTATCATATTGGCAGTTCTTCTGTGAAATCTGATCATTTGCTGTAGAGAAGAACTGCTGATCACATAAAAGTTAATAATGTCCACTGATATATAGAAATTATATTTTATTTCACAGAAAGTTTGAATTTTTGTTTTTACCTTTCTAACTAACCTCTTCACTAATTAACAGTACACATGCAAGAACAGATCTATATTTCTAACATAATATTAAATATCTTTCCTGATATATGTTGGACATCAAATTGTGAGTTTTTAATTTTTTTCTTTTTTCTTTTTTTTTGAGGCGAAGTCTCACTGTCACCCAGGCTGGAGTGCAGTGGCACAATCTTGGCTCACTGCACGCTCTCCCTCCCAGGGTCACGCCATTCTCCTGCCTCAGCAGGAGTAGCTGGGACTACAGGCGCCCGCCACCACGCCTGGCTAATTTTTTGTGTTTTTAGTAGAGACGGGTGTTCACCGTGTTATTCAGGATGGCCTCAATGTCCTGACCTCGAGATCTGCCCGCCTCGGCCTCCCAGAGTGCTGGGATTACAGGCGTGAGCCACCACGCCCGGCTAATTTTTTTCTTTTGTGTAGAGTACTCTGTGCATATTTATCATTCACACTAATAATTTTAAAATTATAGAATAGAATAAAAATTACTGATTTTATTGTGAAACATTCTGTTTGTAGTTTTACACATTATGAGTATCTGAAATATATCCAAAAGAATAATGTCCACAACTTCATAAAACTATAAGCCCAGTTTTAAAATACCTTTATAAATAAGTATAAGATATATTTCTGTGCATGATATATTGTATTGATATACCTTTTTTTCTGGAAGACACTTTTAAAATATTGTTTTAGAATTTGAATCTACTGCCCACAATATAAAATTACAAGCGAATCATTAAAAACTACACATCCCAAATGACAACACAAGGGTGTTTCATCATGTTATATATGTCTACTTTACAAATGAGAGGTCTTTGGGGAAATTTATTGTCAGATTTTTTTATGGAAGACTCTTCTGGGCTATTTCACTCTCTGCAATAAAGTAAATTAAGATACTAATTAGCTGTGCAAAGCCCATGTGATGATGTGACTGCACAGAGGTAACAGACTACAGTCTTTTGACATGGTTCTCAGGTTTTGAATGAAATAAATCAATAATCATTTCTCTTTATTTAAATGCAGCTTCAAAATTAGCTATGTTTGTTCTTTAAATGAAAATATTGACAAGTTCAAATTAGTTTAAAACTAAACCCAAGGCTTCAGCAAGGTCTATTTGTATCCTTGACCAGTGAGCAATCAACATGCCAGCCAGTGGTGAGGAGGTCAAAAGCAAAGAGTATTTCTGGGAAATATCTCTCTGCCATTAATGTGAAAGCAACTTTGCTTTTGCCAATAAATAAAATCAATTTTCTACCATGTCTGCCACTGGTATGGATGGAGTCACTGCATCCATTTAGTCCATCAACTGCTTATCTCACAGGAATACTGAGCTTAATGCTTTTGTCCAAAAGAAAACAAGAAATGAAAGCACAGCTACTGCTTAAAAAGTCTGAAGTTTAAAAATCCTGAATCTAGCCCTAAGCAGAACTGATAAGGAAACTCTTCAATTAGAAATATTTCTCATTGATTTAATTATTATATGTAAGTCTTTCTGAAAGTTTGGAAAGTCCAGCTTCTCCTTCCAATAGGGTGAATCAAACTTCATCAAATTTGTTTTCAAAATTCATGGAATATACGTCACTTAATTTGGTGCTGCTTTAGTAATTGCTTTGTTATATCAACTCAATGCTTATTCAAGTTAGGATAAAAGTGAATACATTTTATTTCTGCTTTTTTATATTTTGAGGACATCATGCCACACAAACAATAATAATTTTTTCAATCTAATTGACTTTTTAAACAAAAGACAAAACCAGAGCTAACCTGTTTTACTCAATTCTTTACACATGTGTTCTTATTTTGTCTTTTTATTAGTTGAGTAAGAATATAAGTAAATCTGAAGAGATTTGGCCTGAAGAACTCTCACCTGTATTTCTGAGTTGCTTTGCTTCACTTATGCTTTAGTAGCCTTACAATAAACAAAAATCCAGTCATAATAGATGGAGCAAATAGGGAATTCACTAGAAAGCTCAGGAAGGGTAAGAAGAAGGAATGAAGCATCATTGGAAATCAGGATAACTTTGCCTTTTATTATTGTCATTTGTGTGCTATATGATAATTTTTTTTCAGTTTCTTTCTATTTTCCTATTTTCTTTTTCTAATTGAGCTGAAATTTACCCATAATTCCCCCTCAAAATATTCTCAACACCTAAGTCTTCTTGCTATAAGTTCAGTTATCACATGGAATTAGCTCCATGTCCTACTTATAAATTTCCAGAAAGAATGTCTAATTGTCTTAATTGTCTTACTCAAAACTCAGGATCTTCCAGAGGGCAAAGGAATACCCCTGTCAATTGTCACCTCTCATTCAGTTAGCTGTGACTATGGTGTGAACTTGAGATATCAAAAGTGTTGACTAGAATTTTCAACCCAGATATTTATTAAATACTCTATATGGTACTGTGCAATATGTTACAGGAGATATAACGTATAAAAGGTGAACCCATCCAATAAGAATCTTACTATTAGAGGGTGGGTTTAAAAATACATATATTGCATATAAAAATGGTAATACACAGTAGTATTTATGACAAGATTTTGTCAGTATTTCACTTTATAATAATAAATATTTGGCTATGATATTAAAATCATCTCTTTTGGGGGGAAAGTAAACAATGAAAGAACTTTTATTAGAAATATGAGATTGCATCTCATATACGACATGGTGTAGGCACTGGATTTCCTTAAAATTCCAAGTCTGTTACTTTACCGAGAGAATGCATTCCTACCAAAATTTAATGAATGCTGCTGATATGTACGCTTAGATGGAAATATTATGTCAGACTTGCAAAAAGAATTTAATTCTCAAATTAATCAGACAGCAGTGTGAAAGATTCTTGGGGCTCCCAAATCACTAAGCTAAAGGGAAATGTCAAGCTGGGAACTGCTTAGGGCCAACCTGCCTCTCATTCTATTCACAGTCACCCCTCTGCTCACTGAGATAGATGCATACCTGATGGCCTCCTTTGAAAAGACTAATCAGAAACTCAAAGGAATGCAACCGTTTCTCTCACCTATCTATAACCAGGAGGTCAGTCAGCTTCAAGTCTTCTTGCATTTGCTTCAAGTTGTCCCACCTTTCCAGACCCAACCAACGTATTTCTTACATATATTGATTGATGTCTCATGTCTCCCTAAAATGTATAAAACTAAACGATGCCCCAACCACCTTGGGCATATGTCATCAGGACTTCCTGAGGCTGTGTCACGGAAGCGCATCCTCAACCTTGGCAGAATAAACTCTCTAAATTAACTGAGACCTGTCTCAAGTTTTCGGGGTTCACAACTGTAACAAGAAAATATCTTAAAGTAAAACAGCTACAGCAAATGTATTAAAATATAAACCAGACTTATGCCTGAAATTTCAGCACTTTTGGAGGCTGAGGTAGGAGGACTGCTTGAGGCCAGGAGGTCTAGACCAGCCTGGGAACCATGGCAAAACCTTGTCTCTACAAAAAAATAGGAAAGTTAGCCACACATGGTGGCATACACCTGTAGTCGCAGCTACTTGGGTGAGACCCTGTCTCAAAATAAGTAAATAAATAAAATCCCTTTGGGAAACTGGGTTCCGGAGGTCACTGTGTCCTAAGGCTAGGGGAACCAAGGGAAGAGGTTGGTGTTATCTGGATTTAGAAGCTGGAAGAAGGGACCCTACAGGGCTGAGACTCAGGCTTCTGAGGAGGAGGCACTGCCCAACTAAAACTGATACCTTTGCCAGCATACAATGAGGCCAATTCTGGGAATATAGAAAGAAGCTGACCTGGAACCAGCTACAGCCACCAGTGTCCAATACACAGTTAGCAGGTCATCTTAGTGAGAAAGACTCAAAAGATTGTCTGTGAATACCCTAAATCCAATCCAGGTATACTGGATGCAAACACTAGGAGAAAAAAGAAAGCTTTTATATAACGAATTATATGGTCCTCTGTCTGAAGAAAGAAATGATTAGGAAAGATGGAAGTGATCTGAATAAAATTTACAAAAGGAGAATTCAGACAGACCAACCTGGGTGATGTGTTTCAAGCTCTGCCCCAGGAGCTTGAATGTCTGTTCCTCGTGGCAGGAGCGTTCCTAGAGATTGGTGCATCAGGTTTTATGTTGTTGTCTCTCAGCTCCAGCTCACCCTTCAAAACTCTGCCCTGGGATGTTGGAACTCAGATTCTGCAAATAACTTTTCTCCTTTGTCAACCCATAGGGGGTGACAGAAGAGGGTCCTGGATGGCTGTAGAAGACACTTGCTCTTTTTTTTTTTTGGCTTGCTGTTTTTCTGTCATCTGAGCAATGGCCCTTAACCCTGGTAGCTATAGTTGGTTCCAGGTCAACTTCTTTCTATATTCCCAGAATTCTTCTCATTGTACCCTGGCAAAGGTATCAGTTTTAGTTGGGCAGTGCCCCCTACACAGAAACCTGCAGGGTCCCTTCTTCCAGCTTCTAAATTCAGATGACACCAGCCTCTCCCCTTGGTTCCCTCAACCTTATAAGATGGTTACTTCCCTGTGTTGCGTAATTTCTTATAGTAAATTCTCTGTGTTAAAATATCTAGTGTGGTTTCTGTTTCTCTGTTTGGAGCCTGATGGACACAAATGCTCAATGACACCAGCCATTAACATTATCCAACAAGTTCTCTCTCTCTCTCTCTCTCATGCACACACACACACACACACCATGCTTAACACACACATCTCTGATTAGTATTTGGCTTCTCAAATAGATTTGTCTACCAAGAGAATTTGTTTTTCAGCAAACATCTATAATACATGTAGCCAGTTTGAGAGTTATATTTTTCATTATAAATGAATACATTAAGATGATGGTTTTTGTACATGAGTCTCTGAAAGCCTTATTCTTGTGATGGAGACAGATCCATTCCTGGGACACTGGCAGTGAGTTTCCTGCACTTGAATAATGACCCTAAACATGTAATTCCACCAAAATTGTAACATCCTGACCAGCTGACCAACTTCCTCTCATATTCCTTTGTTCCTCATTTTGCCCTGTGCTGGTGGCAAGGTGAACCCATTTTTCTTCAAATGGCAATATCTAATGTCTATAGGCAATGTCCCCTTTCTGAACACACTCTGATTCTTTTTAAAACTTCTTCTTCAACTAGAATTTCTCTGTAGAGCATCTGAAAAAGCCCTTAACATGAAGTCATAAACAACCAATACAGCTAAACTACCTCATCTCAAGGTGTATATTAATTTTATTTGTATATTAATAAATCTCTAATTGGTTTAAATCAAAGAGACTAAGCCTTGATTTTAGAATCTCAGAATTCACTGTGCTTAGTACGGGGAGTATTTTTCACTGGGAAGAGGCAAGAGAGAGGTGGGTCACATTTCCACTGCTCTCGAAAATCATGCAAACAGTTGCCTCCTTTAGCTGCTCTTTAAGTTGGCACTGATACAAAGACACGTTCAGTCCAACACAGTTCTTGACTGTCCCTTGGCCAGACGATAACTGATCTCCTTTTGGCTTAGGCCACAGTGAAGCACCATGGGGGAGGCCACGGAGTACCTACACATCTTATAACGGCCTCCTTTGTAAAGCTAAACAAATATTTGCCTCTGCCTTGCAAAGCTGAGTCACAGATCTGGCTTTTACATGTATATTCATATGCATCTGCACCTCTGCTGCTCACATTAGTGGCCGTGCCAACATCCTAACTGGGCCCTTGGGGCCAAGGCAGGCAGGATGCAGTGACAGTCCCAGTGTATCCAGGAGCCTGATGTTCTCAGGTGTCCTTTGTGAACTTTCACAGCCAGAGACAACTGTGCAGAACTGGGACTTCATCACCTCCAGGGAGGTTGCCTGGGGCAGATTCTAGATGTTTTTAATATTCAACCCATAGGTAAAAAATTATGCCCAATTGTTATTCGCATCTTTGAAAACTAGACATAAGGAACATTCTGGAGCATATATGAAATGATAACCAAGTAAGATTTAATAATAAACCAATGTTTAAAATGCATTTAATGAGAAATTACTGGAGGGAAGTAAAAGATACCTATATTGAAAGATGAGGGACTCTTCTCTCTGGCCCAGTTTTCTACTTACTGCCCATGAACTTAAGTAATTTACTAAATCTTTTCAGACTGTCATCTCTGCATATACAAGATAGTACATGTATAGACTCCAGACCTCTACTGGGTCTGGAGTGTTTTTGTTGTTGTTTTAAAAAGTTTTCATACATGTTCTCCGTATTTGTTTGCTAAGACTGACATAGCAAAATGCTACAAATGAGATGACTTAAACAGGGAAATTTATTGTGTCACAGTTTTGGAGTCTCAACGTCTGAGATCAAGGTGTTAGCAGGGTTGGTTCCTCCTAAGGGTTGTGAGAGAATGATCTGTTCCATGCCTCTCACCTACCTTCTGGTGGTCTGCTGGCAATCTTTGGTATTCCTTGTACTTCTAAGTGCATTACCCTCATCCCTGCTTTCATTTTCACATAGTGTTCTCCTGTGTGCATGTCTGCTTCTGTGTCTAAGTTCTCCCTTTTTATAAAGACACAGTCATATTGGGTCAGGGCCCACTCTAATGACCTCATCTTAAGTTGATCACCTTTAAAGACCTATTCAAAAGTAAACTGAGGCACAATACAGTTTTAAAGAGTTTGAGCAAACAGCAATTCATGACTCAGGCATGAGTCTAAACCAGAAGAGGTTCAGGAGCTCTACCAAGGGAACACAAGGGGTGGGGAGGCTTTTACAGGACAAACACAGATATAAAGCAAATAAAATAGTTGATTGGTTACAGTTGTACAATTGCCTTGTTCGGTCTCTCCCACTGGAAAGCTTCTGAGTCATTTAACTTACATTGTGTTTTTCTTTAATATAGGCATTTACAAAAAGTTGCTGAAGTTAAGTTTTGCCTACGTTTGCAAACCAAGCAAGGTTAAGGCCACTTATGAAACCTAATTGGCTTTGTCTGCTAAGGGATTCTTCAGGCCTGGTGTCTATTTTCATTTACTTTAACAATCCCTATTTTTAAATAGGTCGTACTTGCAGGTACTAGGGATTAGGACTTAAATTTCTTTTGGGGGTACATAATCCAACCCATAATACTTTCTGACCCCAATTCTTGAAGGCAGGCTCCCTGGCAGCTCTCAGACTGACCTCCTTCTCTCTGCCATTGACCCATTATTGATTTCTTGAGAGAGATCAATAATGGGCCAATGGCAGAGAGAAGGAGAGATCCTTCTTTGCAGAATCCTTCTCTGTAGCTCCTTCTCTATAGGAAGGCAGGAGAACTCACTCTGGAAAGACAGATGGAGTCCAATTCTTTCCAGCTGCATAACACAAGACAAGTCACTTTACCTCTGCAAGCTTCTATCACCTCATCTATAAGATGGGATCATAGGTTTGCCAACAGAAGTCAGTGAGATAAAGCAAAGTAGTACTTGGCTAGCACATGGTAAGTGCTTAACAAATTATGGATATTATTATTTATTCCTTTTGAGTCAATGAAAGGATGGATCAGTGATTCCTAACCCTGGATGCACCTTAGAATCATCTGAGGGAAGCTTTTAAAAACTGCCCAGGCCCCAATACAGATTCTGACTCAATTGGTCTGGGAGAGAGAGTCCAGGCATTAATATTTTTAGAAGCTCCTTGGTTTAATATGCAGCCAGGGTTGAGAACCACTAGAATAGATGACAGGATTGAAAACATGAATGGAAAGTCTCAATGCGGTGGAAAGTCAGAGGCTGATTTGTATTTACTTAGCAAGATGGCCCACTTCGTGGGGGATGCATGATGGTGAGAGCCAGAGACAGCTCTTGGAAAACCTGTGAATTGGGTGACCTAGATTTCAGAGCCACTGCTTGCTTTGTGGTCTCCCTGTGACATTTTCTCTGGGCCTCCCTGAGGAGGGAACACCCCCACTGAGACACTGCTCTGGGCTTTCCTTCCCACAGCAAAAGCCCATCCACTTGCTCACCCTCCAAACACAGGTGCCATCCTTTCCCCAGCTCCAGCTCCAGGTCTGGGAGGAAAATCCTCAGTTACTAAGAATAACAGTTTGACACACTTCCCTTCCCAGGGACATCTACCTTTTAATGGTGGACATGACAGAACTCAAGGAATCCTCCAGTGAGGAAGGTTTAGATGCTCAAGGGTAGACCTGTAGCACGGAGATGGCTGAATTTTTATGCCCTACTAGGTGGGAACTGACTGCTTGGACTGAACGTGACTCCCAAGGCCCCTGAACTGTGGCCTGGAGAGCTTTTAGTTCACAGAGTAACTCTCTCCCTCCGTCCCCAGCACCAAACCCTTTCCATGTACAAGTGTGGACTCTGGAAGCGGCTGTTCTGGTAGCTGCAGGAGGGGCCAGGCTAGCTTTTGACAGTTCTGGCCACTTCCAGAGATGGCTCTTGGTTCTCAGGCCCTCGGCTGAGTGATGGGGGCAGCTGTCAACAGCTCTCTCTCCTCTCCCCTTTCCCCAGCTGCTCTGACTCTTCATCAGCAGGCTGAGCTTCTCCAAGCCTCAGTTTCCCTTCTCCTCACCCCCTTCTCACCAGACGCTTGCCACCCATGCTCTTTACGGTCCTGGGTCTCTCCAGTTTTCATGAGAGAAAGGCCAGTAACATTTTCTTAAGCCAGTGAATGAGTAATATAAATAAAATCGTATGTAAATAGAAGCAATTTTTGATGACAAAACTGTTTAAATTCTCTTAATTTATTATCCTGAAGCAATTAGGAATGTCCATTTTCTTTTTGGCTGAATTAATAAAAGTATAGCAACTAAAGCAAAGACATGAGAATCCTCTTAATCTGGATACGCTGTGTTTGAGATAACGTGTTTGGTGCTTTCCACTTCTTCAGTTTTATTATTTATTTATTTTTTAAGTAGAGACAGGGTCTCACTGAGTTGCCCAGGCTGGCCTCGAATTTCTGGGCTCAAGGGATCTACCTGTCTTGGGCTCTCAAGGTGCTGGGATTATAGGCATGCGCCACTGTGCCTGGCCCCGTTTCTATTTTAATCAAGAATATGTCAAAAGAAAGAGGAGCCAGAGACAGCCTTCTCTTAACACAAAGCAGGGTGTTGTATCTTCATCTGACAATAAGTGACTTGGTTAACTTTGACTTAATTTTGGCTTTTGGGAAGTCATGGGGAAAAGAAGTAAAGCTGAGGATGGTGAAATACCTTTGCTAAACCCAGAGACACTGCACCTGAATCCTGCTCAGTGTTTTGTAGGCAACCAACTGCCTTCTGCCACTGGTATCCGGAAGGGGAAATGAGTTACCTTAAGTGGGCCAAAGTGGGGAAATACTAACAGTACAACTAGAAAGCAAGAGCTGTCGTGAAAGCCCTGAATGGGTTCCCACTGCCATTTCAGACAAAACTGATGCAGTTAAGCCTGAATTTCCTGGCAAGCGCAAGGGTAGATTTTTCCAAAAGGCTTTTTAGACTGCAAATACACAGCCTTTCCATGTCTAATCACAAAAGCAAACTGCTGGACACATGCTCTCTGTTCCCAGCTGGTTGTGTACATTTTCTTCACACTTCAACAGAAACGTGCCAAGGTGTGACATTTATAAATTTCGCCAACTGGGAACTGTGCACACAAATCGTTCTTGCTTGTGGTGTGGGAAAATGATGAATGGGGGCTGTTCTGCCTGGGGAGGAGGGCTGCTGTCACTCTGGCATGCCTACAGCCTTATTTATTACACACCAAAGTATAAAACCACTCCACCGCTGCAGCTCTCAGCTCCAGGCCTGGCATCTGCCCGAAGAGACCACGCTCCTGGAGCCCTGCTGTCTTTTCGGGGAGACTCTGGGGCTCTGTTGAGAATCATGCTTTGGAGGCAGCTCGTCTATTGGCAACTGCTGGCTTTGTTTTTCCTCCCTTTTTGCCTGTGTCAAGATGAATACATGGAGGTGAGCGGAAGAACTAATACAGTGGTGGCAAGAATAGTGCAAAGCCACCAGCAGACTGGCCGTAGCGGCTCCAGGAGGGAGAAAGTGAGAGAGCGGAGCCATCCTAAAACTGGGACTGTGGATAATAACACTTCTACAGACCTAAAATCCCTGAGACCAGATGAGCTACCGCACCCCGAGGTAGACGACCTAGCCCAGATCACCACATTCTGGGGCCAGGTACTCAGAATTCTCTGCTAAGGATTTTTGTGAAAGCTTAATGAGTTTTGTTGTTGTTGTTGTTGTTGTTGTTGTTGTTGTTGTTCTTTTTTTGGCTAAGATTCTTAGAATCAATGAATGCTTTCGAGAAGTTCGCTAAGCTGCTTGTGAATCTCTTTCTGGATTGCTGTCGGGTACAAGAGAGACTGTCGATCTCTGTTAGAAAATCAGCAGAGGCAGCAATGATGTGATGGGATGGTGGCCGTAGTATCACCCCATCAGAAAGGGGAAACTGGCCAGCCGGCTTCCTGCTGTGCTGGGACTTGATTTCCTTCTTGCTCTGTTGGTCCGGAAAGGAGTGCTGACCCATGCAGACAGATCGGTCACTGTGGACAATCATTTGTTGCTCTTAAGAGAATTGGACTTTCTTAATCCCTTCCGGCAGGGAAAAGCTGCCCTTTGAGTTTGTCAAAAGCAATCAAAGTTTTTTTACTTTGATTTGTGAGTATACTGTGACATTTCATGGCAGTCTTGTTTATTTGATTTATAGCATTCTAGATTGTTAAGCCTCTCTGTTAAGCCTGTTTTGAAAAGAATTAAAGAGTTAAATAAAAAATAAACTGTTTGAAATGCATACCTTATAGCATGATTTGATGCCTGATAATCACAGAGGACTTGATCTATTGCTCAGGTTATAAATTCAGCTCTAAGGAAATATCTTTAACTCTTGGTAGTATGAGAGTGAGTTAAGATTTCAGTATAGTGAATTGCAAATTGGTGAAACTCAATGTAATTTAAAATATTAAGTACAGGAAGAGACATATTTTGAATTACCCTCTAGACATCTGGTATGCTGAAAACTGTCAGAGGGGGCAAGAAAAGTTACTTTGAGTTATATGATATTTGAACATACAGGTTTTTACTACAAGATTTGATTACTTTAATGCATTAAATAGGACCTGAAGAATTTCATGTAATTGAAATCTAAATCCTTCCTACTATGGATTCAGAAGTTTGGGTTGGTTGTTTGGTTATATGGTCAGACCAAGATCACACACAAAATCAATTGCAGATTTGAAACTAACCCAGAACTTCTAACTTGACCACACAAGGCAGTTGCCCAAACCATTCTGTGGGGGATGTATCCAGAGAAAATTGCTTCTTTAAGGAGCCACGGAAGAAATGATAATCTCTAAATATGATCCTATCTTTTGAAAGCCACTTTTAGAGATTGTCTATTCATCTGACAATCTTTTGGCTAAAGGGTAATGATTAACACTAATTTGTGTGTGGGTTTTTGTTTGTTTTTGTTCTGTGGTGAAGATATTTTCACTTGTGTCCAAGACTTGATCTGGACTTTCCATTTCACACACGGTATCTTTCTTGGCCAACAGATGGTATCTTTCCTGGCCATGACAGTGTGATTCCCCCAGAGGAAGCAGAAGGAAGTTAAAGGTTGTCTTTGGTCATTGTGTCCTGACAACCAACACCCAGCAGGCCACTGAAATTCAAATCACATTTCTCCTTCACTCTACCTTCTAGGTTCCTGAAGTATTTTCAAACAAACCACCAACAGGAGATATTGAGGATATTTAGAGTTACTGACATTCTGGAAGTTTTCAATACAACTCCTCTACCAACGGCTATGGAAACCACAGTTTGAATTTAGGATTGTGCTATGTTCTTCCTTCTTTTCCTACTTCCCCTGTCCCTCTTCTTTGATCATAATTCAATTTTCCTCTTATTCATTCAGTTCCCATGTATTTCTTGTGCTTCTACTTTGTACCAAACTTTAAAAGGGGCCCAGGGATATATAAAGATAAATATGCCTGAGCTCCCATGTCCAAACCATCCTGAAGGGCTGTAGTAGAGATGAATTTTTGTGAATTAAATTAAGCTTAATTAAATTCCATGTGTTAAATAAAGTCAGTACATGAAAGGCAATTGGGCAAAAGTGTCAAAGTACTGATAGTTTTTGAGCTGGATCTTAAAAGATGAGATTAAAAGAATGACTATCCACAGCAAATTAAAAAAAAAAAGTGCTGCAACAGAGACTGGAAAGCCTGTGAGGAGTTGGCTGTGGCTGAAGCTCCTGGGTTGGGGATGCAGGGGTGGGGGTTGGGGGGACGACGGGACATTACACGATTTTAGTGCCAAGAAGGATTCCGCTAGCTGGTTTAGGAGCTTAGATTTTGCTTTGCTAGCTAGGTTTTGTTTGTTCATAGCAGGACAGTGAGGTAATCAGATATATGGTCTGGAAAGATGCTCCAGCTGTGGGTTCATGGTGGAGTACAATGGCCGGAGATCTGGGGTGGGCAGACCTGGGCTCTTTTTTCCTGGTATTTTCTTCTCTGTAGGCTCTTTTTCATTCACCTTTGTCAATCTCCCCTCCTTCTCCCGGATACCCATTTCTCCCTCCTCCCACTTCCCTTCTTCTTCTTTCTTTTCCCTTTTTTTGGGGCAGGAGGTTTAAAAAAAGGAGCTATGACTCTCCTTCCTAGAAGTCACTTACTAGTAATAGAGCTCAGTTCTGCATCACTACCCCTAGGCCTCCATCTGCAAAATTGGTGGAGCATTTCTTAGAGACAAACTCTTTCTCGCATGCTGCAAATTTACCTGCCTTTTGCATACACATTTGTCCTGCTTTTGGGAAAGGGGATGATAAACAAGGAGATCATAAATAGCAACTACCTACATGTAATTTTCCCTTACCTAGGAGAAAACTTCTGAATTAACACATCCCTTCCAACTTGTTCTCAGAATTCCAGCAAAAGACTTGACAATGCAAAAGCATTGCTCCATTCAACTGAACTTTGAAAGACAAGGCCAGAGGAAGGAACATGTAATGCAATGCTGCTGAAGGGTTCTCACGAGGTGCTCGACTAGTAGCAACCAGAAGTCTCTCACTGTTCTGGTGGCAGCTCTGTGCCCTCAAAGTGCCCTCAAGTAGCTTGGTATTGCACTTCCAATCCTAGTTGGCTCTAGCATTGAGCAACTTCATCTCCTGGAGCTGAATTCTTGTGCCTAGATACTAGACTTTAAAAACAAAATGTTTCTAAATTATTATTTGAGGCTTTGGAAAATACTTTAGTATCTTTGCATTGTAGAGCTGGAAACAAATGCAAGACGATTGTAGGGAAAAAGTGGGAAATCTTCTCTTGTTTCATCCTCTGAAGATTCTCTGAAAATTAACCGTCCAAAGGCAGATCAATAGGAGAAACACACATACCGCATGGGGATGATTTCCCAATAGCCCAATGTGGTATGCATGCTTACACACCCTTCCACGTAGGGTAGCAGGGAGTTGGGGAATGTAGAAGTAGATTACAAAGTTCCTCTGAGCCCTGGGGGAGGTGTTGTTACAAAAAGTGAATCCATACGGTTCTGCAACAACCTCAATTCTTGGCTCCTCAATTCCACTGAGGGTCATAAGGCAGAAGGAAAGACCAACACAAGTTTTAGAGCAGGAATGAAAGTTTATTAAAAAGTTTTAGAGCAGGAACAAAAGGAAGGCAGGTATACTTGGAAAGGGCCAAATGGGAAACTTGAAAGACAAGTGCACGGTTTGACCTTTTGACTTGGGGTTTTTTTACATTGCCATACTTCTGGGGTCTTGCGTTACTTCTCCCTTGATTCTTCCCTTGGGGTGGGTTGTCCACATGTGTAGTGGCCTGCCAGCACTTACTTGGGAGGTGAGCATGCATAGTATGTTTACTGGAGTTGTAACCATGCTCACTTGAGGTATTCTTCCCTTACCAGCCAAATGCCCCTAGGAGGTCATTTGCCAATTAAACTCTGCCATTTTGCCTCTTAATGCACATGCTTGAGCCCACTTGCCCAACTCCTGAGATCTTATTGGGAAGCTGCCGATAACCAGTTTCAGGTTTTTGCTATCTTTAGGAAGACTGCCTTTACCCGGCACTGGCTGCAACCAATTATTATTTTAGAGAAACAGTTAAAAGCCACTTGATCATCACCTGATGATCACCTGACATTCCTGGTCAGGTGGAGCCCTCCCCTACCCTGCTCATGTCTGAGTAGCTACCTAGTGTAACAGTGTCAAGAAGGGAAGGGAGAGAAATTTACTGTGAACAGAGGTTGTCTTAAAGCTTCCCAGATTATGGCTCCTAGCTGCCCTCAGGAAATAGAAAAAAAGCCTGTCTGAGCCTTGTGATGACTCCCAGTCTCTTCACTTCTCCAGTGGTTGATCTTTCCTGGTTATTTGATGAGATTCCTAAGGAGGGGGTCTTAAGACAATTGCATTTCTTTTGGAAAGACGCTTTCTTAGTCAAATAAAGAAATTCCAGACAGAGTCCCTCCCGGCACTTCTGGAAAAAAGATCAGAGAGACTGGGAGGCAGGGAAAGGTCAGAGAGAGACCTTGGATCTGAGGCTTCTCTCTCTTTTTTTAATAAGAGATTTGCCACAAGCCAGTTTTCGTTGTGATAGCTCTTCCTATACGCCTTTCTTAAAACACCGAAGTTCAGAAGTTCAGAAGGATCGTGAGGCCCCTCTCTCATGACCTGCATTCATACTGAAAATCAAGATCGAGCAGGCTTTTGTCCTGCTCCGCAGAGCCTTCCATCGTCCCTGTGCTCACCTTATCTTCGTGGCTTATTTCTGAAGCCTTCCATTTCCAAAGCACTCAACACGCTGAAGCACGTATTTTGAAGAGTCATTTTCTGTGCACCAACACCACCTCATCCAATCCTCTGATTTAATAGCCAAAAACAAAACAAACAAAAAAAGATGTCTGGAGAACAGCGACTTCTCTAAGGTCACGCAGCACCATGATGGAAATTCTGGTTTCAGTCCAGTGGGTGTTTCAACATTCCTAAGCATCTCAGTATTTCCATTCCATTCCTACATCGATGGTTCCACTTGAGGATTTTCCCTCCTTCTCCTCCCTTCTCCATCCTTAAAATTCATCATTGGCAGAGCCCTGGATTTTCTGAGGTTTAAAAGGCTGAATTTCACATTGGCAAAAGCATAACAGGAAATATGGAATCCTTCCTTCTCAGATTACAGTTTTGGATTAGAAGGTGGGTTGTGCCGTGGTGTCTTTGACTTTCCAAGTGTCCTGAAATCCCTCAGCTAAAATCCCTGAGATGAAATCCGTCATCTCAAACCAATGGCTTTAGTTGACTTTTCTTCCCCTACCAATTTGGCAGAAGGTTTTCATAGACTCTAGTTCTTGTCCAGGTTTGAGCCTGGTAGACTGAAGACAAGACTAGGAGTTAGCTCTAAGTTATAGCTCCTGATCAGGCAAGACTTGGGTTCTGAGAGGTTGCAGGAGAATGCTTGTGCTACAGATACTGTTCAGTGTTTTCCCTGAATAGCTTGGTGGAAAATTTTAGGACAAAGCGGTGAGAGAGTGAGAACAAAATTCAAGCCCACTTTTTATTAAAGAAAAGAAAGTAAGTTCTAAATGTTTAACTGTGTGAAGTTTTGATCCAGTTCTCGGCTTAAATTTTTAGTGACAAATACAACCTGAATTTTACATTCTTTTTTCCTCCCTCTGTGTCTCCTTTTTCTCTCCTTTGCTTCATTTTTTTCATGACTCTCTTAGCAACAACATGCTGTTTTCAAAAGACCGTTGAATTATAATTGATGTCTAGGAACATTTCCACAAGTATTTTGTATGACATAATTAAAAGGCAAGTTGCCAGTTTAGATGGGAGTTCAAATTTCATAAGCAACTTTAACTCTTCTGTCAATCAACTTCCACTAGGTCTTTAGCTCTTTGACGGTAAACATATATTTTAGAAATTTATCTTTGGATAAATAAGCATTTCACTCAGTGTCATACTTGAGCGTGTTTAGTACCCATTAAGTGCTTATTAAATATTGGTTCAAACAGTGAGATAATCATTTCACAATTTTTTTTTTTTTTTGAGACTGTGTCTTGCTCTTGTCGCCCAGGCTGGAGTACAATGGTGCTATCTCAGCTCACTGCAACCTCCGCCTCCTGGGTTCAAGTGATTCTCCTGCCTCAGCCTCCCAAGTAGCTGGGATTACAGGCATGCACCAGCGTGCCTGGCTAATTTTTGTATTTTTAGTAGAGATGGGATTTCACCATGCTGGCCAGGCTGGTCTCCAACTCCTGACCTCAGGTGATCCACCTGCCTCGGCCTCCAAAAGTGCTGGGAATACAGGCGTCAGCCACCATTCTCGGCCCAATCATTTCACATTTTAAAGTGGAATGTGTGAAATAGAAATCATGTTAAATAGTTGATTTACTTATAAAGTTAAAGTTGTTTCAAGATGTAGATAATAAAAATGTATTGGACTTATAGTTCATAGCAATGTATTATACTCTTGAAAATTGTTAAGAGTACATTTTAAGTGCTCTCTCTACAAAAACACTATATGAGACAACGCATATGTTAATTAGCTCAATTTAGTATTTTACACTGTGTACTTATTTTATAACAACATGTTATATGTGATAAATATATATATAATTTCTAGTTGTCAGTTAAATAAGTAAATAAATGTATTGGACTAAAAAATACTTTATTTCCTTCGTTTTCTAAGACAATTTAAGTGTGCTATGGCTGTTTGAAAAACTAGTGTTACTATTCAGAATTTCTAAGAGATCTTAATCTAGCTCTTAACTCAGTATCATGGATATAGTAAGCATTTAAAAACAGTGCTTAAAGTGGATAATTCTTGTAATTTGAGGACCATCTACTCAATTTAGCTACATCTGGGGCTATGGCAGTTGGAAAAGAGAAAAGGCTTCCAAGTCCACTTCTGAAGGAGTTTCTTCCTTTGCTGTTACAGTAGCAGCAGGAAGGCACTTTCCAGAAATAGGACCCAACTTCCCACCCCCACCCACACGCTTTTCAAAGAGCATCTTCCTCTACTGACTTTCTTGTTGCCTTTTCCTTTGATCATCAACTGACCTTAGCTACTCCCTGACCCTTTGCCATTGATATCTCCACCCCATCCCATCTTTTGTGATCTTGCTGTGATTCGATTGGAATTAAGCTTACCTAAGGGCCAAGGCCAGTGGAAATTTAAAAATCCTAATTGCTCACAAGTACCTTTTTTTCTGAAGCTTCTCTTTCTGTCTTTTTAGTCTCCACAAACCGGAGGACTACCCCCAGACTGCAGTAAGTGTTGTCATGGAGACTACAGCTTTCGAGGCTACCAAGGCCCCCCTGGGCCACCGGGCCCTCCTGGCATTCCAGGTAAGGATGAGCAAGACATACTGTCAATCTAATTGCAGCCTGAGCTAAAGTAGGAGCAAAGGGCAAAGCTAAATAATTTGGGATCACTTCTGTGTGATCCAAAGGATCCGCTAGATTCTTGGCACCCTGGAATACCAGGTTCGTAGGCTGGGAGGCTCCTCAACAGCATCGAGTCCGAAACGACCAGGTCATAGTCTCCGTTCCAGTATATCTGCCACAGCGTGCTTTATGAAGGGCAGAGTAGAGCCAAAAGCTTACTGCTCTGGGCTTCAGCCATCTCAATGCCAGTCACTGAGCTGTGCATCCTTCTGTGCGACTCTAGGTCCAGCTAAGTGCTTCTTCCTCCAGTCTCAGGATCTCTCCATGTTCAGCCATCTCTCAGTTGACTCTCATGCCACTCTTGGCCTCATGGAAACATTTTTAGGCTCCAGTACCATGTAGTGGTATGGGGAATGCTCTGGAGCTACATCAGACCCCACTAGACCAGCAGTTCAGTCATCTGTACTGTGCCGATGCCACCAGGCACAGGAGAGTGCCGCGGGCCTGCTGGTACCCTGGGTCAGTCCAAGAAAGGGTAGCCCAGGTCTCCTTAATATAGGGCTCCCAAGCCTATCTTGGGTTTTATTGTCTTCATCCTCAGGTTAATCCCTAGGGTAGGACCTCATCTCAGGGTCTGGCCAAAGTCCACTGGCTCTTCTGTGACTTACTCTCATTGATGTTAATATTTATCAAATGTGGTTCAATTTTTTTTCTACTTTTGAGTAGCTTCTTGCACAAAACCAAATTTACAGCAAGAAAATCTTATGTTAAACTTTAAACTACACTTACTGGCTTGGAATCTATGTCATTGGCCATCAAGGACAGCAGCCAGCAGGAGCAATGATGTAGGGTAGGGCCTACTTCGACCCTTGTAAAATCTTCTCAGGTCTTAACTCTTCTGAGGTTACACAAAAGGTTGGCCTTGGTTAAATGTTTTCTAACCAGGAAATGGCTTTGTCACTGAACACATTAATTTGTAAACACAGTCAAAGTTCATCCATTTGGTAGGGTTGTAGGCCTGGTATGATAACCAACCAAGGGTAGCATGCAAAGTAAACAGCAAAAAGCCTGAAATTTAGCAAATATTAAAAATAAAAAAGAGGTGTAGAAATTGTCTCTTGGTGGCAAAGGGAAAAGTTAAAATTGTTTTCCAACTCTTGCTTTCAAAATCATTGCTGTAATTTGTTTAATGAATGAGTTTACCTTTTCCCCAGTTATAAAAGTGATGTGTTTTTTGTAGAAAACTTCAAAGAGACAGAAAAATATACAGAATGACATGAAAATTACTCATGTTCCACATTTAGAAAAGAACCTCTATGAATATTTTTCTGTAACTTATTCTTGTCTTTTTTTCCCTATGGATATAATACATAAATACATATTTTTCCAAACAAAGATAGTATCATGTTATTTCTATTTACTCATAACTTTCTTTTGCCTGAAACAAAGTCTGGCTCTTTTGTCCAGGCTGGAGTGAAGTGGCATGATCCAGGCTCCCTGTAGCCTTGGCCTCTTAGGCTCAAGAGGTCATCCTGCCTCAGTCTCCCAAATAGCTGGGACTACAGGTGTGCACCACCACTCCTGGCTAATTTTTTAATTTCTATTTTTGTAAAGACGGGATCTCGCCATATTGCTCAAGCTTGTCTCAAACTCTAGGGCTCAAGTGATCCTCCCACCGTGGCTTCGCAAAGTGTTGAGATTACAGTTGTGAGCCACTGTACCTGGCCACTTATGACTTTAAAATCTAAAAATATCATGAATATCACTATATCATTAAATGTTTTTCTTCAGCCTTCTTTTTTATGACTATATAACATAGTTTCTAGAATATGTCATGCCCTCCTAGTATTGGTGATTATATAGGTGGTTTCCAATCTTTGCTATTTTAAATGATAATGTGATAATCAGAATTCTACACAATTTTTCCTCCAAGCCTTGCTTCAAAGGATAAACAGGCTTTGGAGCTTTAGGGTATCTAAGGCTTCTTTCAGAGCCTGTTGCCCTATTTAGATGATGATACCCCTTGGTTATATTTGGGATTGTTTTGAATGGTCCCCTTTCATAATTGAGTTTGGATAGTATGTCTAGAAATGGATGGTAAGTATGAGTGACTGGGTTTCCTCATGTGATGATGTCTGGTTGTTTAAGGAAACCATGGAAACAATGGCAACAATGGAGCCACTGGTCATGAAGGAGCCAAAGGTGAGAAGGGCGACAAAGGTGACCTGGGACCTCGAGGGGAGCGGGGGCAGCATGGCCCCAAAGGAGAGAAGGGCTACCCGGGGATTCCACCAGAACTTCAGGTAAACCATCCTCAGTACATCTCCTGGTGGCTTTCCAACCTGCCTGACCACAAGGGGTCAGGAATCAGGATGTTCGAGCGCTTCCTCAAGTCTTCCCCAGTCCTGAGTAAATCTGAGTCTCAGTTTGTTCATCTACATCACAGGATGTTTGCATAAGGCCCATACTGTCCAAAAGGAGGACTTAGATATTATTCTTAGGGAGGAGAGACATTTATGAAGGGTGAAATCTAAGTCCCTCATAGAACCAAATCCAAGGCAACCCTAAATATAAACTTATCTCCTATTTTCCCAAATAAGATGTTTTAAGAATGTAATAAGATGTAATAAGGGTTTGGGCCAACTTGAATGTATAAACATTTAAATATATAAATGGAATGATGAAATGTCTAGTTATAATATTGTATTTATTAACATTGTTGTATTTACATATACTAATCCATACATAAATATTGATATATATTGTTTTCTCTCAACTCAGATTTTGTGGTATAATTTTTGTTTATTTTTTGAAACAGAGTCTTGCTCTGTTGTCCAGGCTGGAGTGCAGTGGCACGATCTTGGCTCACTGCAACCTCTTCCTCGTGGGTTTGAGCAATTCTCCTGCCTCAGCCTCCCTATAGCTGGAATTACAGGCATGCATCACCACACCTGGCTAATTTTTGTATTTCTAATACAGATGGGTTTTTGCCATGGTGGCCAGGCTGGTCTCAAATTCCTGGCCTGAAGTGATCTGCCTGCCTCGGCCTCCCAAAAAAGTGCTGGGATTACAGGCTTGAGCCACCACACTTGACCTTGTGGTATAATTTTTACTTGAGCTTTTCTTGTCAGAATCTTCTTTATCAATGGAGAATTTCAGTTTTGAGCCATTCACTCAGTGTTCCAGACCAGATTACATTCATTTCAGCATAAAGTTTAAAAAATCAATTTATGAGGTTAAAACTGTACATTTTTTTCCAGGCTCAAGTACCCATTTACCTATTCTTTATCTCTCTTTTAAATGATCATTAAAGTTCTTATTGCCAACAAGATCTTAAACTTGTAAATGTGAGGTTAGGTCACAAGAAAAATTACTAACTTTGGGTTATTTCTGGAAGGTGGAGGAGGGCTAGTATTTTGAAATGGATCCCCTCTGGTGGACTTCTATCAGCATTGAAAACTAGCATTTTTTAAAAATTAAGTTGCTTTCTGACTAGTGTCTTCCCAAAAAAAGTAACTTGTGGGTAAAAATAAAGTAACTGAGATAAAGTACTGCAACATGAGAGATTTTTGAAGAACTAGACTATAAAGCGATTCTTGCCTGAAAGATCAATTAGGGGGAAACTGTCTTTCATTTGTGCGTGTATGGTGGTAGTTTGACCCTGTATAAGTTCCATCATTTTTCTGGGCCTTGGTTTTTCAAGTTTAAAATAGCTTGAATAGTTAGGGTGTTACTCTTATGTGTGGGTTTTGCAACTTTTAAATGAAAGCCGTTTTGTGTTGTTTTGTGTGTGTGTGCACAGGCTGGAGTGCAGTGGTGTGATCTTGGCTCACTGCAGCCTCCACCAAGGTTCAAGCGATTCTCTTGCCTCAGCCTCTGGAGTAGCTGGGATTACAGGTGCGTGACACCATGCCTGGCTAATTTTTTTGTATTTTTAGTAGAGACGGCATTTCTCTATGTTAGCCAGGCTGATCTCAAACTCCTGGCCTCCAGTGATCGGCCTGCCTCGGCCTCCCAAAGTGCTGGGATTACAGGTGTGAGCCACTGTGCCTAGCCAAATGCTGTTTAATAATTTCAGCAACCTGGGATCCATGTGCCAGTAGAAATTTACAAACAAAAAGGCTAGAGATGCCACTCAGCCAGGTTAAGGTATTTAATAAGACAGAAGATAAACATCTCAAAGCTAGACACTCTAACCCATAACCTATGAATGGTAAACCACGGAGAAGGGGCCCTAGAGTAGCCAGTTTGATAGAGAACATTCTGGGCAATTATTAAATTTGTCCCATCAGCTATTTTACCCTAAAATCGCAATACAATCATTTGGGTCTTATGCAGATTGTGAAGGAGGGAACTTCACATTCTTTCAAGGTCCCAGCAAATTAAAGAATTTATTAATCTAACTTACACTCAGTTTCAATGACTCATTTGGATGAAGGATTAACTTTGACTTTCACAGCTCATTCTTCAATGGTGGTTTTAAGCAAAAGCTTTTCTTTTTTTTTTTTTAACTTTTATTATAAGTTCAGGGGTACATGTGCAGGTTTTTTACATAGTTAAACTTGTGTCGTGGGGATTTGTTGTACAGATTATTTTATCACCAGATATTAAGCCTAGTACCCATTGGTTATTTTTCCTGATTCTCTCCCTCCTCCCACCTTCCATCCTCCCATAGGCCCTAGTGTGTGTTGTTCCCCTCTATATGTCCACGTGTTCTTATCATTTAGCTCCCACATATACATGAGAACATGCGGTGTTTGGTTTTCTGTTCCTGCATTAGTTTGCTAAGGATAGTGGCCTCCCGTTCCATCCATGTTCCTGCAAGGGACATGATCTCATTCTTCTTTATGGCTGCACAGTATTCCATGGTGTATGTGTAGCACATTTTCTTTATCCAGTCTATCATCAACTGGAATTTAGATTGATTCCATGTCTTTGCTATTGTGAATAGTGACAAAAGCTTTTCTTGACAGGTGGAATTGTCTCAAGGCTTTTTAAATTATTGTTAACATTTTGTATTTTGAACTTCAACCCTGTCTTTGGATATTAGTAGTATAGAGGTGGTAACAATAGTAGTAGGGGTGGCAAGAGGAGGAAGAGTACTACCCCAATCTCCACTTAGGGGATATAGAAATTTGAGGCCCAATTACTAATTACTCAATTGCCAAGTGACAGAATTAAGAGAGGTGGACCTTAATCTCATATCTTTGGACACAAATAGACAGCCTTATTCCCAAACTCATAGAGCCTCTTGGTTGCCACTGTGAGCAGGTTTCTCAAGTTAATTCTCTTTGCTGATCTTTTACTGATTAAGCAGAGGCTTTCAAAGTCCCTTAAAAGATTACACATAAAGTATTTGTAACCATTCCCAGAAATGGGTGTTGACCATTAAATGACTTCTCGGATTCTCCCATCTCTAAACTTTACAGTTCCAAGATGACATTTTTTCGTCCAAAATCATGCTGAGAAATTTTTGCTGTTCTAATATTCAAAAAGATTGCTAATTTTAGTAAACCATTTTTCTATATTTTAGATAACTGCAAACACTCCTTTTTACCTTTTCAAGGTTATTCACGTAATATCTTTTCATTGTTAAAAAAATTAGAAAAGTTCTGGGCCAAAAATAATAAAACATGCCGAGAGATGATTACTGTTAACATACAGTTATGTAACTTTTCAGATTTATGCATACTTATATACATGTTACTTTTAAATATGATGGGAACATATATACATATTATTACTTTATTTCACGAATGACAATCTATCCTAAATGTCTCTTCATATAAATAAATACAATCCTATAGCTTTAAAATTAGTATCTTTTTTCTGAATATAAAATTAATACACGCTAACTTGAAAATTATAAGTGTAATGAAGAAAGGAAAACTTTCCCACGAAACTTCTACCAAGAAAGACCTGCTATTAATAATTTCAAGAATATTCTTGCAGATATTTTTCTGAATTGCCCACACAATAACTCCATCCACACAGACACAGTTAATAAAGGCTGGTATCAGATAATAATGATCTTGTGTTGTCTACTTTTTGGGTAAACAGCATATTGAAGATATTTTCTCCTTTTATACAGATGCACATTTAGATCAGCATCAAGAATTCTCAAAGTGTATTCAAAGAATTAATTTCATTAGAAATTAATAGGCTGGGCACCATGGCTCACGCCTATAATCCCAGCACTTTGGGAGGCCGAGGAAGGTGGATCTCTTGAGTCTAGGAGTTTGAGACCAGCCTAGGCAACATAGTGAGACCTCGTCCCTATAGAGAAAAAAAAAAAAAGAAATTAATAGATATCTTTTGGGGAAAAAATAATGCAGGGTTACCAAAATTAAAATGTTTGGCTATAGGGTTTCTCAGGTCCTTGAATTTGCTAATGTGCATTTCACGGCTTTAAGTGGAAAATTTCACCTAAATTTTTCTGGTATTATTTGATTACAGAATTTTAATATTTCAAAAATCATTTGAAAGACAAATAATCTTCGAAACCTGTGTTCAGAACTGTTGATAGACATTGTCAATCTAATGGCTGCATAGCATTCAAATGTTGGAATTACCATAATTTATTTGTTTCTTTCTCCATAGATTGATGTTTATTCCCAATCTTGCTGTTATGTATAATGTTTAACAAACTAATCTGCATAAAAACTTGACTTCTTTAAGATAGATTGCCTATTTATTGACCAATAATTCTTTCCTTAGATTGCATTCATGGCTTCTCTGGCAACCCACTTCAGCAATCAGAACAGTGGGATTATCTTCAGCAGTGTTGAGACCAACATTGGAAACTTCTTTGATGTCATGACTGGTAGATTTGGGGCCCCAGTATCAGGTGAGATGGAAACATAGGATGAAGATTGAGTTAATCAATGTAATAATAAAGACAATTAAGGAAGGAAGGAAAGAAGAGAGGGAGGGACGCAGAAAGGGAGGGAGGGAAAGAAGGAGGAAGGGAGCAGGAAATAAAGAAAGACATTAAGGTAGTTATTTTTTTCTGATTCAAGTTAAACCAAACAGCTCATATAGATTTCTGTTGGATTTCAAAGTAAACGAATTAGAATCTGAAAAGACAAAAATAGTTTTAAAAATATGGCCATAGTCATTAATATTATTAACTCTGATTTAGACTGAGCTAAATAATTCTTAAGAGGACATAGTTACCTCTGACTTTAAAAGTCCTTAAAACATAATTCTCAGTTTAAATGTGTCATAACTGTTTCCTCCCCTTGCCACCACCTCAAGGAGTGCCTGATCCTATTTTTTTAATGAAAAGAAATTGAGCAGGTAATACATTTACTTATTTAAAACGTTAAGGCCCGGCGCGGTGGCTCATGCCTGTAATCCCAGCACTCTGGAAGGCCGAGGCGGGCGGATCACGAGGTCAGGAGATCGAGACCATCCTGGCTAACACGGTGCAACCCCGTCTCTACTAAAAATACGATAAATTAGCCGGGCACGGTGGCGGGCGCCTGTAGTCCCAGCTACGCGGGAGGCTGAGGCAGGAGAATGGCGGGAACCCGGGAGGTGGAGCTTGCAGTGAGCTGAGATCGCACCACTGCCCTCCAGCCTGGGAGACACAGCGAGACTCCGTCTCAAAAAAAAAAGAGTTTGTTTATGCAAATGAATACAAATATATCTTCTCATATTTCTATATAAAAGCTAGGACACTCTACATTCTGATTGTGTCTTGCTTTAAAAAAAAACTAACAACATATTTTAGAAATCTTTTCACGTCATTACTTCATCTTTCTTGTAGCTGAATGTACCAAAGTATATTTAATGAATACCCTTATTGCTGGACATTTGGGTTGTTTCCAGTTTGCTTTTTTTTTTTTTTTTTTTGGTGGTGGTGGATTTTTTTTGTTTGTTTGTTTCTAGACAGGGTCTCTATCGCCCAGCCTGGAGTGCAGTGGCACCATCTCGGCCCACTGCAACTTCTGCCACCTCTGCCTGCCAAGCTCAAGCAATCCTCCCCACTCAGCCTCCTGAGTAGCTGGGACTACAGACCCAGGCCACCACACCTGGCTAATTTTTGTAGTTTTAGTAGAGACGGGTTTTACCATGTTGGCCAGGCTGGTCTGAAATTCCTGGCCTGAAGTGATCCACCTGCCTCAGCCTCCCAAAGTGCTGGAATTACAGGTGTAAGCCACCATGCCAGCAAGAATATACCACTTTGTAATTGATCACTTACAGGTATATCTGTAGGCTAAAGTTTTAGGAATATTATCAGTATAAACATATCCATAATTTTTATCAATTTTGCCAAATTGCTCCCTGTAAGGGTTGTACCAATATACTTATATTGTCAAGATATGAAAGCACTTATTTCCTGATAGCCTTGTCAACAAAATGTGCTTTCAAGTTTCTGGATAGTTGATAAATAGAAAATCCCACTTTACAAATTTTTTACTTTGAATTAATTTTAGACTTATAGGAGAGTTGTGAAAATATTATAGAAAGTTCTCATATTTTGTTTAACCATCTTCCACTACTATTAACATTTTAAATAACCAAAGTGCAATTATAAAAATAAATAATGAACCTAGGTACAATACTATGACTAAATTATGGACTTCATTCAGATCTCGCCAGGTTTTTCTGATGCCCTCAGCTTTTCATTCCATTTGTTGTCTGGCCATTTCTACCATGGGTTCACGCCTTTTGTTCTATAATGTTCTTTAGTAGAGGTATTTGCTTTATTAGTATAAATTCATGGCTACATTTTTCATCTACTACATGACAACATTTTTTCTTGGAGAGTGTTGTTAATCCATTAGGGTCATTTTTGCTTTTCTTTTCTACTTTAAAAAATTAACTGAGGGTTGAATGAGTTTAATTTTCCTAGACCAGCTGTATGCTCTAGTTTCTCGGTGAAGAAAGGACCAGGGCAGTTTCTAGACTGGATAACTCAAAGGCTCCATCCCCTGCTGCCAGGGGACTAACAGATTCTTTTAAGTATGGCCCTGGTGTGCGTTTTTCTTGGTCACACTTCCACTACCTCTCCAGACTGCACTGGGTCCATGAAAGCTTCTGAAGCCAGCCTTATACTTCCTGGTTCCCTTGCCTTCAGGAGCCTTTTTTTTCTTTCTTTTCTTTTCTTTTTTTTCTTTTGCTGGCAGATTTTGAGATTGGCCACTGCAGGTCCTCTTTCCACATCCTACACTGTATCTAGCAACCATCACCCCAAACACAGCCTTGCTTCCGCTCAGCCCTGTTCACAGGGGCTTGTTTTCAGCATTGCTCTTCCACGTGGCCCTCACTATCAGGGAGTGCATTTCTCCTGGCACTGTGTGACACCTGCTGCCACCTGGCCTCCTCAGAGCCTGGCCCAACCTCATGTTATCTCCACATGACTCTGTCCACCCTCAGGGGCATTTGGCAGCACTTACAGGTATTTTTGAAGTTCATTGATTTTCTTCCAGTCTCCTAGCGTTGCAGAACGTGGATACTTATCTGGTTTTTGTTTTTCAATTCTACTCATTTCTCTATATGGTATCCAGAATTAAAAGGAAGAAACTTCTGATGGAGGCAGTGGCCCTGTCGGATTTTCACAAATGCTTTTAAGTGCACCTTGATTCATTTTTTCTACTCAGTTTAAGTCAGAAATGAACTGAGATATGAAATGATAGAAGCAATCTTTCATCACACTTTAATGTCATGAAAATCATCTTTAAATGTTCTTATGTGATTTTCTGCTCTGAAGGTTTATGTCACAATTTTCTTACAACTATTCTGTTAAATGCTATCTATGCCACAGATTATATTAATGCCTAGAAATACCTAGTCCACATTTCCATGGAATTAAATGGCTTTATAACTGAAGCCTAAGTAAGGATTTAATTTTTTAGAGCTCTCTTGGGCCAGACGTTCAGCTTCTAGTGATACCAACTGTCATTTGACTCTCACAGTTTTCTGTTTCAGTCTCCATTTTTGCAATAGATTGCAAAAAGACCGTTTTGTCCTTTTCAACTTTGGGAGTGAAGAGACGGAGAAGGCTGGTTTTTGAAATTACAGCAACACAAAGACCTCCAAACCGTAGTGCAAATGTGTCTCCTCTGGTTTCAGTACCTTCCCTTGCAGGAAAGCCACATGTGGGTATAATACATACTCACTTCGGTATTTCCAACTCCAGGCATTTCATTTATTCACCATCTGGTGTTTTAGTCTCCTCTTTCTAACATGTTTTTGCAACCTATGTTTAATAGTAGTCATCATTTTGTAAGAAAAACTAATATATTTTCCTGTCATTTTGATTTCAGCTTTATCTTCTTGAGGCATTGAAAATTATGTGTGTGTATGTGTCTAATATGAAATTTTGTAAAATGTGAAAAACTAAACACATATAAACTATTTTCCTTGAGGCTTTTAATTTGTATCTGCCTTTACTTTTCCTCTGTGGGCCAATCTCTAGGCATATGAATAGGCATGATAAACTTTTAGGCCATTTCCTTTGTTCCCAGAACATTGAATATGCATTCCTGGCACTAGACAAAGCATCATCATACTTCTTCGTTTAATTTGACTTAGAATCAGGTGAATTGACATGGCACCCTTACAACTTTCATCTTACTTGATTGCACCTTTGAGAAAGAAACAGAACTATCTTCTATTAAAGCTATTTCTGGGTTATTGTCTTGAAAGGCCATTAGTTTAAAATGTAACATGGAAATCAGTAAGAGCTTGATGACTTATGTTCATTCACCTTTCCAAAATGCACACCAAAATCCCAGATCATTTAGAGTTTGAAAAATTTTCCTTTTGTCTTGTCTGTGTGCTATTGGATTCTTCTTAATCATTCAGTGAAAGTGTCTTGTGTGCTAGCATTTAGAGTATATTAGATCATATTATATTGCTTTCAATTAGGAGCCCTAGGCTCCTATTAAAAAACTCAAATCTTTTAAAATATATGTTGGTCTTCTTCAAATGAAGAGGATACAGACTTTTAGTGACAAGGTCCTGTTGCTGAGTCTAAGTTGGGTCTTTCTGTTTATTGTACATAATTTCACCAACATACAAGGAATAGCATGAGAAATTACCAGAACCGTTTCTTTAGAACTCATAAACATTTGTGCTGTGCTCCAGGATTTCCTCATCTTTGGCTAATCCCTTTGGTGAGTTTAATCATCTGTTATATTGTTATAGTTGCTCATTTTCTTAAGTCATGGAGCATCGTTGTTCAACCACAAACATCTCTGCACCTTGGTAACACGAGTTCTGTGGTACATGAGGATGATAGCTAACCTATGCCCAGGAACAACGCCTACTTTGCCCTAAGCACTTTGTCAGGGCACAAGGCAGTGAGATACAGCTAAAATGAGGTAGGCTCCTTCCCTTAAAGACTTTTAAGTCTTATTCGGGATACACAGTGTACACATTGAAAGCACTTGGAAGGGGACTAGATAAAGGGACATTCCTGCAAATTAAGGCCAAGGAGAGACACCATACTACAAAGAATATCAATAAAAGACATATGAAGGCATTTGGCAAATCTCCAGGTATCTCCAGGTCCTCAATGTATAACATGTTAATATCAACATGGATATATACCTGCTTTTTTCAGGTGTGTATTTCTTCACCTTCAGCATGATGAAGCATGAGGATGTTGAGGAAGTGTATGTGTACCTTATGCACAATGGCAACACAGTCTTCAGCATGTACAGGTGGGTGGTCTTTTCTGTCATGGGTCTCATCCATGCTGCCATTGTTTGTTCAAGGAATGCCTAATGACAGGGAAGCGTATAGCAGTCAATAGAGCCTGACATGGCCCCTATCCTTAATAAGAGCCCTCATGCACCAGTATGGCCACATTATCATCATTATTGTTTGGGAAAAAATAAATCTGATGAACTTGAGCATCAGCAGGTTGATAAGAGGCCTTGCACTAATTACTAGCAGCACTCCCAATAACCAGTCATTTGGATTATTTTTATAACTCATTATTTTGCTCCTCTCTCTCTGCCCCTTTTTCTGCTTTCCCATTCTCCCATGCCCTCTGATGTTAGCTTGGAATGTGGCAAAGAGGCAGAGAGCCGACACCTTTCTTACAATTAAAAGGGCCATGAGTTATCTATGAAAAACTTTGTGGCTGTTATCATTTCCCTGTTATTTTTGATGATGTGTGATAATTGCTGTGTTTACTTCTGGAGCCTTACCTGAGTGGGAAGATGTATTTGAAATGCCAAAAGACAGAAAGATGAGTTAGGGTAGATGAAATTGTTGCAACTAAGAGATCCAGTTACTCTAACATGCTAGAGGTTGATTTTTCTTCACCAGTCCAGGGCAAGAGTTCCAGGTTGAGAAAGAATGAGGGGTTGTAGGAGGGGTGCAGGTTGGGAGTGGGTTTATTCTTCCTGTTTTTTGAGGAAGCCAGGCTGATGAAAGAAGCTCTGCTGTCTATAAAACTGACTTTGAGCCAGGCGCGGTGGCTCACGCCTGTAATCCCAGCACTTTGAGAGGCCGAGGTGGGCAGATCATGCGGTCAGGAGATCGAGACCATCCTGGCTAACACGGTGAAACCCCGTCTCTACTAAAAATACAAAAAATTACCCGGGCATGGTGGCAGGCGCCTGTAATCCCAGCTACTCGGGAGGCTGAGGCAGGAGAATGGCATGAACCCGGGAGGCGGAACTTGCAGTAAGCTGAGATTGCGCCACTGCACTCCAGCCTGGGCGACAGAGCGAGACTCCATCTCAAAAACAAAACAAAACAAAAAACAAACAAACAAACAAAAAAACTGACTTTGAAATTCTCTCTGGTCATTGTCATTGCCAGAGTCAGAAAGAGAAAAGCTTGCTGTTGCAAGCTTGTGGAAATATTTATGGATCAGGAATTCTGTTCAGAGAACTTAGTCACATTGTTTTCCACCCAACAAATGCAAGGGTGACATGGAATTGCAGTGCCAATGGAACAGAAGAAAGGGGATTCTGGTGAACAGCTAACCTTCTCTGCCCTCTGGCTTCCAAATATCTGCTGAACTCTTCTTCTTACACTTACAATACGTGTCTCCCCATCTCTCTGTCCCTATGGGAGACAGCCTGTGAAGCACAAATAACGCATCCAGCTCAAAGCCCTGAGTCAGTCAATGAGTAGTCCTTTTCATCAGATTGGTTTGTTGGCTGTTTTTCTCTTTGGCTCCTGGTTCTGTCCTCTAGGAGGGTCTTCTTTATCTGCTTTTCTCTGTGGCACATCTGAAAGGTGAGCAGGGCCTCCTCAAGGCTCTCTCACAGCCCACTTCCTGCTGGTGCAAATTTGAAAGCTGAGTCAAACAGCCCAAGGTTCTTGAGTCCGGTTTTGGGTCTCTGGCAAACCCATTTCCTTAGAAACTTACTTAGCAGGCTTTTACTCTGTTTTTTACTCGATTTTACTCTATTTACTTAGCTGGCTTTTACTTCATTTGTTAAATAGATTAAGTGAAGTCAGTTACATGTGTTACTAAACCACACTCCATATACTTTTCTTGACAGTTTTCAGCCTGCTATTCCTTGTCTTCATGCCTTTCTCTCAAGTTAATGGAGTTACCCTGAGGCCTTCTAAAGCAATCGATTTGGGCAGAAAGGCAATATTTTTAATCCATCAAATTGTGCCACAGCTGTGTCTACTTGATTGAATGAGTAGTCTTTTTTTTTTTATTATTTTACTTTAAGTTCCAGGATACATGTGCAGAATGTGCAGGTTTGTTACACAGGTATACATGTGCCATGGTGGTTTGCTGCACCTATCAACTCATCATCTAGGTTTCAAACCCTGCTTGCGTTAGTTTTGTGTCCTAATGCTCTCCCTCCCCTTTCCCCTCACCCTGCCACAGGTCCTGCTGTGTGATGTTGCCCTCCATGTGTCCATGTGTTCTCATTGTTCAACTCCCACTTATGAGTGAGAATAGGCGGTGTTTGGTTTTCTGTTCCTGTGTTTGTTAGTTTGCTGAGAATGATGACTTACAGCTTCATGCATGTCCCTGCAAAGGACATGAGCTCATTCTTTTTTATGGCTGCTGAATGAGTAGTCTTAAGGAAAAAACATCAACTTTATCACTGCTCTTCCAGATATAAAGACACCTGGCTTTTTTAACCTTGTTAGGCCCCAACCATGTAGACACTATTTACTTCCTTTTCTTCAAACAAGTCAGTTTTTGCCTAACTCATCTTTTGTAGCAACATCTTTCTAAAAGCAGTAAAGAGTACTTTGGCTTTTTCCGATTACTTCCCTTTCTTACACTACAGGCATTAGATCTGTCTTCCAAGTTATCACGTTTTCCAAATGTTTTTGCACAGTGTAACATGGATCTTCTGCTTTCCCAGACCATGATATTTGTTTCCCCATTGCTCCTTGCCTGACCATGAGCCAGTGCAAGCCTATTTTTATTTGGGTTGCGGAGCAGCCTCCTTTTGTACCAAATTCTAGCTTAGTTAGGGGAAGCTAAATTACTGTAACAAAAACCCAGTGGAATAGCTCAAACATAATATAACTTTCTTTCCTTCTCATCAAACAGCCCAAGGTTGTTCCAGGTTGGAGCAGAGAAGAGAGAGAGCTCTTTTCCACACGGTCTCCAAGAACCCAGTATTCAACATATGGCTTCTAAGATCATTCTGGTCATTGTCATGAACATTCCAGACAGTCATAAGAAGGAGCAGGGAGGGATTTTGTGAGAGTGTTACTAGCCAGCTTTAGAAGTGGCACATAGGTCATTTCTGCTCACAGGCTGTTTAGAGAACTTAGCCACAGGATTATACCTGTGGGAAGGAGAGAAGGGGAGCACAGACTTTGGTGAAGAGTTGGTTGTTCATGGCAAAGACTAAGTAGTTTGTTCCTCTTTTTCTTTCCAGCTATGAAATGAACGGCAAATCAGATACATCCAGCAATCATGCTGTGCTGAAGCTAGCCAAAGGGGATGAGGTTTGGCTGCGAATGGGCAATGGCGCTCTCCATGGGGACCACCAACACTTCTCCACCTTTGCAGGATTCCTGCTCTTTGAAACTAAGTAAATATATGACTAGAATAGCTCCACTTTGGGGAAGACTTGTAGCTGAGCTGATTTGTTATGATCTGAGGGAACATTAAAGTTGAGGGTTTTACATTGCTGTATTCAAAAAATTATTGGTTACAATGTTGTTCACGCTACAGGTACACCAATAATGTTGGACAACTCAGGGGCTCAGAAGAATCAACCACAAAATAGTCTTCTCAGATGACCTTGACTAATATACTCAGCATCTTTATCACTCTTTCCTTGGCACCTAAAAGATAATTCTCCTCTGACGCAGGTTGGAAATATTTTTTTCTATCACAGAAGTCATTTGCAAAGAATTTTGACTGCTCTGCTTTTAATTTAATACCAGTTTTCAGGAACCCCTGAAGTTTTAAGTTCATTATTCTTTATAACATTTGAGAGAATCGGATGTAGTGATATGACAGGGCTGGGGCAAGAACAGGGGCACTAGCTGCCTTATTAGCTAATTTAGTGCCCTCTGTGTTCAGCTTAGCCTTTGACCCTTTCCTTTTGATCCACAAAATACATTAAAACTCTGAATTCACATACAGTGCTATTTTAAAGTTAATAGATTTTAGCTATAAAGTGCTTGACCAGTAATGTGTTGTAATTTTGTGTATGTTCCCCCACATCGCCCCCAACTTCGGATGTGGGGTCAGGAGGTTGAGGTTCACTATTAACAAATGTCATAAATATCTCATAGAGGTACACTGCCAATAGATATTCAAATGTTGCATGTTGACCAGAGGGATTTTATATCTGAAGAACATACACTACTAATAAATACCTTAGAGAAAAATTTTGACCTGGCTTTAGATAAAACTGTGGCAAGAAAAATGTAATGAGCAATATATGGAAATAAACACACCTTTGTTAAAGATAGTTTCTAAACTTGTTTTTAATAAACTTTAATAGTCATAGAATTGTAAATCACTATGGTTAACAGAAAGTGAAAATATTTTCATGCAGATGATGTGAACAGCCATGTGAATAGGTGACTTGGGCACACAGCAGGGTCATATGACTCCAGAAACTTCGCTTTTCAGTTATTCCATTGTTATAATGTCAACCCTTTAAGACATTGATGTTTAGAGGGCTCACAAATACAATCTGAATACCTGTAAGGAAAGAGGTTTTTTATCACATACCTGAAGTCTTTGTAATGTTCATGTTTAAATTCTAAGTTTTCACTTTAGTGACACACAAGGTTTGGTTGTAGGAAACAAGTCCCAGGTGTGTGGGAAATTGATTCACAACAGAGATGGGAAAAGGTGCAGATAATTTCCAATGCCTTCACAATTTACCCATGACCAGAAATATACTTGGAAGACTAATTTCACAAGTGTCCCAAAACTGAGATGCTAAAAAGGAAACAGTAGGTAGGTGTCATAGGAAGTTTACATGTACCATCTAATAAACAAACTTGCAAATTCTAAATCTTTTTTTTTTTTTGAGACAGTTTCACTCTGCTGCCCAGGCTGGAGCGCAGTGGCATGATCTCAGCTCACCGCAGCCTCCGCCTCCTGGGTTCAAGTGACTCTCCTACCTCAGCCTCTTGAGTAGCTGGGACTACAGGCACCCACCACCAGGACCAGCTAATTTTTAATGTTTTTAAGAGAGATGGGGTTTCACCATGTTGACCAGGCCGGTCTGGAACTCCTGACCTCAGGTGATCTGCCTGCCTCGGTCTTCCAAAGTGCTGGGATTACAGGCGTGAGCCACCGCACCCAGCTGCAAATTCTAAATCTTAAAACAACTCTGCAAACGAAGCACTTGAGTTTCTGCTTGCTTCAGGGATATAATATGGTGTAGAACTGTTTCACATAATGATCAGCTTTGGTAATTTTCCAGTGTAGAAAACATTATATTTGACCCTTGGACAACAAAGAGATTATATTGAAGGAATTTTATTGATTGTATCATGAATAAAAGCTGAAGTCAAAATTAAAATGTAAAAAATAATTCAGAGGATGGAATATGCAAATGTAAACTCCAAACAATGTGGCTGGAATTCATAAACATTTACTTTATGCAAGATACTGTGCTATTCCAGGCACTCCTATGGCATTTAAAGTACAATTCTTACCTTCCCTAATTTTTCAACCTAGTAGAGGACAATAGGCTAGAGGGAACAAGTACATGGACAACAAAACATAAAGTAGAATGTTTTTATGGCCATAGAAGGCAAAGAGCTAGGAATTCACAGGAGAGAGAAACAGTATCTAGCTGAGACCATAAGAAAAGCTTGTGGAAAAGACAATATTTGATGGCCAGAGACAATTTCTTGCTTTGGTATGTTTGAAGTGTTACATTTATATATATATTTTTTATTAAAAAAACTCACTATAGAAAATTTATAAAATTCCCCAAAATATTTAGTATAAAATTAATCATCTCATCAAATATTAAACAATATTACTATTTTAAAGTGTTTATTTCAGTCTTTTCCTGCATGTATTTATGGCTTTTATTTTTAAATATAGTAATAAAATAATTTGAAATTAGCTTTTTCTATATTTTTGTATCTTGCTCTAATGGGTTGGACTAAGCATATTAAGAACACTCTCAAATGCTACTAAGGACAATTTGAAAACATAGTTTTAATTACTGCATAATTTATTTAACTTTCCTGTTTTGGAAAATATTATATATTTTTTGATTACAAATAATATGTCATGAGCATTCTCTTTTTTAAAAAATAAACTATGTGTGCACAAAATTATTTCCTTTGATTAAATTTCCAGAAGTGAGATTATTTGGTAAAAAAGCCTAGACATTTTAAAAGCTGTTAATAATGTCACATTTTTTTAAAAAAAATAGCTTAAACTTATGTAAGGAGGGACTTTATTCAAAAGGATTATTGCCATAAGGGGAAGGTGACTACGACAATAGGGAAAAGGCTCTGAGATCTATGAGATCTGTAGCTCAGAGGACAAACACAAATAGGCTTTCTTTTATGGAAAGAAGTAAACAAGAACTGGGTGCAGGGGATGGGATGGGTGACAGGTATGATGGGACATCGACTAGGAAACACTTTTTCCTGAGTTCAGCCAGTTCCCCGAAGGAGAGGCCTCTAACTTTAACATGGCTCCATGTTCCAGTGCCCAAAGTGGGCCAAAGTTTAGGTGCCTGGGCAAACAGGAAAAGCCTTACTAAACTTTGGTCAAGTCAAGTTAGTTCACATTTTGCCCAGATTGAACAGTTCAACAAACACTTCAGCTATTTATAAGACAAAAAAAGTGGGAATTTGGAGGGTCTGTGCCTGGTCATGTTCTATGTAAACAAGAAAGTTTTAAGTCATAAGAGAAAGCATGATTCTTTGCAGCAAGCCATTTCCCAGAATAAAAGGGAAGGAGGATTTTTAAGGTGCCTTTCCAAGAACACGGGGCTCAGCTAAGGTTCAACATTGCCAATAAATATTGTCAAATTGTCCTCCAAGAAATCTGCACTTCTACTAGCAATATTTGAGAATGCTAGAAATGCTGCACATAGGTAGGATTGTGATTCACGAGGATGGGAGACAAAGTGTTCTATGCAATGAAAAATAGTTTGGAAAAAAAAAGAGGCAGGGAAATTGCAAGCTGTTTTTATGCAACAGCATAGTGTGCTGTCAGCCTGGAATGAATTGCTGATGCAGCGTTAAAGCAGGTACGGCTAGAAAGGGAGACAGAAGGAATGCCATAGGCTTTCAATGCCAAGGTGAGACCTGTACTTAAATTAGCAGCTAAAGAATCACTGTTAAATTGTGATCAATATTTTGATGTAACCAGGGCTAAGTTTTAGGAAAATCAATCTGCTGAAAATGGGAGGCTTTGAGGTGCTCTCATTTTTTTTCTTTGGAAGACAAGCATTGATTATGTCAACCTTACAAAAAAAGATACTAGAAAAAAATTAAATATGTTGGGTTTACTTGGTAATAGAAGTAAGTATTATAATCTGAATGCATGGAATGGCAAACCATGAGTACATTTGGTGAGGCAAGGGGAAGGGGAACTTTTGTTAGCAAAAAAGGTTTACCTAAGCTGCTTAGAAACAGAGGTCATTGGTTCTAGAGGTTGAAAGCCAGAGTTGTTAGCAGTTTATGGATGGAGACGCTGTTAGTGGGCAAGTGTTCTTGAGAACATCATATCTGAATTATTGCAGTCCTGGAGAATGTCTAGTCATAAACCAAAGGGTTTTTAGAAAGTTCCTGGAAACAGTTCTTCTTATCTCAGACATATAAGCACGAGCATCCTCTTTTTCGGGCTTTACCAGCTCTATTTTGTCTGGGTCTGATGAAAGTGATTTCATCCTGGTATCTGCAACTTTCACAGCTAGCTAATGCTGAACATACATCCCACCCTCTCCCCACCACCCCCGCACAATTTCTTCTCCAAATGTTTATTGGACAGTCCAAGGTAAGGAGGCACAATCTCTGTTTGGATGGTAAGTGTTAATCCAGTGGAATGGACATAGCAACACCATGCTTTGCAGAATGCCTTAAAAATACTCTCTACCCTTATTTCCCCTGCAGAAACCCCACAAAACACACCCACTGTCACTCATTTTGACTCTTTAGTGTCACAGCAATATTGTGGAATAAGAAAGAAGTCTCTCCCCTCTTGGCATAAATGAGTTACTTTGGGCAAGTTACTCAATGTCTGTGCCTGAGTTTCCTCACTTGTAAAATTGGGTTGTCTGCTAGCATGTACCTCAAAGAATTGTTAAACGAGAAATTAGTTACTGCATGTTTTAATTATTTAGTGATACATAACGACCACAAGCTAACAGCTTAAAATAGCACACATTCGTTATTTTATGGTTTGTGTGGGTCAAGATTCCAGGCATGGCTCAGGCAGATTCTTTGCTTCAGAAGCTCTCACAGGTCTACCGTCATCGACGAGGGCTGGGTCATCTGAAAGCTCAACTAGAGAAGGCTCTACTTCCATGCTCCCTAGGGTTGCTGGCAAAACTCCATTTGTTGAGGGTGTTGGGTTGAGGGCCTCAGTTCTTTGCTAGCTGTTGTCTGGAAGCCACCCTCAGCTCATTATGATATGGGCTTGTCCAATGAACTGCTAACTTCATCAAAGCATGGAAACTGAGAATATGATGCAGAAAGTCTGCTAGCAAGATAAAAGCCACAACAGCTTAGAACTTAATCATGGAAGTGACATCCCATCACCTTGTGGTATTCTGTTGGTTGGAAGCAGGTCACCAGGCCAGCCCAAACTCAAAGGGAGGGGGTTTCACAAGGGCATGAATTCCAGGAGGAGGGGATCAATTGGGCCATCTTAAAGTTAACCTTAGATTGCCCTCCAGCCCCTAATGAGTCAAATAATTCCCACATGCAAAATACAGTCATTTTCTTGCAAGGCCCTCAGAGATCTCACATCATCATCATAGCATCATCTCAAAGTCTAGAATTTCATCTTCTGCATCATGTCCAGATATGGGTGAGGCTTTTTGGAAGTAATTCTTCAGTCCAGCTCCTTGAGTACAGTTCCTTTTGATCTGCTAACCTGTGAAACCAAAAAGAAAAGTTATTGGCCCCCCACATCTAATAAAATAGTAGGACAGGAAAATACATATAACAGGTATAAAAGTTTCTATTCAAAAAAGAAGGGAATGAGAGTGACAAAGGCCAAAGATTCATAGCAATTCTTAAATCCAGTTGGTCAGAAATTATAAGTTCCTTGATTAACTTTCAAGGCCTATAACACTTCAGCATGTATCTCAGAGAGATTAGTTTAAAAAAATATAACCATAAAAAGAAAACATGGGCTGGGCGAGGTGACTCATGCCTGTCATCCCAGCACTTTGGGAGGCTAAGACAGGTGGATCGCTTGAGCCTAGGAATATGAGACTGGCTCTATTTAAAAAGAAAAAGAAAAAAACAAGATGATAACCACAGAAAGAAAAATGATAATCTCAAAAGGAAAAAAATTCTTAATATTATCAAGTATCCAGTCAGTGTTTAACAATATCCCAATTGTCTTACAAATACCTTCCTACTGTATGTTTGGTTAAATCAGGATTTCAAACAATATTTGTATATTACATTCGATTGATGTATCTAAGTCTTTTTAAATGGGCAATAATTTCTTGCTTATTTATCATTTACTTTCTAACATTGTGGATTTTGCCAATTATATCCTTTGGTTTATCCTCTATCCTCTATATTTCCTATAAGTAGATAAATAAGATGCTTGATTAAATTTAGGCTTCAGATTTTTGCAGAAAAACTTCATAGGTGGTTCTGTCCATTGCATCATGCAGGGAGGTACATAGTGCCCTATTATATTGATATTAAAGTTATCAGTGGATTCAGGATGTCAAAGCCAGATTTATACATTATAAGTTCCCTGCTTGGGGCCTTTGGGAGGTAATATGGTTTGGCTGTGTCCCCACCCAAAAAATCTCATCTTGAATCGTAGTTCCCATAATCTGCATGTTTTGTGGGAGGGACCCAGTGGGAAGTAATTGGATCACAGGGGCAGTTTTCCCCATGCTGTTCTCATGATAGTGAGAGAGTTCTGACAAGATCAGATGGTTTTATAAGCACCTAGCATATCCCCTGCTAGCTTTTCTCCTTCCTGCTGCCTTGTGAAGAAAGTGCCTTGATTCCCTTTCACCTTGGGCCATGATAGTTTCTGGAAGCCTCCCCAGCCACGCTGAACTGTGAGTCAAACCTCTTTCCTTTATGAATCACCCAGTCTCAGGTATTTCTTCATAGCAGTGTGAGAAGGAACTAATACAGGCTGTGATTAGGTCAGGAGGGCGGGGTCCTCATGATGGGATGAGTGTCCTCATGGGACATGAGAGAGAGCTTGCCTCTCTCTTTCTCTCCCTCCCACTCTCTACCTTGTGAGAACATAACGAGAAGCCACAAAGAGTGCCTTCACCAAGAACTGACTCTGCCAGCACCTCGATTTTGGACTTTCCAGCCTCCAGAACTGTGAGCAATCAACGTCTGTTTAAGTCATCCAGTCTATGGTGATTTGTTACAGCAGCTGAAGAGACTAAGACATTTCCCCCTTTAGCTTTTTGCCTAATGTTTTCAGCAGCCACTTACGATTATAGCTGAAATCTGCTATTTCATTTGGGGTTGCAAAATAGTGAAAGTTTTAAAGACAGATATTCTTTCATTAGCTATTTGGTTATCCTGAAATACCATTCATATGGAGGGCAAGATAAATATTCAACTTTTACAATAAAAAGTTGGTGCCCTAACAACCTCCAGCAGGGATTAATGAAGGCTTTAAAAACCATTATTGTGAACTCATGAATGTTCATAGTATTTGATGTGTTTTAATCCACCACAGTCATTATTCTAGTTTAACGGGCTTCATCTTAATTGTCAGTGGGAGGCCCTTCAAGTTAGTCCCTCTGCCCATTTGGGTCAGATTTAGGCTAGTGCCAATCCTGCACAGCTGGCAGGAGTTCAGCAGGGCAGGGGTGAGTGGAGTCTCTGTGCAGACTCTCCATCCTAACCAGACATTCATGCTGCAACCTTGAATGTGACTCTAGCAGCCCAGACTATTCTGTGCCCTGCCAATTGCCTGAATTCTGGCTTTCGCAGCAATTCTGTGAGCTACTTGGTATCCTTCCAGTGAACTTTTTTTTTGTATTTATGCCAAGAATCCTGATGGATCTAAGAGGAAGTAGTAGAAATGGGAAGCCAGTTAACATAAAATTGAGTGGTAAGATAGTTTAGAAAAATAAATGCAATATAATATACTTTATCAAATAAAAACCAAAATAACATTTTGACAAAACAAAACATAGTATATAAACAGTACAGCTATGTCTGCAGATAGATATAATGGACTGTAGGACACACATCAAAATCATGGGAGTGTTTGTCTCTTTTTTTTTTTTTTTAAACTGAGTCTCACTCTGTCACCCAGGCTGGAGTGCAGTGGCATGATCTCATCTCACTGGAACCTCCACCTCCTGGTTTCAAGCAATTCTCCTGCCTCAGCCTCTGGAGTAGATTACAGGGGCCACCATGCCCAGCTAATTTTTGTATTTTTCGTAGAGATGGGGTTTCACCATGTTGGCCAGACTGGTCTCAAACTCCTGACCTTAAGTGATCCACCCACCTCGGCCATCCAAAGTGCTGGGATTACAGGCATGAGCCACCGCACCTGGCTGTGTTTACCTCTTGAATGCTGCGGTGGGGGAGACAAAGAAATCTAACTACAGGTGAAAGTTAAGGAAGACTTTAGCTATGGAAGGAGTTTAAAAGCAGCTTGCATTATGATGCATTTACCCCCTTACTACAGGGATGCCCTGAAAGAGAAAGAAAAAGGCAAGTGAATCTCCATATTAACTGGATTTTGTGTAAATAGATGCATGATATTGTTTAGGAGGAAGAGAATTGAAAGACTGAATGCACTTAACAAGATATCCCTGGCCAAAGGATTATTTATGGTAAATAAACCGGGAATCTAAGAAGCATGGTTCCATAGCTAAAGCAATTCTCTGAGATATAAAATGAAGTCTATTAGGTGACCTGAGAACCTCGTTAGAGACTTCATCTGTAATTTGGGGCAGAGGGTGTATTCGTTTACTAAGGCTGCCGCAATGAAATACCACAGACTGGTTGGCTTAAACAATAGAAGTTTAATTTATCACAGTTCTGGAGGATAAAAGATCAAGATGTTGGCAGGTTTGATTTCTTCGGAAGCCTCTCTCCTTGGCTTGAAGACAGCAAGTGTCCTCACTTGATCTCACTGTGTCCTCACATGGTTCCCTTAGGTCTGTGATTTTTTGGTCCTAATCTCCTCTTCTACAGATACTAGGATTGAATATTAGTCATATTGGATGAGGGCCCACCCATATGACTTCATTTTGGCCCTATCTCTAAATACAGTCACATTCTGAGGTATTGACGGCTAGGGATTCAACATATAAATTTTTATTGATTTATTATTAATACATAATATTCATACATATTTATGGAGTACATGTGATATTTTGATACATGCATACAATGTGTAATGATCAAATCAGGGTTTTTAGGATATTCATCACCCAGAACATTTATCATTGTTTTGTGTTGGAAACATTTCAAATCTTCTCTTCTAGCTTTTTGTTTGTTTTTGTTTTTTTGTTTTGTTTTGTTTTCTTTTTGGAATAGGATCTCACTCTGTCTCCCAAGCTGGAATGCAGTGGTGTGATTATAGCTCACTGAAGCCTCAAACTCATGGGCCCAAGTGATCCTCAGACCTCAGCCTCATGAGTTAGTAGGTTTGTAGGTGTACACCACTTCCAGATAACTTTTCAAGATTTTTTTTTTTCCAAGACAGAGTCTTGCTCTGTCGCCCAGGCTGGAGTGCAGTGGTGTGATCTCAGCTCACTGCAACCTCCGCCTCCCTGGTTCAAGTGATTCTCCTGTCTCAGCCTCCCTGGTAGCTGGGATTACAGACGCGCACCACCATGCCCAGCTAATTTTCGTATTTTCAGTAAAGACGGGGTTTCACCAATTTTTCAAGTTTTTTGTAGAGATGGGGTCTCACTATGTTGCCCAGGCTGGTTTCGAACTTCTGGCCTCAAGTGATCCTGCTGCATCAACCCCCCAAAATGCTGGGATCACAGGTGTGAGCCACTGCATCTGGCCACTATTTTGAAATATACCATATACTGTTGTTAACTATAGTCACCCAACTGTGTCATCAAATACTATTATTTAGCTATTATTTATTCCTTCTATCTAACTACATGTTCATACCCATTATCCAATCTCTCTTCATCTCTGCCCCCCATCATTCTACTCTTTATGAGATTCAATTTTTAGCTCCCACATCTGAGTGAGAACGTGTGATACTTTTCTTTCTGTGTCTAGTTTATTTCACTTGACATAATGACCTCGAGTTCCATCCATGTTGCTGCAGATGACAGGATTTCATCCTTTTTTTATGACCAAACAGTATTTTATTGTGTATATGTACACATTCTCTTTGTCCATTCATCCAGTAATGGACACTCAAGTTGATTCCATATTTTGGCTATTGTGAATAGTGTTGCAATAAACATGTGGGTACAGGTGTTCCTTTGACATACTGATTTCTCTTAAGATGTTTATCAAGACAATATGTGCACAGCTGAACATAGACCCTTATCAGGAGTTTTTGATTTTGCCTTTTGCCTTGTGATCTTTGCTTTGCCCTTTGCCTTGTGATCTTTATTGGCCTCAGAAGCATGTGATCTTTGTTCTTCTTGTTTGCCCTTTGAAGCATGTGATCTTTGTGACCTACTCCCTGTTCTTAAACCTCCTCCCCTTTTGAAATCCTTAATAAAAACTTGCTGGTTTTGCGGCTCAGGTGGGCATCACGGACCTACCGATATGTGATGTCACCCCTGGTGGCCCAGCTGTAAAATTCTTCTCTTTGTACTCTTTCCCTTTATTTCTCAGACTGGCCGACACTTAGGGAAAATAGAAAGAACCTATGTTGAAATACTGGGGGCGGGTTCCCCCGATACTTTTGGACATATATCCAGTAGTGGGACTGCTGGATCATATAGAAGTTCTATTTTTAGTTTTCTCACAAACCTCCATACTGTTTTCCATAATGGCTAAACTAATTTACATTCCCACCAACAGTATACATAAGTTCCTCTTCTCTGCGTCTTTGCCAGCATTTGTTATTTTTTGTCTTTTTGATAATAGCCAGTCTAACTGAAGTAAGATGATATCTCATTGTGGTTTTGATTTGCATTTCCCTGATGATTAGTGATGTTGAGCATTTTTTCATATACCTGTTGGCCATTTGTATGCCTTTTGAGAAATGTCTGTTCAGATCCTGTGCCCACTTTTTAATGAGATTATTTCATTTTTTGCTGTTGAGTTGTTTGAGTTTCTTGTATAGTCTGCATATTAGTCACTTGTTGGATGAATAATTAGCAAAATATTTTCTTCTATTCAATAAGTTGTTTCTTTATTCTGTTGTTTCCTCTGTTGTGCAGAAGATTTTTAGTTTAATATAGTACCATTTGCCTATTTTTTGTTTTTGTTGCCTATGCTTTTGAAGTCTTAGTCATAAAATCTGTGCCTAGGTCAATGTCCTGAAGTGTTTTATCTGTTTTCTTATAGTAGTTTTATAGTTTTGGGTTGTATGTCTAAGTTTTTTAATCCATTCTGAGTTGATTTTTGTGTATGGTGAGGGATAGGGGTCTAGTTTCATTCTTCTGCATATGGATCTCCAGTTTTTCCAGCACTACTTATTGAATAGAATGTCCTTAATGTATGTTCTTGGTGTTTGTATTGATAATCAGCTGGCTGTAAATATATGGATTTATTTTGGGGTTCTTTATTCTGTTGCATTGGTCTTTGTGTCTGTTTTATGCCAATAGAATGCTGTTTTGGTTACTACACCTTGGTAGTATAATTTGAATTCTGGTAGTGTGTTGCTTCCTGCTTTGTTCTTTTTGTTCAGTGTTGCTTTGGCTATTCAGGACCTTTTGTGGTTTTATACAATTTTTTTTTCTATTTCTATGAAGAGAAAGCCACAGAGTCCTAAAATAATTCTAAAACTCATCATGACTTTCTTGCCTAAAAGATCTTGATTTCAATCGTGCCTAGTTTTGCTTTAATCACTTGCTTGAGAAATACATAAATCCCCACTTAAGATTAGCGCAGGCATATCTCTGGCACCCATTTCTGGTTCTATTAAAATTCCTAGAGATGTCAAAAATTACATTAGGCCACCTGACAGGCTATACCTAGAAGAGAAAAAATGATTTGTAAAAGCAGTGAGGCTATTTGCGATTGCTTTTTTTTTTCTTAAATATCACCTATTAGGCTGAAAACCTGAAATTGCAGCTCTCTGTAGAAATGTCAGAAGACAAACTAACATTTTTAAAGGGCTCTCTCTCATTTAGCTCTGATGAGTACTACACCCCTGATGTTCTTCTGATACTAAAATAATTTTCCTAGTGTAGTCTAAACTTTTTAAAAAAGACATGTAATCCACAGAGTTTGTAACTCAAAACGAGCGCATCTAGGAGGGATCACAAGCCGTTTCTGGATTAAATTCCCAGCTAGCTAGCTAGCTAAGCAGGGGCGGTGAAGAAATCTGCAGCCTAGGGAAGAAATCGCTTTCGCATTGTTCTTACGTGTTTACGTTATTTTACTTCCCTAGAGCCAGGCAGGAGTAGGGGCTCGAATGGTACAGCCGGGCTGGGGATCGCCATGGTCACAATAAAAGCGTCCAGAGAGGACGGTAACAGGCAGGAGCTCCAAAGGTCAGTCCCTGAAATTTAAGACTCAGGAATGTAGGTTGCTCGAAAAGGAAAGCAACCTACTGCATTTCGCACTGGCGGTCCCGGGAGGCCGGGGGTGGGGAAGCGCCCAGTGCGCAGACTCCGCGGGCTCGCGCAGGCCCACAAAGGAGGGCCGGGGGTGGTGCCTTCGGGGCGCGGCGCCGGGGAGCGGGAGGGCTTCTCTCGGGCTGCTGGGCTGGGGCTCAGGGCTGCTCAGTTTCCTTCAGGGAGGCACTGGGAAGCGCCATGGCACCGCAGGGCATCTCGGTCGTGGAGCTGTCCGGCCTGGCCCCGGGCCCGTTCTGTGCTATGGTCCTGGCGGACTTCGGGGCGCGGGTGGTCCGCGTGGACCGGCCCGGCTCCCGCTATGACGTGAGCCGCTTGGGCCGGGGCGGGCGGTCGCTGGTGCTGGACCTGAAGCAGCCGCGGGGAGCCGCCGTGCTGCGGCGTCTGTGCGAGCGGCCGGACGTGCTGCTGGAGCCCTTCAGCCGCGGTGAGCCCGGGCCCCGCGGGCTGCTCTCGGGAAGTTCCCGCGGAGGGGAGGGGCCTGGCCGTTCGATGGAGGCTGCACCCGCCACACCTCTGCCCCGTTGCCGCAAGAACCCTTGTCGGCCCCAGCCTTCCAGACTTTTGCCTCCTAGGGTATTGTTAGTGATCATTCATCCCAAACTGGATTGTCCACAACTTGGGTTCTGAGGTACTGCTGTTGCCCGCTTTCTCCTTTTGCCTCTCTGACTCCTTCCCGAATTCCTCCTTTTTTTCTAAGAAACGTTCCGTATTTGCCTTTCTGAATTAATTGAGGGTCTTGAGCCCCGTGAGAATCTAACGAAAGCCATAGGATTCCCTTCCTGGAAAACTGCATCTAGGCGCTCATTCGGCTACCGTTTTGGGGGGCTGCACCCTCAAGCCATCCACGGGCCCAGGCTAACGCGCCTCCCTGCCTGAAATGCTGGCGTTCTAAGCCTCAGCATCTGCTGCCTGAAGCCCCGTTACCCATTCCCATCATTTTCACCTTTTTCTAGACTTCCCCCTTCAGAGCCGCAGACGCTGGCATACACAGGTCCTGGGCATCGCCGTCAAGGCTGCCCGCCAGGCAGCTTCCACAGATCCCAAAATGAGCCTTTCCTTCTTCCTTCTAAAACAGCATCTCCACCTTCTGTATTATTTATTTCAGTGAATGCCTGAATCTCAAACTTGTACTTCATCATGGACTCCAGTCTTCCTTTCACATCCAATTTCAATGATCATCAATACAGTCATTTTGCTCCTTAGCCCACTCGGACTGTTTCTCTCCATACCTGCTGCAACTGCCTTGACACTGGTGTGACAGCCTTTTAGAAACTGGTGTTTGGGGCTGGTATCACTCCAGTGGATTCTCAGACAGCTGCCAGAATAACTTTGTTTAAGTAGAAATCCAAAGCATTGCCTGGTCTATAGTGGGAAATCGGTAAATGGTGAATGAATGAATGCCTACGGCACAGCCGGCTTATTTAAATGCGATAACTCATTTAACCCTCACAGCTGTATTTGAGGCTTGTAACAATAATGATTTAATAATTAAGATTATGTAATAATTTAAGAATACTCCATTTAAGATGAGGGAGGCTTGTCCAAGGTCTTGTAATTAGGAGGAAGGTCGGCTGGGAATATGGATATAGCCTTCGGGTGAGGAGTTGTTACTGGTGTTTAGGTAGATGACTAGAGGTTTTCTGTGATTTATTTTAGCCTTAAGAAGGTAAAGATAGTGAGTTTATTATGTAATTTTGATTACTTTTAACCCCAGGAAATTTCAGGTGCTGGTTACCTGGGGTTTGTGCTGTAAATACTATACTTGTTGATAGCTTAAAAACTCTCAGGTACTATTGTCACTAACCACTCTTTCTACAGATGGGTGCTAAACTTTTTCGTGAAGGTACTGATGCTAGGCACTTTAGCGCCTGTGGAAACATCAGGTGTAAATTCTGCAGGAGGAGCTCGTGAGCTGATAGGGAAGATAAGTGTATGCATGTACAAGCAAGTGCAGCTAAGGTGGGATGTGGTAAACACTGATGCGGTATACAAAGAGAGAAAAGGGATTTACTAAAGGGATGAGACCCTGCTCTGGGGATTGAACAAATAGGCTTGGATAAACCTAGAGGGAAACAGAGATGTACTGGGAGAAATTACATCCTGGGAAGAAGCCACACATTCCAGAAATGGTGGCTTCACTCTTTGAGTCCTTAGCTGCTGTAAACATGCCATTAGCCTACAGCAAATGTTATTAATATTACTTGCAATGGTGCTATTTTATGTTTGTCTCAGAGAAGGGATTATCTCCATCCTCAATTCATACTCTCTTAAGAAGATCCTTACTTTTCTCTTAAGGTGTCATGGAGAAACTCCAGCTTGGCCCAGAGATTCTGCAGCGGGAAAATCCGAGGCTTATTTATGCCAGGCTGAGTGGATTTGGCCAGTCAGGAAGCTTCTCCCGGTTAGCTGGCCACGATATCAACTATTTGGCTTTGTCAGGTATGTTGAAAAAAAATTTAGTCTACACTTCTAATTTATTCCATCAAGATCTACAGGTATGTTGATTAATAATAATTTGTAAAGGTGAAGATTTAAATATCAGAATCAATCAAGAGAGCATGGGTGTTTAAAATGGATCGGTTTGAGTCTTGAAACAATCATTCTCAACCTTCCCTCACCCCACCCCTTAACAGGTTCGAAGGATAATACATGCCCACTACTATCATTTATTTACTACATTTGTTGAGTCAATTCTCAGACAAACCCCTGCTAGGAATTAAGAGGCTTACTGGGTACTACAGATGGTTGCTCTGTGGTTTGAAAATGTTGACATAGTTCGATTCTGACAGCTACTTCTCCCCCGGACCCCCAAATCTCCACCCACCATATTGAGAATCATTGCCTGAGTCATTGTTTCAGACTTCTATGAGCACTAAAAAAAGCCCATGGTTTTCAGGTCCTAATATCACTTTATTAGAGTTTTTGCCTGTAACAACATGTGAGATAGGCCTGATTCCAGAATTCTAAGAACTATGTGTTGTTGACTATAGGACATTTCAGATTTTCTGTGAGTATACGTTTAAAAGTTGAGGAAAGAAGTGGGTATAGAATTGGCTTTTCACATCTACTTAAAAATTAAATTCCTTTTTTTTCTTGTCTGCAAGTATTTTCTTACATTTCTTTCTGCTAAGAATGAAAGTGCATTTACTGTTTTAAAACCACAAAATAAATAATCATTTTCTTTTCCAAAAGTAAGTGAGTAAAAACTTAGCAATATTTGAAAATGTTGGTTAGAATAGGTTTTAGAGAGGAAAACAACAAAACAAGGATCCTGCCTTGAGGGAAAGCCTGTTTATGAGTTTACTGACTAAGCTCAGATTTGGAAAAGTGATGTATACTAGCTTTCACTTAGATTATCTACTGGAGAGATTGATTATTCCTCTAAGATGCTCACATATTTATTTTAAGAAGAGATTAAATTTAAAAGAGACATTAAATTTGTTTTTAATGATGTAGGTGTTCTCTCAAAAATTGGCAGAAGTGGTGAGAATCCGTATGCCCCGCTGAATCTCCTGGCTGACTTTGCTGGTGGTGGCCTTATGTGTGCATTGGGCATTGTAATGGCTCTTTTTGACCGCACACGCACTGGCAAGGGTCAGGTCATTGATGCAAATATGGTAAGTATTAATTGGGGTAGATGCCTGCCACTTGTCCCTAAGTTTAAGATATGGCTGCTTAAAATCCTTTTTTTGAAGAAGAAGACAAGAGATATTTTAAAATAGACTTATGTCTTTTATGTATCTGTTAGAATGTCATATTTTGATCATCTGTGCTTGGAGTCAGTTCTCTGAACTTTCTGTGACTCATGTGATTCCTACGTTGTTTTAGGTTGGTGCAAAAGTAATTGCAGGTTTTGCCAAATATTTGCCAACCTAAATATTTCAACAATTTTCCCCAAGTATCTCTTGTGCTTAGTATATCATTTTCAAGCAGTCGTCATTCAAAAAAAGTTCAAGAAGTCTCCCTCAGCAGGTAGAGAAAATTCTTAGGAATGCTAAGGTCAAATGGACCTACCTGTCTAAACCTTCCTGCTGCGTTTTAGAGGGGATGCTCTGATATCATAACACTTCTGTTTGTTCACTGTCATCCACTGAGTGCTTGCCTCATGTTCTGCTGAGCACATTCTCTGTGTGATTTCTTCTTATTCTCAAAACTGCATTTGGAATACCTTGTTGTTTTAAAGAGGAGGGAATGGAAGCATAGCCATTTGCTCAAGATCTCACAGCTAGTGGGTAAGAGAGCCCACTCCAGCACCACCACTGCGTGTTTGCATTTTCACAGACATTTGGAGGTGGGATGGAGAATGGATTTGAGGAGACAAGACTGGAGGTAGAGAGACCAATGACTGGGTTATTGCTGAAGAGATCAGGGCAAGTACTAAAGCAGTTAATGGTAGAGTTGGTTTGCATTGAAGGGACATTTGAGATATAAAATTGCTGGGAATTGATAATGGACTGACAGGGAGCAAAGAGGGAGAAGTTGAGGCCGGCTCCCAGGTTTCTGGCTTAGATGACCTGCTAGTGTCCTGAGGGAAGACTGCTGAACACAGTGGTCAGAGCATAGAGTGGCAGCTGACTACCTCTGTCCCAGCTCTGCCATTTACTAGCTCTGTGATCTTGGGCAAGTTACTTAACCTCTCTGTGCTGTAGTTTCCTTTGTAAAATGGAGATAATAATGACATTCACCTCATAGCATTGTTAGATGCTATGAGAATTCAATGAGTTCATCCATTGTTCAGGGTGGGAACAGTGGCTGGCGTACAGTGGGCCCTCTGTAAAAGTTTGTCATTGTGGTTATTTTTACTAGAAGAAAAGGAACTCAGTTTTGGTCTTTTCAGTTTTAAAGTGCCTTTCAGATATCCAGGTGGGATACTTGAGTTTAGGGACTGGAAACAGATTTTAGAGTTATTTGGGAGCCATATGAGACTATGTGATCCACTAGGAAAGGGGATAGAACACCGGCATTTAAGGAATGCGTGGGCAGAAAAGAGAAGCAAGGGCTGAGGACAGCTAAGGAGAGAAGCAGAATGGAGTGTTGTCATGGGAACCAAAGAAAGGAGTGGTCAGAGGCTCAAATGTTGGTGGGTACCTTAAGAGTTTAGAGACTGAGAGTGTCAGCTGGATTGGGTCCTGGCTGATCTTCACAAAATCCATTTTCTACCAGAAACCCCCTCATCTCCAAAGCTTCAGCCTGCGCTTCCTTCTCCTGTTCATGGTGAATCATGACCAGCCCTGTACTGAGTGTGTGCCTGTGGGACACTGTCATCAGGGCACATCTCACACTTTCCAGTGTGCCCTCTCTGAAGTGTGTACCAGCGGCAGGGGAGTGTGGTTTATCTTTTGTGGGTCAGCTCTTGGCGTACTCATGGTATAGTCGCTGCATGAGATAGCAGCACCGGATTTATACCAGTACCCGCCAAACTCAAGACCGGTACCTTCCACAGGGCTTCTGTGATCCACACAATTCCCTGAGGGAGACGTGCTACTATCATTGGCATTGAAGACTTGAAGGCTTGGAGAGGTTAACTGCCTTCCTCTAAAGCAGATGATGGGAAAGGGTCCTAAGCACTGCCCCAGGCAGTTGGATCCTAAAGCCACTGCTTTCAACAACTTCCCCTGCTGCCCCAAGGGCATGGTCCCTGGGGTCCAAAAGGAATGAACTAAGAGCAAACATGGAGTCTTGGGAGTGTTAAGGAGAATTGGAGCCTAGATACTTCTCTAGTAATAATTTGAATAATTTACCGAAGAGATGCAATTGATTATCATCAAATATAAATAAAAGGTGATTGCTGCTTTCAGCAGAATGTAGCTAATCAGAATTATATAATGATTAGAAGATAGTAAGGTTGGCTGGGCATGGTGGCTCACACCTGTAATCCCAGCACTTTGGGAGGCTGAGGTGGGTGGATCACCTGAGGTCAGGAGTTCAAGACCAGCCTGGCCAACATGGTGAAACCCCATCTCTACTAAAATACAAAAAAGTAGCTGGGCTTGGTGGTACACGTCTGTAGTCCCAGCTACCTGGGAGGCTGAGACATGAGAATTGCTTGAACCCAGGAGGCAGAGGTTGCAGTGAGCTGAGATCACACTACTGCACTCCAGCCTGGGTGACAGAGTGAGACCCTTTCTCAAAATAAATAAATAAAAAAGATAGTAAGGTTTTAGTGTATGTGAAAATGTTGTAATCTTTCTTCTGGGTTCATATTTCCATTAGGGGATAGTAAGTGTTTGCTAATTACACAAGGCTAAAAGAATCAGTAAATCATAGTCATTACTTCATCACTAGGACCCCTTGCGACACAGGCAATTGCAGAAGCTGATTAGGGGAAGGCAGACACCTTCTAATGGGCGGAAAGTTTTCACAGTGTTTAGCAGCAGAATTCCAGACCTGGGCCTGCCTGTGAAGAGCTGGAGGCTGCCTTATTGCAGAGCTGTTTCCTTGGAAACTGTAGTTAAGGTAACTCTGGAATATGGAGTGCGTTTTGCTGTATTTACACTCAATCTGAGTCCACATGATGAGCACAGCGTTGTTAAATTAACTGTAGCATAAAGCTGCCCCCTTACGTATTTTAAGTTCCACCTAAAGGTTTCTCTTACATAGTGAGCTGTGACCTAACTGGATGTGTAAACAGACTGTAACCTGCTTTTGTAACAAGCAGCAAGTCTCAGCCAATCACAGCAGCCATACTTCAACTAATCACAGGCGGCCAGCTCTTCAAACCATGTTCAAACAAGGCAAAGGCCCACTCATAACCAATCCGGCTGTTTCTGTACCTCACTTCTGTTTTCTGTACATCGTTTTCCGTCCATAAGTCCTCTTTGGCCCCAGGGCTACACTAGTCACTCTGAACCTAGTCTGGTTCCACAGACTGCCCAATTCATGAGTCATTCGTTGCTCAGTTAAACTCTTAAATTAATTCGTCTAAAGTTTTTCTTTTAACAATATCAAAGGTTGGTGGCAAATTGAGGCTGCGGTTTCCCTGTGTCAGGTGGCTCTTCACTCGCATGCATGGTATATGAGTGATGGGGCAAGAGAAGCCATGTGCCAGGGTAGCCACTGCCAGGCCTTATGATGAGACGAGGAGGGTTCCTGCTGTATTTCTTGTCCTGTACCTCCTCTGATGCTAAGGATTAGACCAGAGCTTGTTTTTGTCCTGAGTGGACCCAACTGGATCTGTAACTCTGTTAACACGTCTATTTTTCCACAGTCTCATCAGGGCATTCAACATATAAAAGAGATTAAAGGGGTATTTTATTAGCATAAAACATTTTATGTTTACATATTCAATATTTATGTATTATTTTGTCAGACCAATGAAGCTGTTCTGCTAAACACAAACACTGGAAGTTAGAGTTTATGGGTGATTGTCTCGTCGCTTTCAGTATTCAGTTTATTACTGTATTTCATTTTGACTGGATGTTAGGAAAATCCTGAGTTACAGAGATAAGTTAAAAATATCCATAGTTTTTACACAAAAATTAGCTGGGTGTGGTAGGCACCTGTAATCCCGCTACTCGGGAATCTGAGGCAGGAGAATTGCTTGAACCTTGGAGGTGGAGGTTACGGTGAGCTGAGATTGTGCCACTGCACTCCAACCTGGGCAACAGAGTGACACTCCATTTCAAAAAACAAACAAAAAAAGACCCTATACTTTTAAAAACTTGCTTAAAATTTCAGATTGCATTTCATTTATGATGAAGCAGAACAAAAATACTTTGTTTCAAGGTTGACTCACTACAGTGTGTAAAAACTTCTCACATTCTTTGGCCTGAACATGAAAGCCAGATAAACAGTATTCAGAACTCTCTGCTAAACCTCTCTGTTGCACTGTATGACAAGCTTGCTTCCAGTTCATCTATTATCGCCCTATTGATTCGGCGTTAGGCTCTGAGAGAAGCAAAGCTTGAGCGGAAAGCAGGCACTTGCTTATTGAAGGTGCTAACTTGTTGGTTTTGTATGAGTCAGCACAAATTAAGAGGAGAGGAAAACCATGCAGAACAAAAGTTTTCCTTAATAGTGTTTCAAATACAAGGTAAGATTTATGCAAAATTGGAAGGAAAAACTTTATTTTAAAGTCTAGCAACAAATGTTAATGAGTTGAGGCTCTGATGGGTCAGAATTTGGTATAGGATACATTTAAATATGTGCTTAAATAACATAAACATAAAATATATTTAAAATAATGCACATATACATGCATATGTGTATATATGTGTGTGTGTGTATGTGTATAAATGTGGAACTCTAATATCTCTGTAATCCAGCCTCAAAAAAAGGCACTGCCGTAGGCCACTTGCATGAACTCAGCTATTTGGTGACAATAAATGTCACAGCCATAAATTCAGATGTGCGTGAAATTTCACGTTAAGAGGGAAAATTGGATATATCCAAAGATACATTTTGTGGTTGTTCCACAGTCAGTAACTGAGAAATTGCTAGCAGTTGGAATGAGGCCTCCTCTATTGGTAACTTTTGAGACGCGGATGCTTTGAGGGCCTTCCTCCTGGGGTGCTGGAGACATTAGGCTCATAAAAGGCATAAAGGTCAGAACATCATCTTCTTCAAATAGTCCAGTGCCTCCAGCCTTTGAGTTTGAGCCTTGTGATAATTGTACTTTATTGTATAATTACTTCAGGACTCAGTGGGAAGGTGGCGTGATGACTTTAGGACTCAGTGGGAAGGTGGCATTCCCAAACCAGTTTGCCTGGACTCAGAAAATGCACATACCTGCCATCCATATTGTTAGTTTATTTTATAACTTTCTAGTGATTATGAAATATATTAAATACTCAAATACAGTTTTCTTGGGATTGGAATCAAGCTAGAATAAGCCAAATTTTACTGTTATGTGATTTACCTTTAAAATGTGGTATGGTTTATACATCTGTGTGTGTTTATAGGTATGGAGATCAGAAGATGGATTTTTAAAAGCTCTTTTAATTTTTAACTTTTTATCTTGGCAGTTTTTAACATTATAAAAAGTAGAGAGAATAGTATAGTGACCTTCCATGTACCCTCACCTAGCTAAATCACTAGCATTTTGCCAATCTTATTTGAAATGGAAAGCAAAGGTCATTTCTTCTAAGTGTTATAGTATTTTTGGAACTGAATAGTGCAGCCAATTGTTATTTTAACACAAACTGCTCTAACTCACTTTCTGGAAATACCAGAGAAGTTGTGTAATTAGGTAGAATCTTCGTATACTCTAAGATAAGAATTTTTACGCAAATTTTTTTAACTTGAATAGGAGGAATTATTCATGCCTTGACACTTGAGTTATCTGGATTTGTCTTGTGTTCTGTTTTCTCAAAGGTGGAAGGAGCAGCATATTTAAGTTCTTTTCTGTGGAAAACTCAGAAATCGAGTCTGTGGGAAGCACCTTGAGGACAGAACATGTTGGATGGTGGAGCACCTTTCTATATGACTTACAGGACAGCAGATGGGGAATTCATGGCTGTTGGAGCAATAGAACCCCAGTTCTACGAGCTGCTGATCAAAGGTAAGTGAACTTCACACGTCTCCCCCAGTTCCTCTTTTGCTGTGGATGTTCTTTGGTTCTATTTTAAAGACTTTTGGAATCTAGGATGTCTTTTATTATATAGCCACTTTCTAATTAACCTAATTATAGCCATCAATAGAATGTGGGGCATTTTCCTTGGCTTTTAAATTGACCAGCAGTCTTACTAGTCTATAAAATAGCTGAGGGTTTTAAAAATAATAATCCCTTTTGTAGGATATTCGGTGCTTTTATTACAGTTCACTCCTTGTGTTGGATAATCTTGACCCTGTGTGCCCAGATCTTACTCTTCCCTAGAAATGATCTCACGTGGGTTGCTTTCCATTCAATATTCTACCAGCTCCTATTTCTTGGTAGATGTCCCTTATGGCACTTCAATGTCAGAAGTCACCAGAGCATGGAAAGATTTTGGCAAATGAGATTCTGTTAGAATATGTTACTATATCACTATGCCTTTGCAGATTACCTGTCTTGCAGATTTTTGCCTTCTTGGCAAGTTGCCATAAATTAGCAAGAAAATTTGGGATCTCTTCTTCCCTAATTAAATAATTGGATGGGAATCATTTTGTTCCTGAGAAATGTTTGAATTTAGAGTTCACTCTATAAATAATGTAGAATCTAAGAAGTTTTAGAATATACTCTGAAGTGATGTGAAAGCTGATCACAGTGCATTTACCTTTCTACTACAAGTTTAGAGTTTCATTGTTATGTTTGGTAGCTTTTCAGATGCATATACTAAAAGTTATTTGCATATAGCTGGAATGACTTTTTAAAAAATTTTCAAATTTTTGATGTGTTCTCATCTGATGGAGTAATTGTTTTTGCAAGCATCTGAGAGCATTTTATGATTAAGCATATTAACTTCACCTATTCAAATATAGTTGGAAAAACTATAGAAGAACACAATGGTTTATCTAGATCATAAAGGGTACCTCTCTGTCCAGAAATTAAAAAGCTTGCCTTTTGTCACTGCTCCAAATAAATTGGAAGCTCTGGCTGCTCATGATGCTCTGGTGGAGCTCTGTGGAGCCGTGAACACTGCCACCTGCAGTCTGATGAAGATAGCAAATGATATTCATTTTCTGAGTTCTGGTCCTTGGCCAGGTCTGGGAGAACTGATCTTGCTAAAAATACAACAGGAAGCAGTATCGTGCCAGGCAAGGCAAACCCTCATCAGTGTGAAGCAATGGCCATCGTTGCAGCCCAAGTCATGGAGTTTTGTGTGGCTGTAACCGTTGGAGGTAGCAATGGCCATTTTGAGTTGGATGTTTTCAAGCCAATGATGATTAAAAATTTATGTTACACTCAGGCTGCTGGGGGATGCTTCAGTTTCCTTCACAGAAAACTACATAGTGGGAATCCAGACCAATAAAGAAAGGATCAAGAAGCTAATGAATTAGTCGCTAATGCTGGTGACAGCTCTCAACCCTCATATAGGGTATGACAAAACAGCAGAGATTGCTAAGACAACACCCCAAACTGGATCAACCTTAAAGGAAACTGCCATTGAACTTGGCTCTCTCACAGCAGAGCAGTTGGATGAATGGGTAAAACCTAAGGACATGCTGGGTCCAAAGTGACTTAAATAAGTTTTAATGAAAATAAACGTGTAAAATTTAAAAAAAAATACTGGACATTTTAAATAATTTAATGTGACAACTCCCAGGACTCCTCAGGATCCCTCAGTCCTGGACTTGTTATTGTTGCTGTTTGTTTAATGATTTTCCTAAATTAAATCTGTATTCTTTGGCATGTGCAGCCACCGAAGTCAGCTGAGTTAGCTTCAGCTAATGATTGGACAGAAATGTCCTTAAATGCCTTTTTTTTTGTTTGCTTGTTTGTTTTAATCTAGGGGACAGGATCTCACTCTGTTGCCAAGGCTGGAGTGCAGTGGTGTGATCATAGCCTTGAACTCTGCAGCCTTGAACTCTGGGGTACAAGTGATTCTCCTGCTTCAGTCTCCCAAGTAGCTGGGACTACAGGCACGCACTACCACACCTGGCTAATTTTTTATTTTTGGTGGAAATAGAGTCTTGCTATTTTGCTGAGGCTGATCTTGAACTCCTGACCTCAAGCTATCCTCCTGCCTCAGCTTCCCAAAGTACTGGGATTTCAGGCATGAGCCACTGCGGCTGGCCCTTAAATGCCTTGAACCAATAAATCTCCCATCTTTTTCTGAGGCACTATATGCCTTAACTTCTTGCTTGTGAAGAGCCTCAAGGTCAGCCAGAGGTGAGAGACGAGGGCCTTTACAGATCTCTCCCAGGCATTCATACTGCCCTGCATGTGTGCGTGTGTGTGGCCTTCTCAGGAGTTGCAAAAAAATTCTCAGGAATATGTTGGAGCTTTTCAAAGCCGCCTGTGGATATCCCATTCCCCAGTTTATTCTTTTGAGTTTTTTGGTCAGCATCTTATGAGCTGCAATAAATAACACCACCTAAGACAGCTGCGATAAAATATTGCCTTTTTTTTTTTATTAAATCAACATTTTAGGGCTAGAGCAAAGTGAGCTCTGAGTCAGAAAGACAAGCCCTGAGAATGGAGCCTTTCAGGGAGCTGCCAGACAGGCTAAATAATGACAGTTCTCTGGGGATGGGGTTTTGGGGGAAGCTCCAAACTTCTTTTCCTCCTCTTGGGGCTATTCTCCTGCTGGTTTTCAGAACTGACCAGAGTTGAGAGGAAGTTGTTTTTCAAGGCTACCACAGGGAGAGGGTTGAAATTAGCACAAGTTCTGACACCACAAAGCTCACTGCTCTTACTGAGATTCAGCTGTTTTTCTTAAATAAATGCTCCTTGGCTTGCTGCAAGCTTTTAATTTCCAGAATTATGAAAAAGTTAATTCTGACAGTTGTTGTTAGTGTTCTCATTGCTTTAATGCCGGTTTTTGAAGGCTGTCATTCTGCCACTCTGGAGTTAACTCCCTTCCTTGGTGTATCCTGTTATTTTAAAACATATACAGTAGTCCTCTCTTACCTGTGGGGGATGCATTGCAAGACCCCCAGTGGGTGCCTGAAACTGCAGATAGTACTGAACCTGATTGCTGTCAATTGGAAGATGTTTCTGTTTATGTCTTCCACGCACAAAGTTAATGCGTTTCCCATCTTAATTAAGCACTTATGGACTATGGCTGTAACTTTTCAGTCTGAGTTGTGACAGCAAAACTAGCATGAATTTCTTTTTCCTTCTCCCCTTCTTCACAATCTCATGAATATAAGATTCATTCTTAACAGTCGATTTTAGCAACCTTGGCTTATGAGTTTTATTCTTCCCTTAAGCTGAGAGCTTTCACCTTTTCACTTAAGGGAAGCACGTTAGACTTCTCTTTGGCATATCCACATTGCCAGCATCACCTTTGCCTACAACCTTTGGGGCCCTTAGGAAGTAAAATAAGGGTTACTTGAACACAAGCACTGCAATACTGCAGCAGTCAACCTGACAACCTAGTTGGCTGCTAAGTGACTAATGGGCTGATAGCCCCACAGTGTGGATGGGATGGACAAGGTTCATGTCCAAGGCAGGATGGAGCAGGATGATGTGAGGTTTCATCATGCATCATGCTACTCAGAACAGCATGCAATTTAAATTTATGAATTGTTTATTTCTGGAATTTTTCATTCAATATTTTCAGACTATGGTTGACTGTGGGTAACTGAAACCACAGAAAGCCAAACCTCGGATGAAGAAGCACTGCTGTATGTGTGGAGTGCTCATTTTTCACATCCACACTTCACCTCAATGAATGAGCCTTCCTGGAAACACTGAAAATGAAACAAGACAACATTTTTCTAGCAGGGTCATTGCTCCAACCCCTTAACTCCTGATCACCTTCTTCTGGGTATTCTTCTGCTGAGTTTAAACTTTGTAACTCCCCTGATTTTTTTACAGCACCACCCGCGGCCTAAATTTTTATTTTTTTTTATTTTTGTAGAGGCAGAGTCTTGCTTTGTTGCCCAGGCTGGGTCTTGAACTCCTGACCTCAAGCAATCCTCCTGCCTCGGCCTCCCAGAGTGCTGGGATCACAGGTGTGGGCCACAGCACCCAGCCTGCCCTAAGCTTTCTATGCATTCACTTGATTAATTTAATCCAGAGGCATGTTACAGGTTATGCATTCACAGATGAAGCCATTGCTGCCAGGAGGTTAACTGGCTCTCCGGATATGGAGGCAAGGAAGGGACCCAGGCTTACTGGATGGGGACACAGAGGGTGAGAGGCTTCCCTCCTCCAGGGTGCAGGTAGGGACACTGAGGCAGAGACCAGGGTAGCAAGTTGCCCAATGCCGAGAGCCCTGGAGTTGGGCTCTCTCTTGCCCACCGAGGAAAGCTATTATAGAGGGGTCGTGGGCGGGTGGCGCGGGGCAGCCCGCCAACAACTGACACCAGGGGCTATTTCAGGAAGTGTCACTCAGTCAGTTGGGACAGGCTGAGGCCCAAGGAGGGAGGACAGGAAGAACAAAGCCCTGACCTGGGCCAGGACAGGGAGGTGGAGGCAGGAAAGCAGAGTGCATGAGACTGCAGCCATGTGACCTATGGCATGTCTGCTTTGCCGCTCCGGGCCTCAGTTTCCCCATCTATAGAGATGGGGTCTTGCTATGTTGCCCAGGCTGTTCTCAAATTCATGGGCTCAAGCAATCCTCCTGCCTCAGCCTGTCAAGTAGCTGGGACCACACGCACACATCAGCATACCAAGTTAATTTTTAATTTTTTGTGGGCACAGGGTCTCACAGCATAGCAAGACTCTATCTCTACAAAAGAAATGAAATGGGAGAAGCGGATTTAAAAAATTAAGTTACATTTTAAAACTGACCAGGAGCAATGGCTCATGTCTGTAATCCCAGCACTTTGCGAGGCTGAGGCAAGAGAATCACTTGAGGCCAGGAGTTTGAGACCAGCCTGGGCAACATAACAAGCAAAAGTTATTTATTTATATTTTTTATTTTTTCATTTGTTATTTTTTGAGATGGAGTCTCACTCTCTTGCCCAGGCTGGAGTGCAGCAGTATGACCTCGGCTCAGTGCAACCTCTGCCTCCCAGTTTCAAGCAATTCTCCTGCCTCAGCCTCCCAAATAGCTGGGATTACAGGCACAAGCCACCACACCCAGCTAATTTTTGTATTTTTGTAGAGATGGGGTTTCACCATGTTGGCCAGGCTGGTCTCAAACTCTTGACCTCAAGTGATTCGCCCATCTCAGCCTCCCAAAGTGCTGGGATTACAGGCATGAGCCACCACGCCCAGCCAAAATTTTTAATTTTTTAGATACAAAAAGTTTAAAAATTAACTGAGCATGGTCATCCCAGCTACTCAGGAGGCTGAGGTGGAAGGATCCCTTGAACCCAGGACTTCGAAGCTACAGTGAACTATGATTGTGCCACTGCACTCCAGCCTGGGCAACAGAGCGAGACCCTGTCTAAAAATAAATAAATAAATAAATAAAATACAGCGAGCCACATGCTAAAAACAGTGCCAAGTGTCACGTGATGCTACTTGTCAGCTATTATGATTCACCGATCGCATCTGCCATGGGACATCAGGCCTCGGTGGGCTCACAGGGAAGGTGGCGGAAGAGCTGGCCTCATCCCAGGTCTGAGGGTCGACCCTGAACCACAAGAGAGAGGGAGAGAGAAAAAGGAGTCCCAAGGCTGGCACACAGCTGTCCTGAGCTGGCTTCCCCACTCCCGCTTCCCACCACCCTGCCTGGCCGGTGCCTGCATTTTCACCCTTAGTGCTGCCTCCATGGCACCTGCACCAGCCCCTGGGAGGAGATGCTGGAGCTGCCCAGAGCTGGGGGCCCGAGTGGAACACAAGCCCCCATCCTCCACTCTTCCCCAGTCACCCTGGCAGCGGGGAGGGGAGGCCAAGGTTACAGAGCTCCTCTCCCTGCCTAGCTATAATTAGCCCCGAGATGAATTAAACATGAGGCTGGGCTTGTCTAGGCAGCAGCGGAGGCAGCAGCGTTGTCCCTGACACTATAATTGTTCCCGGGCAGCAGGCAGAGGACAGGGCTGATGTGTGAGGCTGGGGGAGGTGGGGACACACTCACTGGGCACGGCTGTGGGAACACAGCCGTGTGGGGCCTGTGGACGTCTTTGGCAGGTACACGCGTGTGCCCGCATGCACATGTGTGTGATCCTCAGGACTCTCCAGGCACGAGGGGGAAGGGGTGGTCCTTGGGCCTGGAGAAGGCTCAAGGCTCAGGAGCCCCGGGATGAAGGTAGCAGCCCCACAAGGGGCATGGAGGGGGCACTCTCCAGCCCCATCTCCAGCAGCCCTGCGGTGGGGGTGGGCGGCCACCATTAAAGCTGCTAACAGCCAGCACGGTGATTCACGCCCGTAATCCCAGTACTTTGGGAGGCTGAGGAGGGAGGATCACTTGAGGCCAGGAGTTCAGGGACAGCCTGGGCAACATAGCAAGACCCCATTTCTACAAGAAGTTTAAACATTAACTGGGTGTGGTGGTGTGCACCTGTAATCCCAGCTACTTAGGAGGCTAAGGCAGGAGGATCACTTGACCCTGAAAGGTGGAGGCTGAAGTGAGCCAAGATCATGCCACTGCCTGGGAGACAGAGTGAGACCCTGTCTAAAAAAAAAAAAAAAAAAAAAAAAACTGCCACCATCAGGATTCACACCTTCGTGGGAAGCCACCATTCCAACCTCCCGTCACGAAGTCCCAGACTCCCTCATCCACAGCGCTATCGGGCACTCGGGCACTGTAGCTGTGGTTCCAGCATTCCGGCCACCACCAGCCACTGTCATGCTGATGGGAACCCGTCAGTCCAGTTTGCAGTGAACATGCCTGTCTGGTTCTGTCTCTCCCAGTCTGGGAGCCCCCTCAGGGCTGGTTCTCTGGACCCCGCATGGCCCAGCTCAGGTGGGATTCCCATAATGGGGGAACACTTCTGGGGTCTTTGGAGTTTGGGGAGGTGGAGAGGCTGCGGATGAGGGAAGCATCCTTTAGGTCTAGAAACATCTGCAAATTGATGGACATCCTTGGGCCTCCTGGTCATCATCTTCCCACTCCAAAAACTATTATCCATCCATTTTATAAGGGAGGGAAACTGAGGCTGGGAGAGAGCCAGTGACCTGCCCAAGTGACACAACGGGGAGGGCACAGAGCCTGGAGGTCTTAGTGGCTCCATTAAGACCATTAGCAGGGCCGGGCGCCGTGGCTCACGCCTGTAATCCCAGCACTTTGGGAGGCTGAGGTGGGTGGATCACAAGGTCAGGAGATTGAGACCATCCTGGCTAACACGGTGAAAACCCGTCTCTACTAAAAAATTTTTTAAAAATTAGCTGGGCGTGGTGGCAGGTGCCTGTAGTCCCAGCTACTCGGGAGGCTGAGGCAGGAGAATGGCGTGAACCCAGGAGGCGGAGCTTGCAGTGAGCGGATATCGCACCACTGCACTCCAGCCTGGGGGACAGAGTGAGACTCCATCTTAAAAAAACAACAACAAAAAAACAAAACAAAACAAAACAAAAAAACACCATTATCAGGCTGGGTGCGGTGGATCACACCTGTAATCCCAACACTTTGGGAGGCTGAGGAGGGAGGATCACTTGAGGCCAGGAGTTCAAGACCAGCCTGGGCAACATAGTGGGACCCTGTCTGTACAAAAAAATTAAAAAATTAGCTGAGCATGGGGGTGCATGGGTGTGGTCCCAGCTACTCGGGAGGCTGAGGCAGGAGGATCACTTGAGCCCACAAGGTAGAGGCTGCAGTGAGCTATGATTGTACCACTGCACTCCAGCCCAGGCTAAAGAGTGAGACCCTGTCTCAAAAAAAGAAAAAAAGAAAAAAAAAGAAAAAAAAAGACCACTATTAGTCACTCACACCTTCATGAATATGGCCATCTCCCTAGGAGAGAACCCTGGATTGGATTCCAGCTGGGGTCAAAACCCAGGCTGGAAGCATTATGAGGTCTTGGGCTTTTGGATGGGGTGAGAGAGAGAGGAGGGTGACCTCAGGCCTGCTCCTCTCCTCTCTGGGCCTCAGTCCTCCCATCCAGGAGATGGGACAATGGCAACTAGAGACAGTCTTGTTGGGGGCAGGGAAGACGGTGTCAGGATCTCATTCCCGGATGCCCGCCACCTGGCCCTGTACCAGTGAAATTTATTTCCCGGACCCTGGCCCAAGAAATGGTGAAATCTCTCCAGCAGCCTGCTGATAGCAACTTTAAGTCTTTCTGCAGAGAGGAAGGGAGGTGAGAGATGGGGAGAAGACAGGGGAGTGAGAGGCAGGGGCCTCGGTCAGTCTCCCAGCTGGAAACACTCCCTCCCTCTACCAGGATCAGTGAGCTATGATCGTACCACTGCACTCTAGCCTGGGTGACACAATGAGACCCCCATCTCTAAGAAAAAAATTAAAAATTGAAAAAAAAATTAAAAGGCCAGGCATGGTAGCTCATGCCTGTAATCCCAACACTTTAGGAGGCTGAGGTGGGAGGATCACCTGAGGTCAGGAGTTTGAGACTAGCCTGGCTAACATGGTGAAACCCCGTCTCTACTAAAAATACAAAATTAGCCAATTGTGGTGGTGCATGCCTGTAATCCCAGCTACTCGTGAGGCTGAGCCAGGAGAATTACCTGAATCTGGGAGGCGGAGGTTACAGTGAGCCAAGATCATGCCACTGCACTCCAGCCTGGGCAGCAGAGCAAGACTCTGTCTCCAAAAAAAAAAAAGCCAGGTGCAGTGGCTCACGCCTGTAGTCCCAGCACTTTGGGAGGCCGAGGCAGGCTGATCACCTAAGGTCAGCAGTTCGAGACCAGCCTGGCCAACATGGTGAAACCTGGTCTCTACTAAAAATACAAAAATTACCTGGGAGTGGTGGTGCGTGCCTGTAATCCCAGCTACTTGGGAGGCTGAGGCAAGAGAATCACTTGAGCCTGGGAGGCAGAGGTTGAAGTGAGCCAAGATCACACCACTACACTCCAGCCTCGGAGACAGAGCAAGAACCTGTCTCAAAAAAAAAAAAAAGAAGAAGAAGGTTTTCCTCATTCACAGCCCCTCCACCTCCCCAGACTCGAAAGACCCCAGGAGTATCCCGCCATTATAGGATCCCACCCGAGCTGGGATATGCAGTGTTCAGAGACCCAGCCCTAGAGAGGATCCCAGGCTGGGGGAGACAGAACCAGATGGAAACCTCATAGCCCAAACAACCAGGCCCTGTGCAGGGGGATCTGGTGGCTGAGTACACGGGGCCCCCTACAGACAAAGAGTGTTTACACGTGGTAAATAAAGACACTCCCGGTGGGGAGAACAGCCGAGGAAAACACATGGAGGCAAAAAGCAAAAAAAAAAAAAAAAAAAAAATCCTAAACTTCCTTTGGGAAGCCAAGACAGACAGATCACTTGAGGTCAGGAATTCAAGACCAGCCTGGCCAATATGGTGAAACACCATCTCTACTAAAAATACAAAAATTAGCCAGGCGTGGTGGCGGGTGCCTGTAATCTCAGCTACTTGGGAGGCTGAGGCAGGGGAACTGCTTGAACCTGGGAGGCAGAGGTTGCAGCGAGCCAAGATCATGCCACTGCACTCCAGCCTGGGTGGCACAGCAAGACTTAGTCTCAAAAATAAATAAATAAATAAAAGCATATAGAAACCCACTCTGGGCCAGGTGTGGTGGCTCACGCCCATAATCCCAGCACTTTGGGAGGCTGAAGCAGGTGGATCATGAGGTCAGGAGATCAAGACTATCCTGGCTAACATGGTGAAACCCCGTGTCTACTAAAAAATACAAAAAATTAGCCGGGCATTGGTGGCGGGCGCCTGTAGTCCCAGCTACTCGGGAGGCTGAAGCAGGAGAATGACCCGAACCCAGGAGGCGGAGCTTGCAGTGAGCCGAGATCGCGCCACTGCGCTCCAGCTTGGGTGACAGAGCAAGATTCCGTCTCAAAAAAAAAAAAGAAAAGAAAGAAACCCACTCTGGTGTCTACGGTGCATTCAAAATGACAAATCCCACAGCCAGAAAGGCTCTTGCAAAGTAGGGGTGATTGATAATAGCTTGCACCCCCCCCACCAGAGCTATTATAAGGATAAAATGAGATAAGGAGAGTGTGTAAAGCCCCAGCACATACTCAGTGCTTGCAGAGCAGCTTTTGCAACCATGGCACCAAACGAGCCCGTGTAGATCATTTTTTTTAACAGTTATATATTCATTTCAATGTATATATTCCCCCAAATTTATATACAGCATCTACTCTACTCAGAAAAGATGTATATCTGGGTTTTCATGGCAGGATATAAAGGGTGCATTTTAGAAATAGATATATTTTGTTGGAAAACAATGGGAGGAGGAGTCGGTTTAGAGAAAAATGATGGTGGGAATGAAGAAGCCTGGAGTCAGGAACCACTCAGAGTAACAGATTTCTCAGCCTGTTCCTGGGCCCAGTAATTAATCCTGAGGGGCTAATTAAATTCCAGCTTCCTCTCTAGCCACTCAGCAGCCTCCCTCCTGGCCTCCCTCTCCCCCAGGGAGGCCCGGCCTGGCCCGCCCCTGCCAGAACCTCCCTCCTGCTGAGCCGCCAGGCCCCCAGTTCCCTGGGCTTAATCATCAGGAATTAAGGTTTAATCAGAAGGTTGCCTGAGAGGAACAGCCTCCCAGGTGTACAGCCGCACCAGGAATAAGGTGAGCTCAGTGAGGCGGGCTCGAGCAAACGCAGGGTCAGAGCCTGTCATTCGCTTCACACTTAGATATTTTGTTCATCGTCTATGTTTTCATAATCATGGTGACTTTTTTTTTTTTTTGAGACAAGGTCTTACTCTGTCACCCAGGCTGCAGTGCAATGCAACTATCATGGCTCACTGCAGCCTCAACCTCCCTGCCTCAAGTGATCCTCCTGCCTCAGCCTCCTGAGTAGCTGGGACCACAGGTGTGCACCACCACACCTCGCTAATTTTTGTATTTTTTGTAGAGACGGGGGTCTTGCTATGTTTCCTAGGCCGGGTCTTGAACTCCTGAAACTAAGCGATCCTTCCACCTTGGCCTCCCCAAATGCTGGGATTATAGGCATGAGGCATCCTGCCCAGTCTCCTCATGACTTTTTTTTTTTTTTTTTGAGATGGAGTCTTGCTCTGTTGCCCAGGCTGGAGTGGCGTGATCTCGACTCACTCAGCATCTGCCTCCCAGGTTCAAGCAATTATTCTGGCCTCAGTCTCCTGAGTAGCTGGGATTACAGGCGCCCACCACCACGCCTGGCTAATTTTTGTATTTTTAGTACAGACAGCGTTTAACCATGTTGACCAGGCTCGCCTGGAACTCCTGACCTCAAGTGATCAGTCTGCCTTAGCCTCCCAAAGTGCTGGCATTACAGGTGTGAGCCACCATGCCCGGCCCCTCATGACTTTTTTCAATGCTGCATCAAACTACTGTTTATCTTGGTGACTGAGTTTAACGGCACCTCCTTAAATTTTGCACTGAGGTGGGTGCCTTGCTCTCTTTACCCTAATTCTGGCCCCAACTCCTCCACGCATGCACAAAGCCAGCAACTCCTAAGCATCCTGAGACCTGAAGCTCATTTCAGCTTCACCGCTGTCTGAGGACAGTCTGTTACTGGGCCCATTTTATGGATGAGAAACTGAGGCCCAGAAGGTCAAGTCACTGGCTTTGGGTTCCTTGGCTAAGGGGAGGCAGAGGCAGGATTTGAACCCAAGACGCCACTGAGATGGGGTTGCTGCCTGTCCTGAATCCAGAGACAATGCAACCCGCTTCAGAGCACCCTTTCTGAGTGTTTTTGTTTTTGTTTTTTTGTGTGTTAGTTTGTTTTGAGACCAGGCTGGAGTGCAATGGTGCGATCTCGGCTCACTGCAAAGCAACCTCCGCCTCCCGGGTTCAAGCAATTCTCATGCTTCAGCCTCCCAAGTAGCTGGGACTACAGGCACACACCACCATGCCCAGCTGATTTTTGTTTATTGTGTTTTTTTGAGATGGAGTCTCATTCTTGTCACCCAGGTTGGAGTGCAGTGGTATGATCTTGGCTGACTGCAACCTCCACCTCCCGGGTTCGAGCTATTCTCCTGCGTCAGCCTCCCAAGTAGCTGGGACTACTCGCATGCACCACCACACCTGGCTAATTTTTGTATTTTCAGCAGAGATGAAATTTCACCATGTTAGCCAGGCTGGTCTCGAACTCCTAGCCTTGAGTGATCCACCCGCCTCGGCCTCCCAAAGTGCTGGGATTACAGGCGTGAGCCACCACACCCAGCCGATAAACTCCCTTTCATATATGCATCTATCCTATTAGTTCTGTCCCTCTAGAGAACCCCAACAAATACTTTAATATTAATCTATCAGGTATCCTTCCCCACTTTATACCACCCTTATCTAGTCTATGGGGGACACTACTAATCTATCAAGTATCCTTCCCCACTTCCTGCCACCCCCACCTGTATGTGGACTACAATAGAAATAGAGACTTGAGGCTGAAGGAAACCCAGCGTAGGTATGAGGACTTGTTCTGGGGCTTTAACGCATCCATAGGAGTTTTCTAGGTATAAGTAGGGTCTGCTGAAAGGGCTTTACTGTGTATGCAAAAGCCCAGAGAAGTGAAGGAGAGTGTGACTTGTTCAGGGACTAATAAGTTTGTCTCCTTGAAGCTGGAGAGGACTTGATGGCCAGAAAAGGAGCCTGAACATCATCCTGTTCATCCTGTTCACAGTGACACGGTCACCCAGGCTCAATTCCACACCCCATCTTCCTGTTTCTCGGCTTCCTCCAACACCTGACCTAGTTCCCAGGCGCTAAGGTCAGAAGTGAATGCACCTGTGAATTAGTGAAGGAATGAGTGAGCAGAGGCAGCTCCTTCAAGGTTGTGCGGTGATACATCCTTCTGAACCCTGCCCCGGCGCTTCACGGTACACGCTCCAGAGAGGACTCAGCCTGGGACCCTGCCCCCCAGGATCCCCAGGCTGGGACTGTGGGATGGAGCTGGACACAGACACCCAAGCTCTGCAAAGTCAGGGCTGGTGCTGAGCGACCTTGGAGGGGAGGACATTGGAGCTGCGTGCAAAGCTTTTTTTTTTTTTTTTTTGAGACAGGGTCTGGCTCTGTAACCCAGGCTGGAGTGCAGTGGTGCAATCTCAGCTCACTGCAACCTCCACCTCCTGGACCCAAGTGATCCTCTCTCCCAACCCAGAAGGCGGAGGTTTCAGTGAGCCGAGATCGCACCATTGCACTCCAGCCTGGGCAACAAATATGGATGTGGGGGAATAGGCAAGCAGGTGGGTGGATGTGGCTGGCTGCGTGGAAAGAACAGGGGTGGTGGGGGCAGCCAAGGATCAATCAGGCACTGGTGAGAAGTTCTAGCTTCATCCCGAAGGCAATGAGAGCCATGGAGGGCTCTGGACAGAGAAGAGACATTGCCAGACCCAGGTGCTCACAGGCACCCTTCTGGGGGCTACAGCGGCAACAGATTGTGAAGGGAGGTGATTGCATTGGTCTGGGAAAGTGACGATCATGTACCTAAACCCGTGTTGTCCAACGTGGGCGCCACTGGCCACATGTAGCTATTGAGTACTTAAAATGTGACTATTGGACCAGGCACAGTGGCTCACGCCTGTCATTCCAGCACTTTGGGAGGCCGAGGCGGGTGGATCACTTGAGGTCAGGAGTTCGAGACCAGCCTGACCAACGTGGTGAAACTCCGTCTTTACTAAAAATACAAAAATTAGCCGGGTGTGGTGGCACGTGCCTGTAATCCCAGCTACTTGGGAGGCTGAGGCAGGAGAATCGCTTGAACCTGGGAGACGGAGGTTTCAGTGAGCCGAGATTGCACCATTGCACTTCAGCCTGGGTGACAAGAGCAAAACTCTGTCTCAGAACACACACACACACACACACACCCCAGAAAAAATAGCTCATTCACAATTTTTTCTATAGATTGCATGCTTAAATGATAAAACACATTACTAAAACTAATTTCACCTGTTTCTTTTTACTTTTTTTTTTTATTTTTTGAGACGGAGTTTCGCTCACTGTTGCCCAAGCTGGAGTGCAATGGTGTGATCTCGGCTCACCGCAACCTCCACCTCCTGGGTTCAAGTGATTCTCCGGCCTTAGCCTCCCAGTCAGCTGGGATTACAGGCGTGCACCACCACGCCCAGCTAATTTTGTATTTTTAGTAGAGACCAGGCTGGTCTCAAACTCCCGACCTCAGGAGGTCCGCCCGCCTCAGCCTCCCAAAGTGCTGGGATTAGAGGCGTGAGCCACTGCGCCCAGCCTTCTTTTTACTGTTTTTTTCTTGTGGCTACCAGGAAATCTTTAATTGCCCACGTTGATGGCATTTGCATTTCTAAAATGCTGCAGCCTTTGCACCGACCACCAGAGAGTGCTGTGCCCATGTGGCAGGATCAAGCAATCTGGAATCTGAAGGAAAAGAAAGTAGTTCAAGCTGACAATCAGTCCTTTGTGGTTGTTGTCTTAGATCAGTTCTTACAATGGAGACACGTTTGCCATCTGGCATCTTTCAGCATCTAAGGGAGACAAATCTGCCTAGAGATAGGGAGTCTGCCGCTGATCTTCACACACCATTTTATCCTGCTAGGTGGGGGACAGAATGAGGCCTGCAGTCAACTCACAGATTCTGCAGCTTTTTTTTTTTTTTGAGACAGGATCTGGCTCTGTAACCCAGGCTGGAGTGCAGTGGTGCTATGTCAGCTTACTGCAACCTCCACCTCCTGGACCCAAGTGATCCTCCCACCCCAGCCTCCCAAGTAGCTGGGACCACAGGTGTGCAACACCATACCAGGCTAATTTTTGTAGTTTTTATAGAGACAGGGTTTCACTATGTTGCCCGGTCTGGTCTTGAACTCCTGAGCTCCAGTGAGATGCCTGCCTTGGCCTCCCAAATTACTGGGATTAAAGGCGTGAGCTACAGCATTTATTAGATACCTACTGTCAGGCCTCTGAGCCCACGCCAGGCCATCGCATCCCCTGTGACTTGCACGTATACATCCAGATGGCCTGAAGTAACTGAAGATCCACAAAAGAAGTAAAAACAGCCTTAACTGATGACATTCCACCATTGTGATTTGTTCCTGCCCCACCCTAACTGATCAATGTACTTTGTAGTCTCCCCACCCTTAAGAAGGTTCTTTGTAATTCTCCCCACCCTTGAGAATGTACTTTGTGAGATCCACCCCTGCCCACCAGAGAACAACCCCCTTTGACTGTAATTTTCCATTACCTTCCCAAATCCTATAAAACGGCCCCACCCCTATCTCCCTTCTCTGACTCTTTTCGGACTCAGCCCACCTGCACCCAGGTGAAATAAACAGCCATGCTGCTCACACAAAGCCTGTTTGGTGGTCTCTTCACACGGACGTGAATGAAACCTACTGTGTACTTTGCTTTCTTTGCTCTTGGTGATTCCCCAAAAAACTTATCTCAACATATAAGGATTTTTCTTTTCTTTTTTTTTTTTTTTGAGACGGAGTCTCGCTCTGTCGCCCAGGCTGGAGTACAGTGGTGCGATCTCGGCTCACTGCAAGCTCCGCCTCCCGGGTTCACGCCATTCTCCTGCCTCAGCCTCCGGAGTAGCTGGGACTACAGGCGCCCGCCACCATGCCCGGCTAATTTTTTTGTATTTTTAGTAGAGATGGGTTTCACCGTGTTAGCCAGGATGGTCTCCATCTCCTGACCTCATGATCCGCCTGCCTCGTCCTCCCAAAGTGCTGGGATTATAGGCGTGAGCCACCGCGCCTGGCCGGCTGTCAATCCAGTGAGACAGGGCTCCAAAAAGATGTGCACAAGTCCTGGCATGGAGTAAGGACCAAGGAATGAAACTGGGGAGATTATTAAATGCCCCATTTTCTTGCCAAACCTTGACGAGGCAGGTCCCTGAATATGCACAGGGAAATGAGGACAGAGGGGACCCAGGCTCTAGATACACGCATGTGGCCCAGCTGTTAGCAGAGGCCCAAACCACGCATGAGCAGGGATCTGGGCTGCCTCCCCCTGCTCTGTGTCCCTGACAACCTCCTTGGGCCTCAGGTTACCCTCTGCAGAACAGAGAGCAGCAGACTCTGCTCTAGGAGGAGCTCCAGGGGGCACACAGTGGGTCTCTGGGGACAAAGTCCTGGGTTAGGCACCAAGGGGAGAGGTGGAGGGGGATAGGAAGACCCCCCTCCAGGCACACCCAGGGGCCAGCAAGACCCAAGTCATTCTGCAAAGCAGCTCCAGCAGGTCTGCCTGCCGGAGTGAAGTGGGGCTCCTCTCTCTTCCCCTCCTTCTCCCACTCCTCTCAGCCAAGCGGGAATTGCAGGGTAGATGCCCGAAGTTTGGCAGATGCTCTGAAGGGAGGTGAGCAGGAGACCCCGGGCCAAGTGCTGTCCCCGAGCTAAGCAAACGCACAGTCTGGGCGCGGCTGTCCCCGTGGTGGTGATTTACTATCCACCTGTCCACGCTGAGTCCTGCAGCCAACAGGACTCTTAATTAAAACATTATTTCTTCCCAGGCTCCGGCGCCTCCGCCCATGATGCCTGGAGAGTGTACACAGCCCTCGAGGACATGCGTAGCCTCGGCACCCCCTCCCCAAAGACCCTCCCCAGGGGCTGCGCAACAATGACGTGGCTGCAGGTCAGAGGTGCAATGGAGGCCCGGCACACTGCCCTGAGGGTCTCCACCCGGAATTCCCACAACGCACTCCCTGCAGTGCCCCGCGATGACCTCCCACACCTAGGCCCAGTTCCCCACCCCCAGATCCTCGTCCTCTTGGCCAGAGTTCTTCAGACCCCCTTCCCCGCTGCCCCAAGACCCTATGCAAGATGAGGCATCCGGATTTAAGGGGAAGGGGGAAACAGCCCAGGGGGTGGGCACAGGTGCCTCCTGGGGAGGTATTTGGGGGTGGAAATGGGGGCACAGTTGGAGGCCTGAGAACGAGCTAGGATGTCCACATCTCCCCGCTGAGTCATTGGAGAGTTCGGCCACGACTGGCTGCACCCCCAGCCAGGGCTGTTCACTGCACAAAGGGCCTGTGGGGGCCCCAAAGAAGGCTAGGTGCTCTCTGGCTGGGAAGGAGGGAATCTGAGAAGACTTCCTGGAGGAGACTGCAATCCCAGGTGTATTGGAGCTGCAGAGAAGAGGTTGAAAAGTGCTCCAGGCAGGGGGCACGGCTTGGGCAAAGGTGTGGCTGGGAGAATGTCCTGGGCAAGAGTGGAAGTGCCTCTGAGTGTCTCTCCTGCCCCTTCTGTGCTTCTCTTCTTGCGATGCCCTCTGGCTGCCCATGGGAGCTTTCCAAGGTGGCACAGTGCTTTCCACTGAAGACAGGGCACCCAGGGCCCCAAGAGGGGAGCAAAAACCTCAAAGTCACACAGCAGAGCTGAAAGGCTCAAGGCTCCCTCCCGATAGGATGGGCAGGAGCAAAAATGTCCTAGGTCCATGTCAGGGACTGAGGCTCCAGCAGGAGTGTCTGAAGCAGTGTGCATCAGCTGGTCAGGCCAGGGTTTCACGGTCCACCTGGGAGCCCAGACCCTGGAACAACAGGAGGGGAAGGGTAAACCCGTTTCAGTCCAGGACCAGGGAAGGGTGAAACACCAGTTCTCCAGCCATTTGTCCTTTCCTTTTACCTAACATCCCTGACACGGACAGTGACATCTGCAGTCATCCCCTCCTGTGGACGTCCCTTGTGTCCTTTAAGAGGAACAGGGATGGCCCCTGGTGAATTTGGCTGTTTTCTTTTTTCTTTCTTTTTTTTTGAGACAGAGTCCTGCTCTGTCGCTAGGCTGGAGTGCAATGGCGTGATTTCGGCTCACTGTAACCTCTGACTCCTGGGTTCAAGCGATTCTCTTGGAACTTGGCTGTTTTCTGCCACCTGATGGCAGTCACAGGAATTGCAGGCAAAGAGTGCAGTAAAGCCAAATCAAAGCTCAATCCTTTATTGTAAGGAGACAGGTAACAGAGCCCAGAGAGGAGAAGCAATTTTCCCAAGGTCACCCAGCAAGTCAGGGGCAACACGGCTCTGGTCCACGTGTTAGTCCAAAAAGAAATGAGACACCAAGGCCATGTCCCTACCCTAGAGGCCAGAAGCATAAGTGTATGGAGGGGGATGATGGTCAATAACATCTGTCTCTTCTCCTCTTTGGGCCTCAGTTTCCCCATCTATGGTCTCCACAATCTCTAAGGTCCTTTCTCTTTCTCAACTACTACAATTACTTACCTGGAGTGAGATCTAGGCTCCCGGGAGGCGGGAGAAGTGCCTTCCAAAAGTGCCCTCTACCCCAGCCTATTCCTTCAGCCAGTACCCAGGTCCCCTTGGTCATGGCTCTGCCTCCTCCAACCCAGACTACCTGAAAGAGGGAGACAGAAAGACACAGGTTGCAGAAAAAACACAGCCCTTGCCTTGGTGTTCAAGGCTTCCCTATTCTGCCCAGTGTCTGGCTGGTGCCTCTTCCTGCCCCTGCCAGGGCTCACCTCTGACCCAGAAATTCCCTCCCCTGCATCCAGGCACCGCTAGAGCTCCAGAAAAATATTCTGAGCAGCCCAATCCTTGCCTCTAGAGAAAATACATCTCACTAACATTTATTAAGCACCTACTATGTGCCAGGCACTGAACTGGGAATCCAACAGGGAACAAGATGGACGGCAGTACCCTCACAGAGTTTACAGTCTACTGCAGGAGACAGGTGAAAAAAATAAGTAAAACGTAGAGAAGTCAGCTGCTGACAAGTGACAGGGAAAGAGAGAAAGCAGGGATGGCGTGAAATTAAATTTTATTATTTATTTATTTACAGACGGAGTTTCACCCTGTCACCCAGGCTGGAGTGTAATGGCACGATCTCAGCTCACTGCAACCTCCGCCTCCCGGATTCAAGCGATTCTCTTGCCTCAGCCTCCCCAGTAGCTGGGATTACAGGCATGCGCCATCATGCCCGGCTACTTTTTGTATTTTTAGTAGAGACGGGGTTTCACCATGTTGGCCAGGCTGGTCTTGAACTCCTGGACTCAAGTGATCTGCTTGCCTCAGCCTCCCAAAGTGCTGGGATTGCAGGTGTGAGCCGCTGCGCCTCGCTGGAATGCAATTTTAAACAGGATGGTCAGGGAGGGCTGCAGGAAGAGAGAGAGTTGGGGACCTGAGGGAACAGCATTCCAGGCTGAAGGAACAGCCTGTCCAGAGGCTCTGAGGCAGCGAGGAGGCCTGCGTGGCTGGAGCAGAGTGAGCAAGGGGAAGAGAGGGAGGAGGAGCAAGCAGGGAGGGAATAAAGCAGGTCATCCAGGCTCTTGCAAGCCTCAGGAAGGACTTGGGCTTTGACCCTGAGGGAGGTGGGAGCCATGGAGGGCTGCCGGCAGAGGAGGGACAGGCCCCGACTCAGGGGCTCACAGGCACCCTCTGGCACCTGCTACGGGGAGGACAGACTTGTAGGGGACAAGGGCAGGGGCTGCGGACCTGAGTGGGGGCGACTGGGCTGGGCCAGAGGTTGAGAAGTGGGAGGATTATGGTTAGACTTTGAAGGCGGAGCTGATGGAACCAGCTGAAGGACAGATAGAGGGGCTTGGGAGGAAGAGAGGAATAGACTGATGCCAATAAAATCAGAATAATAACAACCGTTCCCACTAATGGAGCAGGGAGAAGGTTTAGTGATGAAGGGCGTGCCTTTAAAGCTGGGTTTAAACCCTGGCTCTGCCCCCTCCCAGCTTAATCTTACTCTGCCTCAGCTTCTCCACCTGTAAACCGCCAATGATAATGGCACCCGGCCAGGCACGGTGGCTCACGCGTGTAATCCCAGCACTTTGGGAGGCCGAGGTAGGCGGATCACCTGAGGTTAGGAGTTTGAGACCAGCCTGGCCAACACGGTGAAACGGTCTCTACTAAAAATACAAAAAATTAGCCAGGCATGGTGGCGGGCGCCTGTAATCCCAGCTACTCAGGAGGCTGAGGCAGGAGAATCGCTTGAACCCACGAGGCAGAGGTTGCAGTGAGCCAAGATTGCACCATTTCACTCCAGCTTGGGCAACAGAGAAAGACTCCGTCTAAAAAAAAAAAAAAATGCTGGGTGTGGTGGCTCACGCCTGTAATCCCAGCACTTTGGGAGACCGAGGAGGGCGGGCGGATCACGAGAGATGAGGAGGTCAGGAGATTGAGAGCATCGTGGCTAACACAGTGAAACCCCATTTCTACTAAAAAATAAAAAATAATTAGCCAGGCGTGGTGGCAGGCGCCTGTAATCCCAGCTACTCGGGAGGCTGAGGCAGGAGAATCGCTTGAACCCGGGAGGCAGAGGTTGCAGTGAGCCGAGATCGCGCCACTGCACTCCAGCCTGGGCGACAGAGCAAGACTCCCGTCTCAAAAATAATAAATAATAAATAAATAAAAGCATCCTCGCCAGGGGACAGCGGTAAGGCCACATGAAAAGCCCCTAGCATCTCAAAGGCTCTCAAAGCATGACCATGACTGAGTGCCTGCTAGCTCCCGTGACAACCTGTCTCCCTGCAACGCTGCTGCCTCGAGGCAGAAAATGTTGTCACTACTGCATTTCACAGAGTGTAGAAACAGGAGGTGGCAAGAGAGGCTGGGGGAGGGAGAAGAGGGGGCCCTATCTACCCGGAAGTGAGAGAGGGCCTGGCAGGTTTGTCCCGAGCAGCCCACGCAGCTTCTCTCACCCTAGGGTACCGTCTGCGCCGACAGGTCCCAAGTGTTTTTCTCCTTTCTCACATGGGGAAGCTAAGGCCTCCCCGGCTACTGCTGCACCATCCACTAGTAGCCCCTGCTCTGCCTCTAGAGGTCTGGGAGTGGTCTGGGGAGCTCAGAACCCATTTGATGCCCAGAGAGGGTGGGTTAGCTGCCTCGGGACACACAGCCAGTGAACAGCAAAGGCAGATAGGGGCCCCTGTCTGTTGGGGAAGACAAAGCAGGACTCTGCCATGCTGTGTGTGTGGTCAGGGATGGGCAAGGGGCAGGGCATTAGGACAGGGTGGGAGCCCAGAGGAGGTTGAAACTCTCTCTTTTTTTTTTGTTTTGAGACGGAGTCTCACTGTGTTGTCCAGGCTGGAGTGCAGTGGCGCGATCTCAGCTCACTGCAACCTCCGCCTCCAGGTTCAAGCGATTCTCCTGCCTCAGCCTCCCAAGTAGCTGGGATTACAGGTGCATATCACTATGCCTGGCTAATGTTTGTATTTTTAGTAGAGACAGCATTTCGCCATGTTGGCCAGGCTGGTCTCGAACTCTTGACTTCAGGTGATCCGCCCACCTTGGCCTCCCAAAGTGCTGGGATTGCAGGTGTGAACCATTGCGCCCAGCCAAAACTGTCTCCTCTGAAGGCTTCTGTTCTCTGCCTGGGACCTCACCCTGGTCTCCTGTCTCCAGCCCTCCCCCCAATCACAGTCTGTTCTCCCCGCTGCAGCCAGGGGTTGCCTGTGAGCATTGAGTCAGGTCCCGTTCCTCCTCTGCCCACAGCCCTCTGTGGCTCCCACCTCCCTCGGAGTCAAGGCCCAAGTCCTCCCTGCAGTCCGCAAGGCCCTGCATGAACTGCCCTGGCCCCTCCCCGCCCTCCCTTCCTCCCTCTCTCCCACTTGCTCCAGCCACACGGACCTCCTCGCTGTTCCTCCAACATGCCAGGTGCAGTCCTGCCTCAGGGCCTTTGCACAGGCTGTTCCTACTGCCTGGAACACCCTTCCCTGACTCTCTGTTTAACCACCTCCTCCACATCATAGCCTGACATGTCACCTTTCCGGAGAGGCGTCCCCCAGTCACTGACCCCTCTCCACCTTCCCTGCGTCCCCCACAGCGCCAATTGCAAGTTGACATTCTCCTGTGCTATTATTTGGCTCTAGGCTCTGTGAAGGCGAAATCTGGTCTCTCTGGGTCACTGCTGAATTTCAGTGTCCAGCATGGAGTCTGGCACACAGTAGGCACACAATAAATGCTGACTCTGTACTGCATAATTACAGTCTGGACATCTGAGGGTCGTCCAGCCCCCAGACCTCATAGAAGGTACGCTGCCGAGAACAGCCTCTCCTAGCCCCAAGCTCTGAACCTCCATCCCCCATCATCCTCTCAGCCTCCCCCTCCCCGCTAAGATCTTCCCTCAAGAGGGCCTGGGGAGGGGGCCTCTCCCGCCCCCCCTGCAGCCCCAGGCTCCTGCAACGGGGTGGCATCTGAGGCTCCTGCCCTCAAAACATCAACCCAGGCTCAGTGACTCAAGGCTCTAGAGGGCTGGTGAATGTGACCCCCATAAAATCCAGGGTAATTCATATGGCCCCCGTCCCTCTCCTGTTCAACGCTTCCAAGGAGGTGGTCCCAGGATCTGAGACGAGGCCCCGCCCTCTTCACCACCTCTCGGCCATCCTCGACCCATTTCCCAGAGCTGCCCCAGGCCGGCAGTGAGCTGTTCCCGTGGCCCCAGCGCCCTTCTCTGCAGACCCCTCCTTGGGCCAGAAGACGCCCCACTTGAGGCTTGTCTTGGCCAGGGGACCTCTCGGGGACCCAGATATCCAAGTGTGAGTGTGGGTAACGGACATTAGAGTGGGCTGTGGGAAAGATAAGGCGGTAGGAGAGACCAGAGAAGGAAGAGAGAGACAGAGCTTCAGAGGCAGAGAAAAACGGCAGAGAAAAATGCAGAGACACCAGAGAGATAGAGACACAGACACACATGTTGAGACACAGCGAGAAAAAGAGCAGAGACCAAAATAACAGAGACAGAAATACACAGCGGGAAGAGACAGAAATGGACAGAGACACGCAGAGAAACAGAGAGACAAAAGAGACACACACAGAGAAAAACAGCAGAGACAGAAATGGAGAGAGACAGAGAAAGAGAGAATGGAGAGACACACAGAGGAAAGAAAGCAGAGACCAAAATGGGCAGAGACACAGAGAGAGACAGAGACAAAAGAGACAGAGACTCACAGAGACACAGAGAGAGATGCGCGTGCACACACAGACAGAAATGGACAGGGACACAGAGACAGAGACACAGAGAGACAGAGAGAAAAACAGCAGAGACAGAGACAAATGGACAAAGAGAGAGACAGGGAGAGAGAGACACACACATACACAGACACAGAGAAAAACAGAGACAAAAATGGACAGAGAGACAAAAGAGACAGACACAGACACAAGGAGAAAAACAGCAGAGACAGAAATGGGCAGAGACACAAAGAGACAAAGGGGAAGAGAGACAGAGGCACATACACAGAGCAAAAAAGCAGAGACCAAAATGGGGAGAGAGACAGAGACCAGAGAGGGAGACAGAAATGAGAGAGGGAGACAGAGATGAGGGAGAAACAGGGAGGAAAACAGCAGAGAGAGAAGTGGGCAGAGACACAGAGTGACAGAGAGAAGAGAGACAGAGACAGAGACAATCACAGGCAACCAAATCATCAGGGAAAGAAATAAACAGAGGCAGAGATGGAGAGAGACACACAGAGAGGAAAAAACAGAGACCAAAATGGAGAGAGAGACAGAGGCAAAGACAAAAGAGAGAGAGGTGAGGAGACAAAGATGAGAGATGCAGAGATAAAACAGACAGAGACAAGAGACAGAAAAAAGAGGGAGACAGAGATGAGAGATGGAGATGAGAGAGCCACAAAAGAGATGAGAGAGACAAAGATGAAAGAGACAGAGATAAAAGAGAGACAGAGACAAAAGAGAGAGATGAAACAAAGAGAGGCACAGAGATAAAAGAGTCAGAGACAAGAGACAGAAAGAAGAGGGAGAGAGATGAGAGACAGAGACAAAAGAGAGAAGAGAGACAGAGATGAGAGACAGAGACGAGAGAGTGACAAAGATGAGAGTGACAGAGACAAAAGAGAGAGAGGGAGAAAAACAGCAGAGACGGAAACGCACAGGCAGAGAGCCCGAAAGCAAGACCTGACACCAGCAAGGCTGGGTCAGGAGAGGCCGGGCGGGCAGCGCGAAGTGGGAAAGCAGTGCCGGCCCGGGAGGCCGCCTTGGGCGCCTGCCTCCCCCGCCGCTCTCCAGGGGTCCCCGGCCGCCGCCCCCGCCCCACCCCACCCCACCCCGAGCCCCGCGGCCACCTGGGGTCGCTGACGAGCAGCGGCACCGAGCCGTCCAGCCGCCGCGCGTTGCAGCAGAAGGCGCGCTTCCAGGAGCTCACGCCCCGGCCCACCAGCTGCACGCGCAGGTCGCTGAGCGTGTCCCGCGGCCGCACGGTCAGCGGTAGCAGCAGCGCCTCGTCCGCCAGGTGCACCTTGATGTGGTAGCGCTTCCAGCGCGACAGCCCCCGCCGCAGCCCCTCCATGGCGCCCGCCCGGCTCCGGCTCCAGCTCTGGCCCCGGGCCCCGAGCGCCCCGCGCACCCGCCCGACTAGCCTGGCCGCCCGCCCCCGCCGCGCCCGCGCTCCGCCAGCCCGGACACGCCAGGCACGCAGTGGGCAGGCCCGGCCCGGGGGGGCGGGGCGGGTGCCACGGTCCCCTCAGGCGTCCGCTCCCCACTGCTGGCCCCAGAGTGCGCCCGGGGGTCTAGAGGCGGGGTGGCCACTCAGGACAGAGCCATCAGCGAGGTCATCCCAGCCAAGGAGACGCGCGAATGTCCAGGGGGTTACATGGTGGAGGCTCCAGGGAGGGAGGCTGGGAGGCCACTTTATTTGATCTTTTTAAGGACAGAATCTCACTCGGTCGCCCGGGCTGGAGCGCAGTGGCGCAATCATGGTTCGTTGCAGCCTTGACCTCCCGGGCTCAAGCGATCCTCCCGCCTCAGCCTCTCGAGTAGCTGGGACTACAGGCGCTGCCACCAAGCCCAGCTCACTTTTGTAGTTTTTGTAGAGATGGGCCTGGCTGTGTTGCCCAGGCTGGTTTTGAACTCCTGACGTCAAGTGATTCTCTGCCTCGGCCTCCCAAAGCGGTGGGATTATAACCCTCAGCCACCACGCTCAGCCTACATTAAAAAAAAAATTTACTTTTAGGCCAGGTGCGGTGGCTCATGCCTGGAATCCCAGCACTTTGGGAGACTGAGGCGGGCGGATCACGTGAGGTCAGGAGTTCGAGACCAACCTGGCCAACATGGTGAAACCCCGTCTCTACTATAAGTACAAAAATTAGCCAGGCGTGGTGGCACGTGCCTGTAGTTCCAGCTACTCAGGAGGCTGAGGCAGAAGAATCGCTTGAACCCGCAGACAGAGGTTGCAGTGAGCCGAGATTGTGCCACTGCACTCCAGCCTGAGCCACAGAGCGAGACTTGTCTCAAAAAAAAAAAAAAAGGCCGGATGTGGTGGCTCACGCCTGTAATCTCAGCACTTTGGGAGGCCCAGGTGGGCAGATCACAAGCTCAGGAGATCGAGACCATCCTGGCTAACACGGTGAAACCCCGTCTCTACCAAAAATACAAAAAATTAGCCGGGCGTGGTGGCGGGCGCCTGTAGTCCCAGCTACTCAGGAGGCTGAGGCAGGAGAATGGCGGGAACCCGGGAGGTGGATCTTGCAGTGAGCTGAGATTGCGCCACTGCGTTCCAGCCTGGGAGACACAGCGAGACTCCGTCTCAAAAAAAAAAAAAAAAAGAAAGAGGGAGAGAGAGAGAAAGAGAAGAGGAAAGAAAGAATGAAAGAAAGAAAGAGAGAGAGAGAGGAAGAGAAGGGAAAAAAAGAGAAAGGCTGGGTGCAGGGGCTCACGCCTGTAATCCCAACACTTTGGGAGGCCGAGGTGGGCAGATCACCTGAGGTTGGGAGATCGAGATCTACCGGATCAACACAGAGAAATCCCGTCTCTACAAAAAATACAAAAAAATTAGCCAGGCGTGGTGGTGGGTGCCTGTAATCCCAACTACTCAGGAGGCTGAGCCAGGAGAATCGCTTGAACCCGGGAGGTGGAGGTTGTTGTGAGCAGAAATCTGCCATTGCACTCTAGCCTGGGCAACAAGAGGGAAACTCCGTCTCAAAAAAAAAAGAAAAGAGCACCTGCTAAGTGACAGACAGTCTTCTAGGTACTTTATTGGGGTGGGGGAAGCATCTCTTACTTTTCTCATGACACTATGACTTCCCATTTTACAAGTGAGAAAACTGAGGCATAGAGAAGAAAAGAGATTTCCCAGAGGAAACAGAAAAGTGGCAGAGCTGGGATTCGAACCCAGGCCACCTAGCATTAGCAGTTTTGTTGTAATCCATTCATTACAGAAACATCACTTTTTTTTTTTTTTTTTTTTGAGACAGAGTTTCGCTCTTGTTGCCCAGGGTGGAGTACAATGGCACGATCTCGGCTCACCGCAACCTCCGCCTCCCAGGTGCAAGCGATTCTCCTGCCTCAGCCTTCCCAAGTAGCTGGGATTACAGGCATGCGCCACCAAGCCTGGCTAATTTTTTGTATTTTTAGTAGAGACGGGGTTTCTCCATGTTAGTCAGGCTGGTCTTGAACTCCCGATCTCAGGTGATCCACCCGCCTCGGCATCCCAAAGTGCTGGGATTACAGGTGGGAGCCACCTCGCCCAGCCCACAAACATCACTCTTATACAACCATGAGAGTTCAGATGGAGGTTTCTAGTTTTTATTATTATTATTACTATTTTTGAGATGGAGTCTCACTCTGTCACTCAGGCTGGAGTGCAATGGCAATATCTCGGCTCACTGCAGCCTCTGCCTCCTGGGTTCAAGCGATTCTCCTGCCTCAGCCTCCTGAGTAGCTGGAATTACAGGCATGCGCCACCACGCCAGGCTAATTTTTGTATTTTTAGTAGAGACAGGGTTTCACCATGTTAGCCAGGGTGGTCTCAAACTCCTGACCTCAAGTGATCTGCCTGCCTTGGCCTCCCAAATTGCTGGGATTACAGGCATGAGCCACCACGTCCAGCCTTTTTTTTTTTTCAGATGGAGATTTTAAAGATAACTCAAACCAAATTAAATTCCAGATGGCCCCTTCAACCCTTGCCCCCAGCGAAATAAACTATACAAATATTAGGAGAAAACACAGGAGTTATAAATAAAAATAATCTGGGCCAGGCATGGTGGTTCACACCTGTAATCCCAGCACTTTGGGAGGCTGAGGCAGGCAAATCAAGAGGTCAGGAGTTCGAGACCAGCCTGGCCAACATGGTGAAACCCCGTCTCTACTAAAAATACAAAAATTAGCCAGGTGTGGTGGTGCAGGCCTGTAATCCCAGCTACTCAGGAGGCTGAGGCGGGAGAATCACTTGAACCCAGGAGGTGGAGCTTGCAGTGAGCCGAGACCACGCCATTGCACTCCAGCCTGTGTGACAGAGTGATATTCCATCTCAAAAAAATATAAAAATAAAAATAATCTTAATTGTGTTAAAGCATATTAAACCCAGAAACCTTTAATTAAAATATTAATAACTGACTACAAATATAAAATTCCTACACACATATGCACATTAAAAAAATACTAGAAGATCAAAAGGCAACATCAAGGAAGAAAGTTTTCCAAAACACGACAGACAAAAGACTGATCTTAATATGTAAAGAACATCTGGAAATCAATAAGGATTAACAAGCAAATTGAAAAAGGGGTGAGAGACTGGGCACAGTGGCTCACTCCTGTAATCTCAGCACTTTGGGAGGCCAAGGTGGGTGGATCACCTGGGGTCAGGAGATCGAGACTAGCCTGGCCAACATGGTGAAACCCTGTCTCTACTAAAAATACAAAAATTAGCCAGGTGTGGTGGTGGGTGCCTATAATTCCAGCTACTTGGGAGGCTGAGGCAGGAGAATGGCTTCAACCCAGGAGGTTGAAGTACAATGCCCAGGGTGGAGTACAATGGCAACTGTGGAGTACACAGTTGCAGTGAGCCAAGATTGCACCACTGCACTCCAGCCTGGGCGACAGAGTGAGAGACTGTCTTAAGAAAAACAAAACAGGCTGGGCACGGTGGCTCACGCCTGTAATCCCAGCACTTTGGGAGGCTGAGGCAGGCGGATCCCCTGAGGAAGGGAGTTCGAGACCAGCCTGGCCAACATGGAGAAACCCTGTCTACTAAAAATTCAAAATTAGCTGGGTGTGGTGGTGCATGCCTGTAATCCCAGCTACTTGGGAGGCTGAGGCAGGAGAATCATTTGAACCCAGGAGGCAGTGGTTGCGGTGAGCCAACATCGCACCATTGCACTCCAGCCTGGGCAACAAGAGCGAAACTCCATCTCAAAAAAAAAAAAGAAAAAAGAAAAACAAAACAAACAAATAAAAAATACTAGAAGATGAAGAGGCAACATCAAGGAGGAAAATCTTCCAAAACATGATAGACAAGAGACTGATATCCTTAATATGTAAAAAGCATCTAGAAATCAATATGGATTAACAAGCCAGTCCAAAAAAGGGTGAAAGACATGAATGGATTTTTGTTGTTGTTGTTTTGTTTTGTTTTTGAGCAAACAGGGTCTTGCTGTTTCCCACACGGGAATGCAGTGACACAATCTTGGCTCACTGAAACTGTGTACCACCCCTCCCGGCTAATTTTTAGTATTTTTAGTAGAGACAGGGTTTCGCCATGTTGCCCAGGCTGGTCTCAAACTCCTGGGATTCAAGCAATCCTCCCACCTCAGCCTCCCAAAGTGCTGGGATTACAAGCATAAGCCACCACACATGAACGGTTTTCTGAAAAGGAAATACAAACACCTTCTGGGCATAGGCAAGGGAGTTCATTCTCGCTCATGGTAACCTAAATATAAAAAAAAACTACCATGAAATATCTTTTTCTTCTTTTCATCTGTCTGGCTGGTAAAGATGAAAAAGTCTGAGCATTTGCTGTGTTTTCAGGGTTTTGGGAAAAGAGCAGCCTCATGCTGCTGGGGTTCAGAGTGTGAAATGGTGTAAGCTCTCTGACAATAGCTATTTGAAAAAGGTATAAGCCAGCAGTGTCCTTTCTGGGAAGGTATCCATGTGCACAAAGAGAGATGATAACATAATACATGTGCCAAGAAATTTACATGTAACACAGCAAAGTAGGAGGCTGGCATGATCCCTGACCTCCTTGAACAAAGGAGGGACACTGAGGCCTGGAGAGGAGTAGTGGCAGAATGAGAACCCAGGCTGGGCTGGTCACTCTCCGGGGAAGGTGGGCGGGCTGGCTTAACCTGAAGAACTAGGTCACCATGGCCCCAGCCACTTCCCTATTCAGGCTGAATTCCAGGCCTCGCCCATCATAATTGCTGGTGTTCAAGAAGGTCAAAGGGAGGCCTGGGGACACTCGGCTTTAACACGGGGAGGCCACGCTGAGCCCTGGGAGTGCTAGGTGCCACTTCCAGTTAATTCTGACTTTCTCATTAAGCTGTTAGGAAAAGTCCGGTGGCTGTGGGCGACCGGCCCCTCTGCCTGGGTCTGTGGATTAGAGGGATCATGGTTTTTGCCTCGAGACACTGTATTATCTGTTGCGGGCAATTATGGAAGACCCAGGCAGACAGTGATGAGGTCAGAGAATCCCTGAGCTCTGGAGTCTGGGAGGCTCAGAATCGTGGGATCACTGAACATGTAGACACTTAGGATCTTAGAACAGCTGGTGTTCAGTCCTCCTGAACATTGTGGAATCTCAGAGCTCTCTAGTGGGTGGGTGGGGGCTCTGAGCGGTAATCACCATACATCCCCTCTGGCTGTCTTAGGGGAGAAAAAGCTGCAGTAGTAAGTTTTAAGAAAGTTCAGCAGGAAGCAAGAGGAATAGGCTTTTAAAAATGGGCCAGAGGCCGGGCATGGCGGCTCTTGCCTGTAATCCCAGCACTTTGGGAGGCCGAGGCAGGAGGATCGCTTGAGGCCAGGATTTTAAGACTAGCCTAAGCCACATAGCAAGGCCCTGACTCTACAATTTTTTTTTTTTTTTTTGAGACGGAGTCTCACTCTTTCACCTAGGCTGGAGTGTCTTTTCACCTAGGCACGAACTCAGCTCACTGCAACCTCCACCTCCCAGGTTCAAGCGATTCTCCTGCCTCCTGAGTAGCTGAGGTTAGAGGCATGCGCCACCACGCCAGGCTAATTTTTATATTTTTAGTAGACACGGGGTTTCACCATGTTAGCCAGGCTGGTCTCGAACTCCTTATCTTAAGTGATCCGCCTGCCTCAGTCTCCCAAAGTGCTGGGATTACAGGTATGAGCCACCATGCCCGGCCAGAATTTTAAAATTAGCTGGGCATGGTGGTGTGCGCCCCCGTAGTCCCAGCTACTCAGGAGACTGAGGCAAGTGAATCACCTGAGACCAGGAGTTGGAGGCTGCAGTGAGCTATGATTGCACCACTGCACTCCAGCCTGGGCAACAGAGCAAGACCCTCTCTCAAAAAAAAGAAAGAAAGAAAGAAAGAAATCTCTTCTACATTACAAGAGGCAAAGTATCTATAATTCCAGAATGTGGCAATGCTAAGGGCAGTGGATATGTTACAGATGGGGGCAAGTGGGCCTGGCACCCACCCTCCTTCCCTATTTGCCTACAGGATTGGTGGAATATGCAGCCCCCCCACCACCCACACTTCTCCCTGCTGCCCAGCCTCTGATGAACAGGCATTCTGGCCTATATTACTATTATTATTTATTTTTATTTATTTTTTTTTTTGAGACAGAGTCTTGCTCTGTTGCCCAGGCTGGAGTACAGTGGCACGATCTTGGCTCACTGAAAGCTCTGCCTCCCGGGTTCACGCCATTCTCCTGCCTCAGCCTCCCGAGTAGCTGAAACTACAGGCGCCCGCCACCATGCCCAGCTAATTTTTTTGTATTTTTAGTACAGACGGGGTTTCACCACGTTGGCCAGGATGGTCTTGATCTCCTGACCTCATGATCCACCCGCCTCGGCCTCCCAAAGTGCTGGGATTACAGGCATTGAGCCACCGGGCCCGGCCGGCCTATGCTATTATTTTATTTTATCTTATTTTACTTTATGAGACAGGATCTTACTCTGTTGCCCAGGCTGGAGTACAGTGGCATGATCATGGCTCACTGCAGCCTCAACCTCCCAGGCTCAAGCGATCCTCCCACCTCAGCCTCCTGAGTAGCTGGGACTACAGGCACACACCTGTAATCCTGGTTGTGGTGGCAGGTGCCTGTAATCCCAGCTACTCTGGAGGCTAAGGCAGGAGAATCACTTGAACCTAGGAGGCGCAGGTTGCAGTGAGCCAAGATCGTACCACTGCACTCCAGCCTGGGCGACAAGAGCAAAACTCTACCTAAAGGAAGGAAGGAAGAGAGGGGGGAGGAAGGGAAGAGAGGAAGGAAAGAAGGAGGGAGGGAGAAAAGGAAGGAAGGAGGGAGGGAAGGAGGGAAGGAAGGAAGGAAGGAAGGGAGGAGGGATTGATTGATTCACTTCCAGGATGTTTGTTGGGCAAATGAAGGTTTATGGTGGTCCCTATTGGCAAGTTGTGTTTTTCTAGCCTCATTCTATTAGAAACAAAGGCTATCTGCCACCAACATGTTTAAACAAAGTAGCATTCCTCATATATAAAGAGTTGTTAGAAATCAATAAAAATAAAGCAACACGTGCAAAGAACGTGCATACACTTTGGACACACAAAAGACTTGTAAAAAAGAATTTCACTGCTGGGCACGGTGGCTGATGCCTGTAATCCCAGCATTTTGGGAGGCTGAGATGGGCGGATCACCTGAGGTTGGGAGTTCGAGACCAGCCTGAGCAATATGGAGAAACCCTGTCTCTACTAAAAATACAAAATTAGCCGGGCATGGTGGCACATGCCTGTAATCCCACCTACTCGGGAGGCTGAGGCAGGAGAAGTGCTTGGACCTGGGAGGTGGAGGTTGCGGTGAGCCGAGATCGTGCCATTGCTCTCCAGCCTGGGCAGCAAGAGTGAACTCCGTCTCAAAAAAAAAAAAAAAAAAAGAATTTCACCACTCTAATATTTGACAAAAAGATCCAATAATAGTTTTTGTGAAGGTACAAGGCAGTGAGCACTTGCATACATTGCTGGGATAAGTTAGTACCAAGTACCATCTTTCTGGAAGGCGAAATGGCAAAGTATATTGAAAGTCTTTGATGGAAAATAACCATAATGACTCAACATTTGTTGAGTGACAACCTCATTTATTATCTTTTCCCCATCAGAACAGAAACTCCCCAATGGCTATTTTGTCTGTTCTGTTCACCGCTGAGTTCCCAATGTCTGAAACAACTCATGCCCCTGATTTTTATACCCAGCATGATCCCGTCTACTCAGTTTTCTGAAGTTTGAGAACCACTGAGCTAAGCTAAAAGGAAAGTTTTTATGCAGACAGACGTCCGAGCATCCAATCTATTTAGGCCTTTTTGACAACACTCAAGTTCCCAGCATTGAGTGAAGAATTCTCAGGGGCTCCCCACTGACCCATAGGTTAATAGATGTGCTTGTAGTTATTAGAATTAAATGAGGTGATTTTTCCTTTTTTTTTTTTTTCTTTGAGGGAAGGTCTGGCTCTGTGTCACCCAGGCTGGAGTAGAGCGGCGTGATCTCAGCTCACTGCAACCTCCGCCTCCTGGGCTCAAGTGATCCTCCCACCTCGGCCTCCCGAGTAGCTGGGACTATAAGTGCACACCATCCCGCGTGGCTAATTATTGTATTATTATTATTATTGTTATTGTTATTATTGTTATAATTATTATTTTGTAGAGACAGGGTTTTGCCATGTTGCCCAGACTGGTCTCGAACTCCTGGGCTCAAAACAAATCTGCCCACCTTGGCCTCTCAAAGTGCTGGGATTCCAGGTGTGAGCCACCACACCCAGCCTGAGATAATTTATCACATTGAGTCTTTAGCATGCTCCAGGCGTGTTCAAGGTTTTACAAACCTCAACTCACCTCATGGCAATGCTATGAGATAGATGCTAATATCAAGCCCTTTTTTTTTTTAATACAAACAATCCCATAGTATTTATTGCCATCTTGTAGTAACACAAGGGTAATCAAAACAATATGAATAAATGTTCACATTGGACAAAGGACATCTAAACACAAACTGTATCCTTCTCAACGATTTCTCACTTCATTGATCATTTCTAGTTGGAGACACTTTGTAGCAGAGTACTATCATCTCGTTTTAGCATGAGCCGACCCAGTTGTTTTCTTGACTTTGTTTTAGAATGAATCTCTTCTGCATCATCTAATACAAGGTTCATATACTCATCAAAACCAATGATACAGCCTTCTATCCGCATATTCACTTGCTCATAGAGCCGCACCTGAACCCGCGATCTATTTTGTAAGTATCTGAAGATGAGGTTGATGAGCTGCGCCATCACCTTCTGCACTTTCTGGCCCTGGCCACGGTATGCCATGGTGGAATTTCACCCATTTTTTTTTTAATAATTTATTTTGTTTCGTTTTGTTTTTTTGAGACAGAATCTCACTCTGTCGCCCACGCTGGAGTGCAGTGGCACGATCTCGGCTCGCTGCAAGCTGCGCCTCCCGGGTTCAGGCCATTCTCCTGCCTCAGCCCCCCGAGTAGCTGGGACTACAGGCGCCCGCCACCACGCCCACCTACTTTTTTTAGCAGAGACGGGGTTTCACCATGTTAGTCAGGATGGTCTCGATCTCCTGACCTCGTGATCCGCCCACCTCGGCCTCCCAGAGTGCTGGGATTATAGGCGTGAGCCACCGCGTCCGGCCCTAATTTTTTGTATTTTTAGTAGAGATGGGTTTCACCATATTAGCCAGGATGGTCTCGATCTCCTGACCTCGTGATCCGCCCGCCTCGGCCTCCCAGAGTGCTGGGATTACAGGCGTGAGCCACCGCGCCCGGCCGAATATCAGGCCCATTTTACAGATGAGGAAACTGAATGCATAGCATGAAGGCAGTACCCGAGCCAAGGCCTGGCACATAGTAGGTGCTTAGTTTGAGCAGGATCTAAATCTCGTTTGGTCAGACCCACAGACACACAGCTCCATGAACAGTCGCTCCCGTCTCTCCAGGGGACCCCAGGAAGCACTTCATAAATATTTCAGTTCTTGAATTCTTTGGTGACTCTATACAGAGCCGCCAGGAAAGGTGAGCAGGGGCGGGAGAGGCAGCTTTCCAAGGGGGGCGGAGACATGAGGCACACATCAAGTCACTCGCCAGCCCGGATACACCGAAATGTACACAGCGTGAGGAGAAGTCAGTCACACAGAGACACAGACACACCCAAGGCAAATGCAGCCATGACATGTAGCGAGAGAAAAATGAGACATGTAGTCACATGCGCAGAGACACATGCCCCCCAGAGCAAACACAGACACACACAGGGACACACGCCCCATGACAAACGCAGATGCACACAGAGAGACACACGGCCTTAAGCCTCACACACGGAGATTCACCAGATCCACACCCCAAGACAGAAGCAGGCACGTCCACTCCTGAGACCAACACACACTCACTGTAAGAGAAGCACAGGGCCTTCACCTACCGGGGGCCGGGTTGGGAGGCTCTGGAGACCCTCGACCCTTGAGGAAGCCCCCATTCCAGCCTCCACCTGCGCCTCCAGGGCCTCCCACTAAGGTGGCGTTGGGCCCGTGGGGGAAACGCTGGGCGGGCAGAGAGATGGGGGCTTCCGCGGCAGGAGGGGCCCAACCGGGTCGGCTGCGTTGCGGGGCGTGGCTCCTGGGCGCCACCTGGTGGGCACATGGAGTAGAGGGCCCGGCTGCCCCAAGTGCAGATCCACATCTGTGCAGCTCCTGGGTTCATCTGTTTCTGCTTTTGTCTATTTGCGTCCCTGCCCCAAGTGCAGATCCACATCTGTGCAGCTCCTGGGTTCATCTGTTTCTGCTTTTGTCTATTTGCGTCCCTGCCCCAAGTGCAGATCCACATCTGTGCAGCTCCTGGGTTCATCTGTTTCTGCTTTTGTCTATTTGCGTCCCTGTGTGTATGCGTCTGTTTCACTCTGTGTCTCAGTCTCTGTCTCTCTTCTCCCCGAATCTCTCTTTTTCTGTGTCTCGGTGTCTTTATCTTTCCATCCCTCTTTTTTCTCCCCTTCCCTCCCCCAAGGCTTCCCCCACCTCCAGAGCCTGAGGCTTCGTCAATAAGCAAGCCAGGCATCTCCAGTGACCCAGCACACCCCACTTATAGCCGCATCTCTTGGGTCCCGTCCCTCAACGGCATCTTGGTCCCCATGAGTGTCCACCTGCTATGACTCAGCCAGGGGCTGAGTGAGTGGGGGTGTGATGCCCAACGGACTCTCACTCTGTCGCCCAGGCTGTAGTGCAGTGGTGCAATCTCAGCTCACTGCAACCTCCACCTCCCAGGTTCAAGAGATTCTCCTGCCTCAGCCCCCCGAGTAGCTGGGATTACAGGCATGCGCCACCATGCCCTGCTAATTCTTGTATTTTTAGTAGAGACAAGGTTTTGCCATGTTGACCAGGCTGATCTCGAACTCCTGACCTCAGGTGATCCACCCACCTCAGCCTCCCAAAGTGCTGGGATTACAGACATGAGCCACCGTGCCTGGCTAATTATATTTATTTTTTTATACACAGTCTCGCTCTGTCGCCCAGACTGGAGTGCAGTGGTGTGATCTCAGCTCACTGTAACTTCCACCTCCCAGATTCAAGTGATTCTCCTGCCTCAGCCTCCCGAGTAGCTGGGATTACAGGCGTGCACCACCACAGCTGGCTAATTTTTGTGTTTTTAGTAGAGATGGAGTTTCATCATGTTGACCAGGCTGGTCTCAAGTGATCTGCCTGCCTCGGCCTCCCAAAGTGCTTGGAGTACAGGTGTGAGGCACCATGCCCAGCTGTGCCCACCAGTTCTGCCAGCCTGCTTGCTCCTATGTTCTGGTCTTTGGAGCAGGGATCCCAAAACTGGAGGTGGCTTGTGGCCTCCCTGCTGTGTCCAAACAGAGCCAGGGCCCTGAGTCCAGTGTGGCTCGCCCCTCCTTCCCCAGGGCTGGCTGGTGCTAGCTTCCTGGAGGTGAAAGTGCTCATGGCATGGGGAGACCGGGGACACGGGGACAGTGAGGATTTGGATCTCAAGCAAGGAAAGGCCTGAAGAGAGACATTTGAGTGTTACCCTCAAACCCTTCGAGGAGGGCTGGCTCTCTTCTTCTCAAGAAGAAGAAACCCTACAGGCTGGTGGTCCCATCCCTGATCAGCCACTGCGGCCCCAGGTCCCCATGTTCCTGCCTGCTCTGTTGCTCAAAGGTGCTAGGCCAGGTGCATGGCTCATGCCTGGAGTCCCAGCTACTCAGGAGGCTGGGGCATGAGGATTACTTCCAGGAGCTCAAGGTTGCAGTGAGCTATGATCGCGCCGTTGTACTCCAGCCTGGGCGACAGAGCAAGACCCCATCGCTCCGAAAAACAAAAAAAGGGTGGGAGGCGTGTCCTTTCCTTCCTGGGGGCTTCTGCACACCCTGTTTCTTCTTCTGGAAAGCCCTTCTGGGGCTCCTTCACTCCTCATGGCTTAGGTCTGCCCAGTCCCCTCCTCCAAGAAGCCAGTCTCATTCCACCCCCAGACAACAGGAACCTGCAGGCTTGTCTCAGTCATGGCTGCATCCCTGCCATGGAGCCCTGCTCGCAGTAAGTACCCAAGAAGCATTTGCTAAGCTAAATGAGCAAGAAAACAAAGGACTCAGAGCCCGGCTCTTGAGCCTGGATTTCATCTTGACTTGCTTGGCAGGGGGCCTTGGCCAAGTGGGTTTCCTTCCTGCTCTGTGCACTGTTTCCCCAGCAATGGGGACCTTTCCCGGACCACTTGTGAGATCCACCCTGCTGGGTTTCATTTCAACTGAGTCTGTAAATATTTGGTCTGCTGTGGCCGGCAGCATCCACGCAGGGGAAGCTTCAGTGCCTTTTACGAGCTCCCCGTGAGGCCTGATATGCGTTTTCTGTGGCTGGGTACACGGGGCACCCCAGTAGTTTCACAGCTCGTTGGCACGAGGTGGCTATGATTGCAAGACTGGAAGAAGCCGAGAGACACCATCAGTGGCTTCCAGCACTTAACTCCACAGCGTGCAGCATTTGAGAGGCCAGAGGGGCCTCTTGTTTTAAAAACTGTAATGCAACATTATAGATTACAGCTGCAATGGAAATCGAGCCCAACGATTCCCCTTCCCTAAGTCTATAGGCCACACTTAATTTCTTAGAGGGCAGAGGGGAGGGATTTCTGTTGGGCAAGGAGTGGGAAGCCCTGGTTTAGACCTGTATCTTGCTAAAAAAATTCAAAGAACCACAACCACTTGCTATGCACCTACTGTATGCCAGATATTGCATAAAGCACTTTTTTATTTTTTTTGAGATGGAGTCTCATTCTGTCTCCCAGGCTGGAGTGCAGTGGTGCGATCTTGACTCACTGCAACCTCCGCCTCCCAGGTTCAAGCGATTCTCCTGCCTCAGCCTCCTTAGTAGCTGGGATTACAGGCATGCGCCACCATGCCCAGCTAATTTTCATATTTTTAGTAGAGACAGGGTTTCACCATGTTGGCCAGGCTGGTCTCGAACTCCTGACCTCAGGTGATCTGCCCACCTCACCTTCCCAAAGTGCGGGGACTACTGGCGTGAGCTACCGTGCCCGGCCAAAACCTGCTTTTTTTTTTCTTTTTTTTTTTTTTGATGGAGTCTCGCTCTGTCACCCAGGCTGGAGTGCAGTGGTGCAACCTCAGCTCACTGCACCCTCCATCTCTGTGTTCAGGCGATTCTCCTGTCTCAGTCTCCTGAGTAGCTGGGACTACAGGTGCCTACCACCACACCCGGCTAATTTTTGTGTTTTTAGTACAGACGGAGTTTCACCATGTTGGCCAGGCTGGTCTCAAACACCTGAGCTCAGGTGATCCACCCGCCTCACCCTCCCAAAGTGCTGGGATTACAGGCATGAGCCACCGCGCCCGGCCAAAACCTGTATTTTAAAAGGCTGTGCACTGGGGAGATGCAGATGCCTGCCCCAACGATGCTTATGAGGTGGAGAGTGCCGACAATAAACAATGCTTTAGCGAGTGGTCAGAGCCACGAGGACAGGCAGGTGTGACAAGGCAGAGGGTGATGAGGCGCTGCTGATCCAGTGGTCAGAGGAGACCTCTTGCAGGGGGCAGAATTTGAAGGGGCTGGGCATATGTGGCTGGTCTCCTCAGTCACAGCCAGTGCCACGCTGTTCTTTTTTGAGACAGCCCTGTCGCCCAGGCTGGAGTGCAGTGGTGTGATCACAGCTCACTGCCGCCTCTGCCTCCTGAGCCCAAGTGATCCTCCCTCCTCAGCCTCGTGGGTAGCTGGGACTACAGGCGTACACCAGCAGCCCAGCCAATTTTATTTTTTTGTACAGATGGGGTCTTGCTACATTACCCACACTGCTTTCAAACTCCTGGGCTCCAGTGATCCTCCCACCTCAGCCTCCCAAAGTGCTGGGATTACAGGCGTGAGCCACCGGGCCCTGGTTCACAGACCGCCCAGGAAGCTCTCCCAGGAGGGCAATGTCTCGGGTCCTCAGTACCTTATGCTCCACTGAACCCGGCAGCTGCTGTGTCAATATTTGCAGGCAGCTGCATCTCACGAGGATTTGAGGAGTACGGAGAAGCGGCTCTTGGTGCTCCCGGGAGTAATTTAGGGGCAGTTTCTGGCCCAGTATTGTTGTCTCTGGAAGCACTGTAGGACGTGTAGAGTTATCCTTGGGGTCAACTCTAGAGGCCAAGCGCATGTGCAAAATTATGTACACATTCACGTACGCAGCTTGCTCACTGGTGCCCCAAACACCTATCCCTTCACCACCGTGTGACCGCAGCACGGGGCGCCCTGACAACTGGGGAGGCTGAGGAGAAGGGACCTCGGGCTGCAGCCTCAGCTCCATGGCTCGCTACCTCTGGGCGGATCTCAGCCTCCCTCGGGCTCAGAACCTTCTTCCGCGCTTGACTTTCCCAGGAACTGACTCCGGTTTCCCAAGGAGCTGCACCGGGGTATGTCTGGGTTTGGTGATGTTGTGTGGCATCCGTAGGTGTCCTCATATAAATCGGTGGCTGGCCACGGGTACTAGAGATGTCTAACTTGCTTGACTGGTAAGCACATCGGGTGCTTCCCAAAGTGGATTCTGTTGTACACCAGGGTGATGGACGAGAATGCCCACGTCCTAATCCCTGGGACCTATGAACACATTGCTCTCCAAGACAAAGGGACCTTGCAGATGTGATTAAGGTGAAGGAATTCGTGGCTGGGTGTGGTGGCTCATGCCTGTCATCCCAGCACTTTGGGAAGCCAAGGCAGGAGAATCACCCGAGGCCACGAGTTTGAGACCAGCTTGCCCAACATGGGGAAACCCCATCTCTACTAAAAATACAAAAATTAGCCAGGCATGGTGGCAGGTACCTGTAATCCCAGCTACTTGGGAGGCTGAAGCAGGAGAATCGCTTGAACCCGGGAAGTGGAGGTTGCAGTGAGCCGAGATTGTGCCGCTGCACTCCAGCCTGGGCAACACGGCGCGGCTTCATCTCAAAAAACAAAGAGCAAAGCTCTCCTAGTCCATCCAGCTGACCAAAGAAGTGGCTGAAGGGCTGAGGTCTGAACCCACCCAGCAGTGAGAGCAGAATCCGAACCCTGATTTGTCACCATCGCATGACCAGGTAGGAGCAGCCTCACTTCTCCCGTGGGTCACTGGGACTCAAGGAAGCCCTGCCCCTCAGTCCGGCAAACCTGTTAAAAGGCACGGCATCCCCGTTAAACGTTGACTTTATGGCTGTTGGGTTTTTTTTGGAATCAAAAGGCCCTGTTCTAACTTTTCCTTTGAAATTATGGGACTAGGAGTCATGCATGCAATTTGAGACTGGCAATCATCGTGGAGGCTTGGGAGTTCCTTGGGAATGAGAAAATCTAACCTAGGAGCTGTTTTGAAATGTAATGAAATCTTTATGAATACTAAATTTAGCAATTGGTGAAGTTGACACATTTTGTAGCTGTGGAGACATTTCATAAGGTCTTAATTCTACTTTTTCTTTCCTTCTTTTTTTTTTTTTGAGATGGAGTTTCGCTCTTTCACCCGGGACTAGAGTGAAGTGGCGCGATCTCGGCTCACTGCAACCTCTGCCCCCCAGGGTTCAAGAAGTCTCCTGCCTCAACCTCCCGAGTAGCTGGGATTACAGGCACCCACCACCATGCCTGGTTAATATTTGTATTTTTAGTAGAAATGGGGGTTTCCCCATGTTGGCCAGGCTGGTCTCGAACTCTTGACCACAGGTGACCTACCCGCCTCAGCGTCCAAAAGTGCTGGGATTCGAGGCATGAGCCACCGCGCCAGGCCATAAGGTCTTAATTCTGATTCTGCTGTTTTCTTTCTGTATGGCTGGAGCTGGTCATTTCCTCACCGGGACCCCCTCCAGACCTCTGGCATTGCATTTCGCCAGGGCCCCTGTGAAACATGAGCACCCGAGGCTCTATTCCTGTAGGGCTCCCCAGGGCCTGCCAACATGTATTAAGCATTTACTGTATGCCAAGCTTTTTATGTGGATTAACTAATCTTTGTAAAGATCCCATATGGCAACTACAATGATTACTCCCTCCTTCCAGTTAAAGCGGCTAAAGCAGACAGTAATGACCTGCCCGTGGGCAGGCAGGTAGTGAGAAGCCTGGGTGCCAGGCAGTTGGCTCCTAAACTTGCTCTCAAGAAGCTCCCTGTTTCTGCCCCAGTGGCTCTCATTCCTGTGATGCCCCCACAGCTCCCCCTCCCCTTTAAAAACGTCTTTAAAACGATGGGAAATGATACATAACAAAATTCACCACCAAATGGTATACCAAGGCCAGGCATGGTGGCTCATGCCTGTAGACCCAGCAACTTGGGAGGCCAAGGTGGGAGGATGGCTTGAGCTCCGGAGTTCGAGGCTGCAGTGAGCTATGATCGCGCCACTGCATTCCAGCCTGGGAGACACAGCGAGACCCTGTCTCGTAAAAAAGGGGAATTGGAATCTTCATATAGTGCTAGTAGGAATGTATAATGGTACCACCACCGTGGAAAAGTCTGGCTATACTTCCAGAAGTAAAACACAGGGAGTTACAAAGTCAGCATGGGACCCAGCATCCCAGTCCCACGTATATACACAGGAGAATGGAAAACAGGTGTTCAAACACATACATATCCTTAAATGCTCACGGCAGCGTGATTCACACACAACTGCCCAAAGGAGGGAACCACCCACACGTCCATCAGCATCTCCTTTTCATATCACGTATTTTGTCCCACCCACATTTTCTCTCTTGAAATAAAAGTTGAGTTAATATAACGTACCTACGCTCAATTATTAAAGAGACAGGCCAGGTGCGGTGGCTCACGCCTGTAATCCCAGCACTTTGGGAGGCCGAGGTGGGCGGATCACTTGAGGTCAGGAGTTCGAGACCAGCCTGGCCAACATGGTGGAACCCCGTCTCTACTAAAAATACAAAAATTAGCTGGGCATGGTGGCAGGCACCTGTAATCCCAGCTACTTGGGAGGCTGAGGCAGGAGAATCGTTTGAACCTGGGAAGTGGAGGCTGCAGTGAGCCCAGATCCTCACCACTGCACTCCAGCAGTGACAGAGTGAGACTGTGTCTCCAAAAAAAAAAAAAAAAAGGTGGGGGGGGGGAACCAGGACACAAACACGCTTGCAGGAAGAAGGCCACATGATGAAGATGGAGGACGAGACTGGGCAATGTTTTTACAGACCAAGGAATGCCCAGAGGTGCTCGGCAGCTGCCAGAAGCCAGGAGGCTCAGGACGGAGCCTGGGAAGGACACAGCCGTGCCCACACCCAGATCTCAGACTCCTGGCCTCAAGAACTGAGAGCCAATGAGCTTCCTTAGGCAGTCTATGGTGCTTTGTGACAGCCGTCCTGGTAACTTGAGTGTTTCGTTTCTGTGTGGAACAGAGCTGGTTCCAGGCCCGGCTCGTTGGAAAGGGCAGGGCTCTTCTGCCTCCATAGGATGTCCAGTGGGACTGGTTCCCTTTCCAGCTCCCATAGAGCAGCCTGGCAGTGGATGAGCCCCTGCTTCATAGTTCAGGAGGCCACACCCACCTCCAGGAAGGGGTGCTCCGTGACGTCTGAGACACCGAGGTCTGAAAACAGGGCCTGCTCCCAATCCCAGGCTGCCTCCTCAACGCAGGCTAAGCCTGCCTTTTATTGCCCAACAGGGAAGCTCTCAACCCCAATTTCTAGACTCTGGCTTGTCGGGGAGACAGGCAAGCCGCGAAGACCCCATGTGCAACACGGAGGCGGCGTGGCGCCCAGTCCACCTGCCACTGGAAAATGACTCCAGAAGCCGCCACCGTGGGGGAGGCTCCGGAATGCGTTCACGGCAGCTCAGGCCCAGACAGGACGCCGAAGGCCAGGGCCAACCTGCCTTTCATGCTCCGGTGTCTGCGGCAAGCTGGGCTGGATTTTAACATGGCTTTTTAAAAACTTAACTTCCCAGCGGGGGCGGGGGGAACTCCAGCAGAACCGGCAGTTGGAGGACGGGCCTGCAGGTGGCTGTCCTAGATACGGAGGGGAGGAAAAGAGGTCCCCAGCAGGTGGCCCTGCCAGTTAACTCTCACCACTCCACACCGGGCTGGGCTGCCCCTCCCGCCGAGAGGGCACTAGGCCAACCCCATGCACCATGCTCTGCCCCAAGATGCCTGCAGCCCCTACCCCTGGCCAGCACCAGCTCCGCTCATGCACCAGCAGTTCTGAACAGAACAGCTGTGCCTCACAGTGGCCGGCCCCTGGAGGGCCCTGGCACGGAGGGCTGCGAGCATGGGCCGGCAGCCTGCGGGCTACCCCGGCCAGTGAAGTGCCTCATCTGGCACAGTCTTTAAGGAAGAAAATGGGCATCACACTCAAATGCACTTTTGCAGACAAATGGACATTTCCAGAAGAACGGAGGGACCAGTTCTACCACCTGGGCCCATCACCGAGTCAGCACCATCCCACTCCTAACCAGCTGCTGGCAGCAGACACTGAGCAGGACACACTTGGCAGCCAGGGGAGGGCGGGCCCACCACACACGGACCCTCCCTAACAGAGCCCACCACACACCAGCATGGGACACAGCCCCAGACTGAGGTGGCAGGGGGAGGGCTCCCCAGGGCCTGGCACGCCCTCACCACTACCCACGCAGAGACAGGCTCGGGATAAAGGGATTGGTCTGAGGGCCCCATGGTGCACAGCAACCCCTGAAGAATTCCTAGTTCCCATGGGCTGACTCCCCAGCCTCAGTTTCATCCCATGATGGGGACCTGGACAGCCCACTTCCTGAGGTGGTTATGACAACTCAGTAGGATGATGCAGGCAAAAGACTTTGGCAGCGCCTGGCAGAGCCAACAGTCAACATGTGGTCACACCACTGCGCCCAGGGTTGGTCCCATCCCGAGCTCTATGGCCACCAGGACTCACGCACGTGCACACACACGCAAGACTGCGAATGGTAAACTTTATTAATGGAAAATGGAATGCCTCGTTAACAGAAACCTTGATTTAAAAATGGCAGAACAAGAACACATTTATTAAAAAAAAAAAAAGTGAGTTCACATTGTATTGAGCTACAACACGGTGGCAGGATTTACTTTGCTTTTAAAAAGATCCCCCAAGTTCGAGGGAACCCTGGCTACCAGATTCAACAGTGCGTCTGCCCACCTGAAAACTCGCAGTGAGTGGGACTTAGTAGCGGTGGGTGAAGTGGGGGTACGGGGGGGATGAGGGTGTGGGTGAGGGATTCTGCTGCCCCGGTCCTGGCTGGCCACTCCGCCACCTTCCAGTCCGCCACCTGGCACCACGTGGCCCTGGGAATGTCCACCTTGTGCAAAGCCGCCTCGCCTAGGAACAAAGTCAGACATTTTTTTTCCCCTTGAAGTGCTCAGCGTTTTCATCGTAACATGGGTTCAGTAACGGTCCCGCAGCCTTTAGAGCGCTTGGGTTTTTTTTTCCAGGTGAGAAAAATCATCATCACACATTGTATTCCAGGTACCTCAAGAGCGTTATTTGCATAAATTGCAAAGAGCTGCTTTTTGCTTTGTTTTCAAAACATCCAACCCAGCCAGCTGATCAAACATGCAAAAAAGGGAGAGGAAGTGAGGAGCAGGAGTGAACCACCGTCCTCCACGGACGACACGCCTTACCCCGCCACTCCACCGTGGCTTGCCATGTGCCCCGGCCCCGAGGGCCCAGACAGGCCCCTCTCACCACCTAGAAGAGAAGAAGGGTCTGCAAACACTCCATTCCTGGGGAAGCCCCTGGACACATGCGGGGGCCACAGCCACCCTCGTCCCTGGAGCCAGCCCCGTACCTTGCCACCTGGTGTGCTCCCGGCTAGCCGTGCCTGCATCCATGGCACCCTGCCAGGCACATGCCTGGTGCTCCTCCAGCCGCTGGTTGTGCTCTCCCCAGTCACGGCCACCCCTTTGCCAAAAGAAAAAGACATGCAGCCATCTAATGAGCCTCCAGGGTTGTGTCGGCAGCAGGCACACCCACCCTGGCCTCAGCTGCATGGTGGGTCATGCCACACAGCAAGGGCTGCATGTCAAGTGGGCAAATCATGGGAAGGGACATTTCCCCAAAGACAGATGTGCTAGTAAGCACGTGAGAAGGTGCTCAACGCTACCCGGAAATGCCAATCCAAGCCACACCGAGATGCTACCTCCCACTGGCTGGGATGCTAGAATCACACAATAACACACACCGTGGAGGGTGCGAGGAAAGGGAAGAACCCTTGTCCACTGCTGGTGGAAATGTAAAATGGTGTGGCCACTGTGGAAAAGTTTGGTGGTTCTTCAAAAAGTTAAGTGCAGAATTACCATGACCCAGCAAACCCATTCCTACCTGCCAGAAATGAAAACATGGCCAAAGACACCTATGCATGAATGTTCCTAGCGGCAAGATTCCTAACAGCCAAAGGGAGAAGGACCCCAACACCCATGAACTGATGAGCGGATAACACTATGTAGTGTGTCTGGACCATGGAATGTTCACAGCCCTAACTAGGAAGGAAGCGCTGGCCCAGGCAGCATGTGGAGATGAGCCCTGAATACACAAGGCTTAGGGAGAAGCCAGGCCCAGCAGGCACACCGCGCAGGCCAAGAAATGACTCAAGAAAGCAAATCCAGAGCCAGAAAGGGACCTGTGGCTACCAAGGGCAGGGGGGAAGGGGTGCGGCTGCTAAAAGGGGCAGGGTTTCCTTTGAAGTGATGAAAATGCTTCAGAATCAGCCATGCGGATGGCTAAACAGATCCACATACACGCAAACCTCCACTGACTGCACACGTGAACGGGAAGTGTGTGTTGTGTGAATTATACTTAAAGAAAGCTATTTGTTTAAAGTTTCAGACAAACTCTGGGAGATAAAAATCCGACTCCAGTGTCCTGAGTCCCAAGTGGCCAAGCAGTCACAGTGGCCGTGCAGGAAAGCAGCCAGACCCATCTGCATGAGTGCCTGCCTGCTGTGGGTTGCCGGATGCAGTGAGAGTCAGGCCAAGTGAGCCAGCCCACAGGCCCGAGAGGGGCCACCAGAGCCCCCAGTGCGCACTGCCAGGCAAGTGCAATACCGCCCTGGAGGGAGCGGAAAGCTCCCGTGTGGAACCTGCCCTCGGTGACCTGATGGCGCCCAGCTGCTACTCACTGTGGATGAGTTTCCCGTTTACACCCCCGAGGTATTTACCATAAAAGCCACCAAGTGACAGAACAGGAATGCTAATGAAGTCTCACAGAAGAGAACACTTCACACCAACTGATCAGAGCACTGCCACCGTCTGTGCTGCCCACAGATTCAGGAGAAGCTTCGGGTGTCCTGGGACACTCGGCACAGCTCCGAGTCAAAGTCCCTGGCAGAGGTGGAAGTGCCTCTCAGCGCGGAGGGAGGGATGGAACGGGGGAGCACAGGGGGCCAAAACCCACCCTGTGGCACTGGGCAGGGGCCGAGGCAGCCCTGGGCCGGGGCTGGAGACAAGACAGGACACTCAGCTCACAGAGGAAAGCAGGGTGGCAGCCGCAAAGCGGTCCTGCCACCAGCCTCCTCGCGGCCAGCCCAGACAGCAACAGGACAAACAGGCAGGGGTGACTGCAGCTGGCCAAAGAAACTAAAGAGGCACCCAGAGTCCTCCCAGACAAGCCCTGCACCCCACCAATGCTGACAAGGCTCAGAACAGCACCCCCACTGCAGTGCTGGTGAAGGTGGCTTTGGACGCCTGTGGAGGACCTGGCCCAGTGTCCTCAGCCCCGAGTCCTGGGTGGAGGGTCCTCATAAGTGATTCTAACAGGCAGGACAGGGTTGAGAAGACCCACCCCAGAGCAACTAGGGGTCAGAGAGAAAACCCGAGGAAGACACGTGTCAAGAGGCAACGTGGAGGCAGGGGCGAGGCTGCTCTACCACGGACGGGGCAGGACTAAGAGCTTCAGCGCTGTCTCTCCCAGTGTGTACGCAGCCCGTGATCGAGACATTCACAGCTGCAGGCGACCCCCAGCTCAAGAATGGGGATGGGCCATTCTGGGCGACCTGGACAGCTCCATCCCTGAAAGCCTGTTCTATGCTTTCTTCTTGAGAACCTGGACTTTCTGAGTCAGGGGTTTCAAATGGCAGGACCCCTGGTAGCCCGTCCTAAAGCTGCCCTAGCTGAATCAAACCTTGGGGACGTGCTCAGCCAGGCACCAACCTTTTCCCAGGTTAGGACAGATGCTCCCCACCCGGCTGGGGCTCACCCACTAACCTGGGGGGAGGGGGTAGCCCCCGGCCTTCACTCAGCCTCTTGTCGGAGCCATAGCCCCCCCAGCCATCACGGGAGTCCCGGCCGTGGCGCTCTGGGGGTCCTCCGTGGCCATGGCGGTCATCTCCATAGTGCTGGAAGGCAGGAGAGGAACAGGGTGACACTGACCATGTCACCCACATAGGCCCACCTTCCGGAAGGCCTGTCCACCGCAGGCCCCAGGGTGGCAGGTGGGGCGGAGCTGAGAGAGGACTGAAGGGTGCAGCCTCAGCCCTGCTGGGCCCTGCTTCACTGACCTTCTGCTCCCTGGCTCCCCTCCTCGCACCCCTACAGCTGCATCACTGCCCCACCTGAGCTGCCCCAGGAGCCAGGGGCACCCTGGTATTACTGCCCTCAATAGCTCTGCTCAAGGTCCACTAAGACGTCACCAAACCCTGTCTTCCCTGAGAAGTTGGGCGCTGCCTCCTTTCCGACAACAGGAGGGCCCTCGGGTGGGTCAGCCCCCCTGTGCTCTGGCAGGGCCACAGTTCCAGCCTCCCTGGCCAACCAACTCTGCATGGAGCAGCCAGCAGCCAGGAAGCAGGCGGGTGCTGCCTGCTGTTACAGGCCATTACTCTGCCGCCCACCTCCCACCTCTCCACCGGGCTGCTGCTTTCTCAGAACTCACACCCTGCCACCATGCACGGGGCACCCGCATGGCACCACAGAGACTCAGGGACCACTCTTGTGGCCTTCAGCCCCCCATGCCCACCCAGCACGGACTTGAAACATGGGGAAGCCCGGGCTCCCCCATCCCCCCGACCCTGGCACATGTGGGCTAAATGACAACCACCATTTGGGTTCTTGGGGGACCCCACAGGTACTAAGACCCAAAGGCTCCCTGAGCAAGTGGACAATGAAGAGACACATGAGTTTTCTACTGGATACAATGAAGAACAAGCCCGACATATTTGAAAATGACAGAAACTTGAGCATTACAAAACAATCAAATATTTGCACTTTTTTTTTTTTTGAGACGGAGTCTTGCTCTTGTTGCCCAGGCTGGAGTGCAATGGTGCGACCTCGACTCACTGCAACCTCCGCCTCCCGGGTTCAAGCGATTCTCCTGCCTCAGCCTCCCGAGTAGCTGGGACTACAGGCACTCGCCACCATGCCTAGCTAATTTTTTGTATTTTTAGTAGAGACAGGGTTTCACCATGTCGGCCAGGCTGGTCTTGAACTCCTGACCTTGTGATCCACCCACCTCAGCTTCCCAAAGTGCTGGGATTACAGGCATGAGCCACCACGTCCGACTAAATATTTGTACTTCTAGTCGCTGGCCAGAACCCACACTTGCATACCCGCCACACGTGCTGACTTGGTTGCCACCTCTCTGGGATCAAGCGGCCGCCTGGCTTGAAATGGTCCGCTATGCCCGCACAGCAGTACAGTGGCCCCAGGGCTTGGCATCGGGGCTCTACTCACCTGCCCATCCCGGTGGTCTCCCATCATTGGCCTCGAACCCTCCCGCCTGCAAAAGGAAAAGATCCCGTTCAAACAGCACCAGGCACGACTACACGTTTCTGCAGGTCAGGCAAGTTTCACGACTGGGATACTTTTTCCATCCCATCACATAAAAACTATAACTGGCCTGAGAAAAAAGAAAAAAGCTAGCTCAAATCGAAAGGCTTTTTCCCGGGGGCAGAAACGAAGTTGGATCCTAAAGAGGTGGGAATAAAGATCTCACTGAACTAAAATTCCTCGGGGAGCTCTCAGTTAGGGGAACAGGGACAAACAGAGGCCTCCGATGATCCCTCATCTTTGGTCTGACCCAATGCGTGGGACTCATCAAAATTCACACCAACTCCACCCCAAACTCCAGCAGAATTAAGAGTGTGGCCTCTCAGCCTCCCTTTCCTGTTCTCCCCGCTCTGACATTCTGACTGAAGGAGCCAATGAATGGGGAAATAGGTCAGAGATGTGCAGCCGAGGGGAGCCCAAAGGCAGGATTCTTACACTGGAAAACCAAGGGCTGCCTTTTTAATAAACTAGATGTATTCCTCATTTTAAAAGGCTAAAAAACCCACCCAGACCCTCGAAATACAAAACAGGCCTCATGAGAAATTTTGCACGTCCTCCATCAATTCTCTGGTAGCTCTTGGGCACAACCAGGTTGTGCTGGCAAACACTGCTGCCTCACAAGAGAGCTCGGTGCAGATGGCCTGCACTCAGGCCCCTCCTGGCCCACCTATGAAAAGCGTTGGTGGATGGAACGAGCTCTGAGATGCCTTCCTATGAGGTAAGCTGGGGATTCCAGCAACTCGCTCAAGTTCTGTGCAAGGCCAGAGTCATCCACTGTGGATCTCAGAAGTAAACGAGGCTTCAGAGCACACAGGAAGCCCTGCACTGGGCTGAGAACGAGGTCAGCTGGATGCCCCGGTGCCCACAATGACTGTAGCTAAAGGAGGGAACAGGACCACTGAGCTGTCGATGGCGTGGTCCTGGTACTGGCCCCGGTCTCGATGATCGAAGTCGTGAAAGCGGTGGTCTGGCCGGGGAAAGTCTGCACGATATCGGTCCTCCATTGCCACACGCTTTCCTTCCGGCCAATAGGCATCATCTCGTCTGTTGGTTTTTATTTTAAAAGAATACAAATTCCATTTATGAGAGAGGAGGAGGAAAAAAGGAGGTGGTGGAGGTGGGGAGGGGAGCTCTCTCCCCAGACCCAGTATCGTTTAAAATGTCCTGCAGGGCTAATCTCTAAACATTCGATCATCATTGCTTTGATCTGATAAATTAAAACCGCCATTAACAGCCAAGAGGCACACTTGTGTTCTCATCCAACAGTCCCGAAAGGAGCACTGCTGTGAGCTCATTGTCTCGTGAGGCTGTTATTACCTTGATCCCCCCTCATGAGCACAAATGCAACTGAAATGAAATATTTGATTCTTCTGGAATAGCATTCGAGTTGCCACACTTTTACTTTCCCTGCCTTCCACGGGAGCCTGAATCTCCCTCTGAGTTTCTTGCAAAAGCAAAGAGAATGACATGGGGTGATAGTGAACTACACACAGCTCTGGACGGCATCCAATTATCTTCTTCCTGATTTTTACCAGAAAACTAGGCTCACGGAGAGCGGGGTGAAGGGTGACTGTCAATTAAGCCGCCTGGGGTAGCTAGAGACCAATAAACCTACTTTCTAAATCAGAGGCAATTTCCTTTTCCACAGCGCCTGCTCTGCCTCTCTGTCTACAAGGACACATGAGACCGGCAGAGTCAGCGGTGGCCAACTTGGGCCTGACGGGCGTTCGGTTGTCTCGCAAGACAGAGAACAGCTATGCTCCACGGGTAAGTGGAAAGGAAAAGCATCACAAACCCTTCAGCAAGTGGCAGCCGTCAAGTTTCCCAGAATAACTCAAGTTCAGGAAGATGCTACACAGCCTCCGGTGAGGACAGCGAACTGATAAACCTGCAGCAGCGCAGTGAGATCGGCGGGGGGTCCCCAAGGCGCATGCTCCATATCAAATTTCATTCTCCCCACCGACAGGGACGGAAGAGAAGCCGCTGTTCTGCTGGAAGGGTGAACACCGCTGCCACGCTGGTCTCCGTCCTGCCCACGCTCTGGGCGGGACTCACCGGTCCAGGTCGTAGGGCCTCCGCCCGGGCCGCTGCTCCTGCTCGTAACGCAGCTGCTCCTGCTGGCGCCGCAGCTCCTCGCGCTCGCGGTGGCTGCGCTCCTGCTCCTTCCTGCGCTCATGCTCCACGCGCATGCGCTCGCACTCCAGCCGCTCCCGCTCCAGCCGCTCCTGCTCCTTCCTGCGCTCATGCTCCACGCGCATGCGCTCGCGCTCCAGCCGCTCCACGCGCATGCGCTCCCGCTCCAGCCGCTGGCGCTGGCACTCGAGCTGCAGGCGCTCCCGCTCCAGGCGCTCCCGCTCCAGGCGCTCCCGCTCCAGCCGCTCCCGCTCCAGCCGCTCCCGCTCCAGGCACTCCCGCTCCAGGCACTCACGGTGGCTGCGCTCCTGCTCCTTCCTGCGCTCACGCTCCACGCACATGCGCTCGCGCTCCAGCCGCTCCCGCTCCAGCCGCTCCCGCTCCAGCCGCTCCCGCTCCAGCCGCTCCCGCTCCAGCCGCTCCTGCTCCTTCCTGCGCTTGCGCTCCACGTGCTCCCGCTCCAGCCGCTCCACGCGCATGCACTCCCGCTCCAGCCGCTGGCGCTGGCACTCGAGCCGCAGGCGCTCCCGCTCCAGGCGCTCCCGCTCCAGGCGCTCCCGCTCCAGGCGCTCCCGCTCCAGGCGCTCGCGGTGGCTGCGCTCCTGCTCCTTCCTGCGCTCACGCTCCACGCGCATGCGCTCGCGCTCCAGCCGCTCCCGCTCCAGCCGCTCCTGCTCCTTCCTGCGCTCGCGCTCCACGCGCATGCGCTCGCGCTCCAGCCGCTCCACGCGCATGCGCTCCCGCTCCAGCCGCTGGCGCTGGCACTCGAGCTGCAGGCGCTCCCGCTCCAGGCGCTCCCGCTCCAGCCGCTCCCGCTCCAGCCGCTCCCGCTCCAGGCACTCCCGCTCCAGGCGCTCGCGGTGGCTGCGCTCCTGCTCCTTCCTGCGCTCACGCTCCACGCACATGCGCTTGCGCTCCAGCCGCTCCCGCTCCAGCCGCTCCCGCTCCAGGCGCTCCCGCTCCAGGCGCTCCCGCTCCAGCCGCTCCCGCTCCAGCCGCTCCTGCTCCTTCCTGCGCTCGCGCTCCACGCGCTCCCGCTCCAGCCGCTCCACGCGCATGCGCTCCCGCTCCAGCCGCTGGCGCTGGCACTCGAGCTGCAGGCGCTCCCGCTCCAGGCGCTCGCGGTGGCTGCGCTCCTGCTCCTTCCTGCGCTCACGCTCCAGGCGCTCCGGCTCCAGCCGCTCCGGCTCCAGCCGCTCCGGCTCCAGGTGCTCCGGCTCCAGCCGCTCCGGCTCCAGCCGCTCCCGCTCCAGCCGCTGGCGCTGGCACTCGAGCTGCAGGCGTTCCCGCTGTAGCCGGGCCTTCTCCTTCCGCTCATGGAAGGCCTCGAGGCGTTGCTCCCGCTCCCGCTGCTCGCGCTCCCTGCGGGGACAGGCGAGGCTGCCCTGAACTCCCTGCGTGAGCCTCCGAGGAGAAAGCCCGGTGCCCAAAACTGGGTGTGTATTGGAAGCAGGAAAAAAAAATGGATCCAAAAGCTCACCGGGCTTCCCTAAAGCTGTGCATGCAGGGGGTTACCTTACTTAACAAAGTTACCTTAAGAAAAGCAAAGGCAGCACAGCTGGCAACATAGTGTTCTAGGTTCGCTCGAGAACATTTTCCAAATGCTGTGAGCACAGCTTTTGCTTTACTGAGCAATATTTGAGGAAAAGTGACAAGAGAACGCCGGGCATCCCGACGTGAAAAGGCCGAATGTCAAGGCAGAGGGACAAGCCTCCTTCAAGACCACAGCCCAGAAGGGAGCCGCGGCAAAATGACAACTGGACTCTGCTTGCAGTTTCTGACCTTAGGTGAAAGGTTTCAACAGGGAAGACTGAGGCCTCAGCACCCAGGGACCATCCCATCCCATCAAAGCCACACACGGCTGGGCCTTCCACACGGGCCAAGGTCCAGCACCAGAGGAGGGGTGAAAATAGACTTTGAGCCAGCAGAAGGCTCAGCCTGTAATCCAGCACTTAGGGAGGCTGACGCAGGAGGATCGCTTGGGCCCAGCAGTTATCAGCCTGGCAACATAGCCAAACCCCATATACTGTAAAGGGCTTTGATGACTTCTTTTTAAGAGACAGGGTCTCACTCTGTCACCCAGTCTGCAGTGCACTGTTGTGATCACAGCTCACTGCAGCCTTGAGCTTCTGGGCTCCGGCAATCCTCCCACCTCAACCTCCTGAGTAGCTGGGACTACAAGTGCACGCCACCATGCCCAGCTAATTTTTAAATATTTTGTAGAGGTGGGGTCTCGCTACATTGCCTAGGATGGTCTTGAACTCCTGGCTTCAGGTGATCCTCTGGCCCTGGCATCCCAAAGTGCTCGGATTACAGGTGTGAGCCACTGCACCTGGCCCTTTGATGACATTCATGCCACCTGGCATGTCTGGCGGCTCACGTGTGAACAGGTGCTGGCCCCTGCCTCGAGGACCCAGGTGAAGCACGACACCCGCCAGCCCAGGCACTGGCTCTCGGGCACACAGACTGCGCACTCCAAGTACAGCTGGGAGGACAGCCACCCCGAGAGGAAACCACCAGCCCACCGCCCCACCCAGCTCCACTCACCGCTGCCTCTCCATTTCTCGGATCTCCCGTTCCCGCTGCCTCTGGCGCTCTCTCTCTCCCTTTGTTCTTTGATTTTATCAAATGACAAGATGTCTCTTTTCTTTGCTTTCTGACTTGCGATCCTGACTCTTGGAGCTCTGTTTACCAAAACTGGTTTATTAATGTCAGGAAAATGATTGCAACAAACAAACAATGGAGATTATGCACGTGTGCATGAGACTAAGATTCTCTGGCCCCACATGGTGTAGATGGAAGGCTGTGGTCTCCAGACCAGAGGCCCAGGCCATAGGCTGCTTCCCTCCAAGTTTGCATTTTACTGCCTAATCCAGAATCCTGCTTTCAGATGTCAAGGGGCATTCATGGAAGAGAAGAGGTTGGCCCACGCCTCAGAGAACCTACAGGCACAGTTCTTCTAGCATAGCACAGCCAAGGACTCACATAATCCAAAGCAAACCTAGGCCTCTCAGAGCCACGGGCACATCCGCACAGGGCCACTGTGGCCATTAGTTCAGAGGGAACAGCAGTCAGGCCAGCTGTTTGGACAGCTGGAGGGCAGACTGCATGTTTCACTTCTCAACTGCTGGCTCAGGACTCAGGCAGACAGCTCTAAATAGAATATGCCAGGCCGGGCGCAGTGGCTCACACCTGTAATCCCAGCATTTCAGGAGGCCAAGGTGGGCGGATCACAACATCAGGAGTTCGAGACCAGCCTGACCAACATGGTGAAACCCCGTCTCAACTAAAAATACAAAAATTAGCTAGGCGTGGTGGCGCATGCCTGTAATCCCAGCTACTTAAGAGGCTGAAGCAGAAGAATCGCTTGAACCTGGGAAGTAGAGGTGGCAGTGAGCTGAGATTGCGCCACTGTACTCCAGCCTGGGTGACAGAGCGGGACTCCGTCTCAAATAAATAAAGAGAATATGCCAAAATGCTTTAATGCAAAACAGTGCTGCTAATAAGGTACAGAACACTAATAGCCAACTTCCGTAATTTATTTTTTGTAGGTTTTTTGGGTTTGAGACCCAGTCCTGTTCTGTTGTCCAGCCTGGAGTGCAGTGGCTCAGTCACAGCTCACTGCAGGATCAAGTGATCCTCCCACCTCAGCCTCCTGAGTAGCTGAGACCACAGGTGCACACCACCATGCCTGACTAATTTTTCTATTTTTGTAGAGACAGGGTTTCGCCCTATTGTCCAGGCTGGTCTCAAACTCCTGAGCTCAAGTGATCTGCTGTCTCATCCTCCCAAAGTGCCGGGATTACAGGTGTGAGCCACCGCACCCAGCCTATATTCATCATTTTCTATCTGTGGCATAAAGCTCAGAGCTGTAACAACTGACTCCCATTTCCAAGGTTCTCCAGGGCCCCTCACCCAAACTGGCTACACATCAGACCCTCCCAGGAAGCTTTTAAACAACACAGAACCTGAGGCCTCCTGCTGATCCACACAGAATCTCTGGGGCAGGGGCCTGGGAAATGACATTTTTAAAAAGCTACTCAGTTTATTTTCCTAATTAGCTCCCATAGGAGAGAAAGAGCGAGCAATGAAAAACAAACCAACCCAACAGAAAGACAAGCAAAGGTCAAGACGAGACATTACACCAATTATTAATAAAATGCAGGCTGGAGAGAAAGGGGCACACAGACACAGGAGAGACACGCATCACTCAGCACTTTGATGGCAAGCTTTGCCTACGAGACGGGCAGATGTCTTACACACACTGCAGTAGAATAAGGTGACAGATGTCCACATACCACCGCACAGTGGGCAGCACAGCAGGCAACAGTGTCAGCACGGGACTCCTGGGTTCTCAGGCCAGCTTAGCCACTTACTAGCGACCTGGCAGGTGCAACACACCCAGGAGATTTAAGTCCCCTCCACAACCTTTCTGAACAGCACTTTATTTCAAAATTTAAACGTTAAAAGAGGCTGGGAGTGGTGGCTCACACCTGTAATCCAGCAAGTTTGGAAGGTCAAGGCGAGAGAATCACTTGAAGCCAGGCTAAGCAGCAAAGTGAGACACCCCCACCCTTTATTTTTTTTAATAGGTAAATATCATGCATAAAATAAAAAATATATGTAAAAGCGAAAAGAAAAAAAAGCAAAAAGGAAAAAAGCCAAACCGTATGTGTCTGTATTTAGAGACCTCCAAGGCATATTACACAGAAAGTGCAAGCTCCAGCACATCCTCTGTCTGTGGTCCCATGGCAGGCACAGGGGACGTGTGTGCAGAGGAAGCCGAGGAGCCCAACTGGACACACGGAGGCTTTAGTATGCCCGTGCTGCATCTCCTCAAGCTGACCAGATGTTCTAATCATGCATGTGTCATCACTACTTATTTTCAACATCACAGTTACATGGGGGTAAGAGTATGGGTCTTTTTCAATGTTCTACTCTACATTTCTCTGTATCTTATGATTTTCATGTGAAAAATGACATTAGGAACTGATACTTTATAAAATCCAAATGTTCATTTTAAAAACTAAGTCTTAGTTGGGTGCAGTGGCTCAAGCCTGTAATCCCAGCACTTTGGGAAGCTGAGGCGGGTGGATCACTTGAGGTCAGGAGTTCGAGACCAGCCTGGCCAACGTGGCAAAATCCCGTCTCTACTAAAAGTAAAAATATTAGCCTGGTGTGGTGATGTGTGCCTGTTGCCTGTAATCCCAGCTACTCGAGAGGCTGAGGCAGGAGAGTCGCTTCAACCCAGGAGGCAGTGGTTGCAGTGAGCAGAGATCACGCCACTGCACTCCAGCCTGAGCGTCACAGCAAGACTCCATCTCAAAAAAAAAAAAAAAAAAGTTAAGTCTTAACAACACAAAGTGGTCCTGGCTGAATATGGTGAACTCCACATTCGTTAAAAAAGTACTGTCACCTCATGAATATCTTAGCTAGAACCTGCAGCTGGGAAGCAGAGGTTTTTATTGTTTCCCAGAGTGAAAAACGCAAATGAGACGCTATTTCATCTAGTTGTGTGCACAACTCGAGAGGTGCACCTGTTGATCTGATAACATGACCAGCTCTCTGTCCTAGGTTGGTCTCTACCTTTTTGGTTAATTCAATAGGAGACTAAAAAACCAATGAAAGAAAGTAACCTGCTATTAAGTCAACCAAAGAGTAGGACCTGCCTTCCGGCTCGAAAAGCCTGGGTCTGGCCCATCCCACCCTACGGTGAGCTGCCGTGTGAACCAATGCTCTGTCTGAAGGCGGCACATCCCGGTCAGGAGCCAGTAAGGGAAGCAAACACGGATGCGCACTGCTCTGCAGAAAGCACCGGGATTCATGTGTGTGTCTGTATCCGCAATCTACACAATTATCGCGCCTCCTACAAACTTCAATTTTAAAGGCAAAACAGTGCTGTTTTCATAATGCGGATCAAACGGGCCGTGGAGCCATCGTGAGAAACAGCTGGCCCTGAGATGGCAGAGGCAATACTCACTCTCTCTTTGGACCTGCTCGTGGTTTTCACGCTAATGACGGGCTCTCCTTTCGATTTATCCATCACGACCGTCCGCTCCATTCCTCTGCTTCCTTCAGGAAAAAACACAACAAACTATCAAAACCTGTGGACGCCCCAACTTCCCGCAGTAAACAGCACTCTGATGGACCCTGGGCTTTGAACACACAAGGCGTGAGTCAAGTGACTGACACTAGCCTTGGGAGCCTCTATTTCTCATCTGTTGTGAGCAACACGGTAACACGGGCACAGCATCATGGGGGTACCCTCACAGCTCTTTACACAACTAGAGGGACATGTTCCCAACCTACAGCTTAAACCTGCAGCATGCACACAAGCACAGCCATCCTGCAGAGCCCTCCGTGACCCCTCCACTCTAAACCCACACAGCTCCGGAGGTGGTCTATGCTGTCACTCCTCCCTGACATTCTGTGAAGCTCCGCAGTATCCAGCCCGTGCTAGGAATCACACTGCCACTCTGAGGGAGTGCCTTGCCAGACGGGTGGGCTTCCCTCCATTCATCTCCAGCAATAAAGGCTTCCAAACCAATTCTCTCTCCTGACGACAGAACCACCAGGCATAAACCACTGGAACAATGACTTATTTGGGGAGATTTATAATACTTGAGGAACATTTTAAAAACACGTTCCTCGTGAGACGCAGGGTAAATTAGCCCGAGAGCTGAAGATCCAGCTTGTAATGTGCTATACCAAATTTCAATGCTCCAGATGGTTGGGTTTTGTTTCTGTTTTTCTCTTCCTTGATGAGGGAGGTGGAGTTGGCTTACTTTTTTTGCCACAAAACATTCTGAGTCTCATACGGATTCAAAGGTGTAAAGCACAATGAACCTTTATAAAATGACAACAGAAGTGGCATCGTCCAAACAGAACCACTTCAACAGATGCTTGGAGGTTTCATTTTTCTCTGTGTTTTTACTACCTCCAGCTTTAACATAATGTGGGAAAAACTTTACTGCACACCTGCAAAATAGCATCAGGTTAGTTACAAGAAACTCGGACAACTCACTCTTGCAAATCCCACACTACAATCAGCCAAAGGCCCTGAAAAAGCCCGAACTCAGGCAGCTGAGTTCAGCAATACACACAAGCCCTGAGTCCCAAGCACTTCTGAATTCCCGATGTTGTATGGAAACTCCTTTAAGCCATTTCATCAACAGCCTCTTGTTTCTTTAACAGTGCCATATGAACAGCGAAACAGCCATGTCACCAGAGCATGCTGTCCTCACCTTCCCTCGGAACCCCCACTCCCCACCCGTGCCAGGCCTTCCCCTTCCACAGCTCTTAAAAGGCTCTCCTCACCTGATTTGGTGACTCTAGACCGATTTGTAGGTCCGGGTTTCAGCTCATCCTGGTCTTTTTCTTCCTTCTTAATGTCTTCAGGCTTTTCTTCCTCCTTCTTCTCAATCTTCTCTTCCTTCTTAATTATAGTTCTATTTAAAGACATGGTTATCGAATTTGAGTTCACAAGACTCTGTAACAGGAACGGCTCACCCAGAGCCTCGACTCACACATACTCAGAGGTCCACACAAAACAAATCACCCCAGCGGCAATTAGGTGGCAAAAATTATTTGAAACCCATAGTAATAACAATACTCCTCTTTAGATACAGGCTGTATTCCCACTTCTAGTATGTGCTGAATTGAGGGATATGCACAATGAAATTCCTGGGGATGCGTTTCCAAAATGTCAGACAGGCTAGCACGCAAAAGTGGTGTGCAGGTGGACATGAGAAACACGCCAACTACATAAGAACACTTCTAAAAAGTTTAATGTTTCATCATGTGTGTGTGGAACATTGTTTATAAGCTTTATAGGGAAAAGCATTTCTTCCCAATACAGCCTCAACAGGATGGAGGCACAGTGGCAGGACACCAAGCCCCCGCTGCACAGAGCGGCAGGCCATTTACCCTTGAGGCCAACACCCCTCGACCGGTAACTGCTGCATACTTTTAGGGAGTTAAAATAATATGTTATGTGCCAGTGAATACGGGAAGGTGTTAAGTGCCATTTCAACCAAAGGCAACTTTCTTCTAAGCAGTGAAATAAATCATCTTCGCCACTCAAACTCAGCTGCTGCGTTCCCTAATGCCATTTGTCTAATTAAACTGCACACTGACTCAACACCAACGACATGCCAGGGTCCAGGCAGGAAAGTCAGGCCCCTGCAAGGCCCTCCAGCAAGCACCTGTTGGCCTCTCCTCCAACCGACCCAGGCAGGGTTCCCGGCAGAGCTCCAGCCACGCCACGGAAGCCTCTCTGATTGCCCCGTCTCCTCTGCCCTTCTCAACCTCCACATCATGGAGTTGTCTTTAAAAAAATATATATATATACCATTTTGAGAAAAATTTTAAATACACACCATAGTAATTAATGGTAAATCCCACAACTGACTATTGTAAATCATCTCATCTCCTCTCCCTCATCCCTGCGACAACCACCAGGGTGGCCTTAGTGTCAATCACTGGGTCTGCCTGACCGCAGTAATCTACAGTGACATTTTATAAGAATGCCTTAGCAGTGACACGAACGAGGCCATACTTCATACACTGCTCTACAGCTTACTTTTGTCACCTCATGGTATGCTTTAAAGAAGGGTTTTTAGGCTGGTTGCGGTGGTTCATGCCTGTAATCCCAGCACTTTGGGAGACCAAGGTAGGCGGATCACAAGGTCAGGAGTTCGAGACCACCCTGGCCAACATTGTGAAACTCCGTCTCTACTAAAAATACAAAAAATTTTAGCCAGGCGTGGTGGCGCATGCCTGTAATCCCAGCCACTCGGGAGGCTAAGGCAGGAGAATTGCTTGAACCCAGGAGGTGGAGGTTGCAGTCAGCCGAGATCGCACCACTGCACTCCAGCCTGGCGACAGACAGAGACTCCGTCTCAAAATAAATAAATAAATAAATAAATAAGAAGGACCTTTAGAGCCTGAGACAGAACTTAGGGGGAATAAAAAGGGTCTGACTCCTTTCATCTGCTGCACAGAATTCTGTGTTTATTCATCTGCTTTCCTTCCAGTAGATAAATATATATGCTGGAAAAAAGACTGGAAGGATATCCAACAAAAAGCATCATCCCTAGGTGTTGGGATTACACCTGACATTTACATGTGCTTTCTGTATAACAACTGTATAAAAACCACCACTCATCCAAGATGGCAAAGGCTAGCCCCTCTTCTTCCCCTCTTTGGAAAGCTTCTCTATTTCACAAGGCCAACCACTAATCTAGAAATCCTTCAAATGGAAGGGAAGGCTAATGAAGGTGTTAATTTGAAGAAAAAAATGAGGTCAAAACAAATTTTTAAATGCTCAACCTCCTAGGCAAACAACCTGCATGCAGTTTGGTCTTAAAGATCTTAAGTTCGCCGGGCGCGATGGCTCACACCTGTAATCCCAGCACTTTGGGAGGCCGAGGTGGGTGGATCACGAGGTCAGGAGATCAAGACCATCCTGGCTAACACGGTGAAAGCCATCTCTACTAAAAATACAAAAAATTAGCCGGGTGTGGTGGCGGGCGCCTGTAGTCCCAGCTACTCGGGAGGCTGAGGCAGGAGAATGGCGGGAACCCGGGAGGCGGAGCTTGCAGTGAGCCGAGATTGCGCCACTGCACTCCAGCCTGGGCGACAGAGCGAGACTCTGTCTCAAAAAAAAAAAAAAAATCTTAAGTCCATCACCCAGTTAAGAGCCATGGGGCTCCGAGCAAACTTCATAGGTTGAATCCCAGCCTTGCCGTTTCCCAGCAAACTCAGGCAGGGCGTGCTCCCCTCTCTAGGCCTGTATCCTCTCCTACATAAAGCAAGTGCCTCACAGGGCTACTACAAGGACCAAGGAAACTGCTGCATTCCCAGTGCTGGCCACAGGACCACGCCATACTGTTAGCTAATTATTACCACCTTTCCCACAAATACAGAAAAACAATTAATGAAACATGCAAGATACCAAGAACACCGCAAACCTGCAACAACAGTTCCCCATCTTCCACCAATACAGACATTTTTTTCTTAGCAATGCTGATGGGATGTGTCTTTTTGAAGTTGCTGATTAAATTAGGGGCTCACCCCCCCCACCCCCTTCCTCCAAGTTCATGAAGGCTCATCTGACACCCATTACTCAGGGGCCTACTGATTTCAATCTGGGGCCAGGTGCAGTGACTCACACCTATAATCCCAGTCTTTTGCGGGGCCAAGGTGGGAAAATTGCTTGAGGCCAGGGTGGAAACCAACCTGAGCAAAAGAGCAAGACCCTGTCTCTATCAAAAATTTAAAAATTACCTGGGAGTGGTGGCCCACACCTGTAGCCCCAGCTACTAGGGAGGCTGAGGTGGGAGGTTCACTTGGGCTTGGGAAGTCGAGGCTGTAATGAGCCATGACTGCATCAATGCACTCCAGCCTGGGTGACCCGTCTCAAAAAGTAAAATGTTTTTTAAAAATAATAATTCCAATTAAAAATAATAATTCTAATTTGGCCATGATGTAAATTGGTAATTACATCTTCAAAAACCCAGTTCAACTATGTCCACAGACATGTTTACCCTCTAAACTGCATTGACAACGTAAACTTAAGGCAGACACTCAGCCTTCTGAGACACTGCCATGATCAGATACAACACGGAAATCTACCTTCTCAAAAGAGAAGCCTACAATTGTGTTAAAAATATAAACAACCCACACCTCCCTTGAAAGATCTGTCCCTACCTCCATTTTGATTAAAGATATAAATCACCCCTTTATAAAAATAGAACCTCTGACCCATGGTTCCCAACTACTACACCAAGGTACCCCAGGGTGCCACCGTGAACTCACAGGGTGCCACCGTGAACTCACAGGGTGCCACCGTGAGAACTCACAGGGTGCCACCGTGAGAACTCACAGGGTGCCACCGTGAGAACTCACAGGGTGCCACCGTGAGAACTCACAGGGTGCCACCGTGAGAACTCACAGGGTGCCACTGTGAACTCACAGGGTGCCTTGGAATATTTTTAATTTTGAGGTAAACACAGCAATGCTTTTGCCATCTGTCAGACACAGCACCAACTACTCACTCAAGGTCATTCACTGCAACACTAGCCCAGGCTAAATTCCTTTGGATGATGCTTTATCTTTGAAAAACTGGGTTTATGACAGTTGCTGTGATTAATAAGTGAGAACTGCATGAAAATCAACGTGGATGAGGCAATGATTCCAAGGTCTGAGAGGCTGTACAAGGGACCAGAATACGAAAACGACATTTTGTGTATACTGTTTTTTCAAAAGGCTAATCAGTTATCAGGAAACAAATACATGCTGAGGATCAACTGTATCCACTTTTTAAAGACATGGGCTACTTCGTTAAATAGCTTTACACAGAAAGCTGGAGACTGGCAGGGCGTGGTGGCTCACACCTATAATCCTAGCACTTTGAGAGGCCAAGGAGGGCAAATCATGTGAACTCAGGAGATTGAGACCAGCCTTGGTAACATGGCGAAACCGCGTCTCTACAAAAAGTAGCCTGGCTGGGTGGTGTACGCCTGCAGTAGTCCCAGTTACTTGGGAGGCTGAAGTAGGAGAATCACTTGAACCCGGAAGGTGGAGGCTGCAGTGCCACTGCACTCCAGCCTAGGCAACAGAGTGAGTCCCTGTCTCCAAAAAATAAATAAATAAAAGCTGAATATTAAAGTGGCAGCAGAACACAAAAATCAGCTAAGACTCCAGCAGGAAGCAGGCAAGGCTGTGTGGGTACAGGTGGGGACAGATGCCTGTTTTTCAAGACCCACGGTGGCACAGTACATAGTATATATTTGGTGAAATTTGATATTTTATGTACAGTATATAATATATATTTGGAGAAATTTGATATTTCATGTACAGTATAGAATATATATTTCGTAAAATTTGATATTTTATGTTCAGTATATAATATATATTTGGTGAAATTTGATATTTTATGTACAGTATATAACATATATTTGGTGTAATTTCATACTTTATGTACAGTATATAATATATATTTGGTGTACCTCCATATATTATGTACAGTATATAATATGTATTTGGTGTAGTTTGATATTTTATGTACAGTATATAATATATATTTGGTGAAATTTGATATTTTAGGTACAGTATATAACATATATTTGGTGTAATTTCATATTTTATGTACAGTATATAATATATATTTGGTGTACTTCCATATTTTATATACAGTATATAATATGTATTTGGTGTAGTTTGATATTTTATGCACAGTATATAATATATATTTGGTGAAATTAGATATTGTATATACCGTATATAATATATATTCGGTGAAATTTGATATTTTATGAACAGTATATAATATATGTTTGGTGTACTTCCATATTATATGTATAGTATTTAATATATATATGGTGTACTTTCATATTTTATGTACAGTATATAATATATAGTTGTTGAAATTTGATATTTTATGTACAGTATATAATATATATTTGGTTAAATTAGATATTTTATATAAAGTATATAATATATATTTGGTGAAATTTGATATTTTATGTTCAATAGATAATATACATTTGGAGAAATTTGATATTTTATATACAGTATACAATATATTTTTGGTGTACTTTCATATTTTATGTACAGTATATAATATATAGTTGTTGAAATTTGATATTTTATGTACAGTATATAATATATATTTGGGGAAATTTGATATTTTATGCTCAGTATAATATATTTGGTGAAATTTGATACTTTATGTACAGTATATGATATATATTTGGTGTACTTTGACATTTCATGTACAGTATATAATATGTCTTTGTTGAAATTTGATATTTTATGTACAGTATATAATATATATTACCCGTACTTTCATATTTTATATACAGTATATAGTATATATTTGGTGAAATTTAATATTTTATATACAGCATATAATATATATTTGGTGTACTTTCATATTTTATGTACAGTATCTGCTATATATTTGGTATATTTGATATTTTATGTACAGCATATAAAATATATTTGGTGAAATTTGATATTTTATATACAGTATATAATATATATTGGTGTACATTCATATTTAATGAACAGTAACTAATATATATTTGGTGAAATTTGATATTTTATGTACAGTATATAAAATATATATGGTGAAATTTGATATTTTACAAACAGTATGTAATATATATTTGGTGTAATTTGATATTTTAAGTACAGTATATAATACATATTTGGTGTACTTCCATATTTTATGTACAGTATATAATATATATTTAGAGTACTTCCATATTTTATGTACAGTATATAATATATATTTGGTGGAATTTGATATTTTATGTACAGTATATAATAAATATTTGGTGTACTTCCATCATATATGTACAGTATATAATATATTTTTGGTGTAGTTTGATAATTTATGTACAGTACATGGTATACATTTGGTGAAATTTGATATTTTATGTACAGTATATAATATATGTTTGGTGATCTTTGATATTTTATGTACAGTATATAATATATATTTGGTGAAATGTGATATTTTATGTTCAGTATATGATATATATTTGGTGAAATTTGATATTTTATGAACAGTATATAATATATATTTGGAGTACTTTGATAATTTATGTTCAGTACATAATATATATTTGGTGAAATTTGATATTTTATGTACAGTATAAAATATATATTTGGTGTACTTTCATATTTTATGTACAGTATATAATATATATTTGGGGAAATTTGATATTTTATATACAGTAAAAAATATATATATGATGAAATTTGATGTTATATGTACAGTATAAAATATATATTTGGAGGAATTTGATATTTTATGTACAGTGTATAATATATATTTGGTGTACTTCCATATTTTATGTACAGTATGTAATATATATTTGCTGAAGTTTGATATTTTATGTACAGTACATAGTATATATTTGGTGAAATTTGATATTTTATGTACAGTATATAATATGTATGTGGTGAAATTAGATATTATATGTACAGTATATAATATACATTTGGTGAAATTTGATATTTCATGTACAGTATATAATATACATTTGGAGGAATTTGGTATTTTATGTACAGTACATAATATATATTTGGTGTACTTCCAAATTTTAGGTACAGTATATAATACGTATTTGGTGCAGTTTGATATTTTATGTACAGTACATAGTATATATTTGTTGAAATTTGATCTTTTATAAACAGTATATAGTATATAATTGGTGAAATTTGATATTTTATATACAGTATATAATATATATTTGGTGAAATTTGATATTTTATGTTCAGTATATAATATATGTTTCGTGAAATTTGACATTTTACGTACAGTATATAATATATATTTGGTGTACTTTGATATTTTATGTATAGTATATAATATATATTTGGTGAAATTTGATATTTTATGTACAGTATATAATATATATTTGCTGTAATTTCATATTTTGTGTACCATGTATAATATATATTTGGTGAAATTTGATATTTTATATACAGTATATAACTTATATTTGGTGAAATTTGATATTGTATGTACAGTATATAATATATATTTGGTGAAATTTGATATTTTATATACAGTATATAATATTTTTTGGTGAAATTTTATATTGTATATACAGTATATAATATATATTAGGTGTACTTTCATATTTTATGGTTAGTACATAATATATATTTGGTGTACATTCATATTTTATGTACAGTATATAGTATATAATTGGTGAAATTTGATATTTTATGTACAGTATATAATATATATTTGGTAAAATTTGATATTATATGTACAGAATACAATACATATTTGGTGAAATTTCATATTTTATGTATACAATGCAATATATATTTGGTGAAATTTGATATTTTATGTACAGTATATAATATATATTTGGTGTACTTTGATATTTTATATACAGTAGATAATATGTATTTGGTGAAATTTGATATTTTATGTACAATATATAATATATATTTTCTGAAATTTGATATTTTATGTACAGTATATAATGTATATGGTGAAATTTGATATTTTATGTACGGTATATAATATATATTTGGTGAAACTTGATATTTTATGTACAGTACATTATATCACTTTGGTGTACACTGATATTTAATGTACAGTTTATAATATATATTTGGTGAAATTTGATATTTTATGTAAAGTGTATAACATATATTTGGTGAAATTTGATATTTTTTGTACAGCATATAATGTATATTTGGTGTGCTTTCATATTTTATGTACAGTATATAATATCTGTTTGGTGTACTTTCATATTTTATGTACAGTAAATAATATATTTGGTGAAATTTGATATTTTATGTACAGTATATTATATATATTTGGTGTGCTTTTACATTTTATATACAGTAGATAATATATATTTGGTGTACTTTGATATTCTATGTTCAGTATATAATATAAATTAGGTGAAATTTGGTATTTTATGTACAGTACATAATATATATTTGGCGTAGTTTTACATTTTATGTACAGTGTGTAATATATACTTGGTGAAATTTGACATTTTATGTACAATATATAATATATATTTGGTGTACTTTGTTATTTTATGTAGAGTATATAACGTATATGGTGAAATTTGATATTTTATGTATTTATATAATATATATTAGGTGTGATTTCTTACTTTATCTACAGTATATAATATATATTTGGTGTACTTTGATATTTTATGTATAGTATATAATATATTTGGTGAAATTTGTTATTTTATGTACAGTATATAATGTATATTTTGTGTACTTTGATATTTTATGTACAGTATATAATATATATTATCTGAAATTTGATATTTTAAGTACAGTATATAATATATATGGTGAAATTTGATATTTTATATACAAGATGTAATATATATTTGGTGAAATTTGATATTTTATGTAAAGTATATAATATAAGTTTGGTGTACATTGATAATTTATGTACAGTATATAATATATATTTGTGGAAATTTGATATTTCATGTACAGAATATAATATATATTTGGTGAAATTTGATTTTTTTGTTCAGTATATAATGTATATTTGGTGTACTTTGATATTTTATGTACAGAATATAACGTATATTTGGTGAAATTTGATATTTTATGTACTGTATATAATATAAATTTGGTGTACTTTCATATTTAATATACAGTGTATAATATATATTTGCTGTACTTTCATATTTTATGTACAGTATGTAATATATATTTGGTGAAATTTGAGATTTTATGTATAGCATATAATATATACGTGGTGAAATTTCATATTTTATTTACAGTATATAATATGTATTTGGTGCACTTTGATATTTTATGTAAAGTATATTATATATTTGGAGTAGTTTCATATTTTATATACAGTATATAATATATATTTGGTGCACTTTGATATTTTATGTACTGTATATAATATATGTTTGGAGTCGTTTCATATTTTATGTACAATATATAATACATATTTGGTGAAATTTGATATTTTTTGAACAGTATATTATATATATTTGGTGTGCTTTTACTTCTCATGTATAGTATGTAATATATATTTGGAGAAATTTGATATTATATGTACAGTATATAATATGTATTTGGTGAAATTTGATATTTTATGTACAGTGTATAATATATATTTGGCGTCGTTTTCATATTTTATGTACAGTATATATTATATATTTGGTATAATTTCACATTTTTTGTACAACATATTATATATATTTGGTGTGCTTTTACCTTTTATGTACAGTAGATATTATATATTTGGTGTACTTTGATATTCTTTGTACAGTGTATAATATATATTTGGTGAAATTTGATATTTTATGTACAGTATATAATATATATTTGTAGTAGTTTCATATTCTATGTACAGTATGTAATATGTATTTGGAGAAATTTGATATTTTATGTACAGTATATAATATATAATAGGAGAAATTTGATATTTTATGTTAAGTATATAATATAAAGTTGGTGAAATTTGATATTTTATTTATGGTATATAATATATGTTTGGTGTACGTTGATATTTTATGTACAGTATATAATATATATTTGGTGCAATTTGATATTTTATGTACAGTATGTAATATTTGGAGAAATTTGATTTTATATGTACAGTATATAATATACAGTTCGTGAAATTTGATATATTATGTACAGTGTATAATGTATATTTGTGGTACTTTGATATATTTTGCACAGTATATAAGATATATTTGGTGTACTTTGATATTTTATGTACAGTATATAATATATATTTGGTGAAATTTGATATTTTATGTAGAGAATATAATATATATTTCTTGTATCTTGGTATTTTATGTACAGTATATAATATATATGGTGTTCTGTGATATTTGTTGTACAGTATATAATATATATTTGGTGTACTGCGATATTTTACGTACAGCATATAATGTGTATTTTGTTTAGTTTGATTTTTTTTTTACAGTACATAATATATATTTGGTGTGTTTTGTTATTTTATGTACAGTATATAGTAGATAGTTTGTGTACTTCGATATTTTATGTAAAGTATATATTATATATTTTGTATATTTTCAGATTTTATGTACAGTATATAATATAAATTTGGTGTACATTTATATTTTATGTACAGTATATAATATCTATTTAGTGTGATTTGAAATTTTATGTACAGTATATAATACATATTTAGCTTAATTTGTTATTTTATGTACAGTATATAATATATATTTTGTGTACATTGGTATTTTATGTACAGTACGTAATTTATATTTTGTGTATTTTCATATTTTATGCACAGTATATAATATATATTTGGTGTACTTTTATATTTACTGTACAGTATGTAATATGTATTTAGTGTAATGTGATATTTCTTTTCCAGTATTCAATATATATTTAGTGTGTTTTTATATATTATGCACAGTATATAATATATATTTAGAATACTTTGGTATTTTATGTACTGTATATAATATATATTTTGGGTATTTTCACATTTTATGTACAGTATATAATATATATTTTTTGTGCTTTCATATTTTATGTACAGTATATAGTATATATTTAGTGTAATTTGATATTTTATGTACACTATATAATACATATTTGGTGAACTTTGACATTTTATGTACAGTGGATAATATAGATTTGGTGTCCTTTGATATTTTATGTACAGTATACAATATATATTTTGGGTAATTTGATATTTTACGTACAGTATATAATATATATTGTGTACTGTAATATTTTATGTACAGTATATAATATATATTTGGTGTACTGTGATACTTTATGCACAGTATATTATGTATATTTGGTGTACTTTGATATTTTTTGTACAGTATATAATATATATTTGGTGTGCTTTCTTATTTTATTTACTGTATATAATATATATATGGTGTACTTTTATATTTTATGTACAGTATATAATATATATTTTGTGTATTTTCAAATTTTTTGTACAGTATATATTATATATTTGGTGTACTTTTATGTTTTGTGTACAGTATATAATATATATATAGAGTAATTTGATATGGTATGTACGCTATGTAATAGATATTTGGTGAATTTTGACATTTTATGCACAGTATATAATATACATTTGGTGTCCTTTGATAGTTTATGTACAGTATGTAATATATATTTGGGGTTTGTTGTTAATTTATGTACAGTATATAATATGTATTTGGTGTACTGTGATATTTTATGTGCAGTATATAATATATATTTGGTGTACAGTCATATTTTATGCATAGTATATCATATATATTTTCTGTACTTTGATATTTTATGTACGGTATATAATATATATTTTGTGTACTTTCATATATTATGTACAGTATATAATATATATTTGGTGTACTTTTATATTTTTTGTACAGTATATAATATATATTTAGTGTAATTTGATATTTTGTTTACTTTATATAATTTATATTTATTGTGCTTTTATATATTATGTGCAGTATATAATATATATTTGATGTAATTTGATAATTTATGTATAGTATATAATACATATTTGGTGAACTTTGACACTTTATGTACAGTGTATAACAGTCATTTGGTGTCCTGTAATATTTTATGTACAGTATATAATATATATTATTTGGGGTATTTTCATATTTTATGCACGGTATACAATATATATGGTGTACTGTGATATTTTAAGTACAGTATATAATATGTATTTGCTGTATTGTGATATTTTATGTACAGTATATAACGTATATTTGGTGTTCTTTGATAATTTTTGTTCAGTATATAAGATATATTTTGTGTACTTTGATATTTTATGTACAGAATATAATATATGTTTTGTGTGCTTTGATATTTTATGCACACTATATAATATATATATGGTGCACTTTGATATTCTATGTAAAGTACATGAGATATATTATGTGTATTTTCACATTTTAAGTACAGTATATAGTATATATTTGCTGTAATTTTATATTTTAAATACAATATATAATATATATTTAGTTTAATTTGATATTTTAGGTACAGTATATAATACATATTTGTTGAACTTTGACAATTTATGTACAGTGTATAATATATGTTTGGTGTCCTTTGATATTTTATGTACAGTATATAATACATATTTTGCGTATTTTTATATTTTACGTACAGTAGATAATATATATATGGTGTACCATGATATTTTATTTACAGTATATAATATATATTTATTCTACTGTCATATTTTATGAACAGTATATAATACATATTTGGTGAATTTTGACATTTCATATAAAGTGTATAATATACGTTTGGTGTCCTTTGATATTTTATGTACAGTATATAGTATATTCTTGGGATATTTTGATATTTTATGTACAGTATAAAATATATATTTTTTGTATTGTGATATTTTATGTGCAGTGTATAATATATATTTGGTGGGCTTTGATATTTTATGTACAGTACATAATTTATATTTTGTGTATTTTCACATTTTATGTACATTGTATAATATATATTTGGAGTATTTTATATTTTATCTACTGTATATAATATGTATTTAGTGTAATTTGTTATTTTATGTGCAGTACATAATATATATTTGGTGTGTTTTTATACTTTATGTACAGTATATAATATATATTTGGTGTACTTTGATATTTTATGTACAGTATATAATATATATTTTGTGTATTTTCACATTTTATGTACAGTATATAATATATATTTGGTGTGCTTTAATATTTTATGTACAGTATATAATATGTATTTTGTAAATTTTCACATTTTATGTATAGTTTATAATACATATTTGCTGTAGTTTTATATTTTACATACAGTATAAAATATATATTTATTGTAACTTGATATTTTATGTACAGTATATAATATATATTGGCTGAACTTTGACATTTTACGTACAGTATATAATGTACATTTGGTGTCCTTTGATATATTATGTACAGTATATAATATATATTTGTGGTATTTTGATATTTAATGTAGAGTATATAATATATAGTTGGTGTACTGTGATATTTTATGGACAGTATATAATATATATTTGGTATAGTGTGATATTTTATGCACAGTATATAATGTATATTTTTTGTAATTTGATATTTTATGTACAGTATATAATACATGTTTAGTGTAATTTGATATTTTATGTACAGTATATAGTATACTTTTTGTGTGCTTTGATGTTTTATGTACAGTATATAATATATATTTGGTGTACTTTAATATTTTATGCGCAGTAAATAATATATAGTTTCCGCATTTTCATATTTTATGTACAGTATATAATAAATATTTGATGTACTTTTACGTTTTATGTACAGTATATAATATATATTTAGTGCAATTTTATATTGTATGTACGGTATATAATATATATTTGGTGAATTTTTACATTTTATGCCCAGTATATCATATACATTTGGTGTCCTTTGATATTTTCTGTACAGTATATAATATATATTTGGGGTATTTTGATATTTTATCTACAGTATATAATATATATTTTGTGTACTGTGATATTTTATGTATAGTATATAATATATATTTGGTGTAATGTGATATTTTATGCACAGTATATAATACATATTTTGGGTAGTTTGATATTTTTTGTACAGTATATAATATATATTTTGTGTATTTTCATATTTTATGCACAGTATATAATATATATTTGGTGTAATTTTATATTTTTGTACAGTATATAATATGTATTTAGTGTAATTTGATATTTCATTTCCAGTATATAATATATATTTAGTTTGTTTTATATATTATGTACAGTGTATAATATGTATTTGGGGAACTTTGATATTTTATATACAGTATATAATATATATTTCGTGTATTTTCACATTTTATGTACAGTATATTATATATTTGGTTTGCTTTCATATTTTATGTACAGTATATAATATATATTTAGTGTAATTTGATATTTTTTGTACAGTATATAATGCGTATTTGGAGAAATTTGACATATTATGTACAGTATATAATATATTTTTCGGGTATTTTGATATTTTATGTACAGTATAAAGTATATATGTGGTGTACTTTGATAATTTTTGTACAGTATATAATATGTATTTGGTGTGCTTTCTTATTTTATGTACAGTATATAATATATGTTTGGTGTACTTTGATATTTTATGTATAGTATATAATACATGTTTGGTGTACTTTGATATTTTATGTATAGTATATAATACATGTTTGCTGTACTTTGATATTTTATGTACAGTCTATGATACATATTTGGTGTACTGTAATATTTTATGTGCAGTATATAAAATATATTTGGTGTATTTTGATATTTTATGTACAGTATATAATATATATTTCATTTACTTTGATATTTTTTGTACAGTATATAATATATATTTGGTGTTTTTTAACATTTCTTGTAAAGTATATAATACATATTGGTTGTGCTTTGATATTTTATGTATGGTATATTGTATATATTTGGTGTGATTTGATAATTCATATACAGTATATAATCTATTTTTGGCGTGCTTTGATATTTTATATTCAGTATATAATATATATTTGGTGTGCTTTCATTTTTTTTTACACTTTATATTTTTTTGTGCATTGATATTTTATGTACAGTATATTATATATATTTGGTGTTCTTTGATATTTTAGGAGCAGTATATGATAAACATTTAGTTTGCTTTGGTATTTTACGTACAATAAATGATTCTTATTTGCTGTGCTTTGATATTTTATGTACAGAGTATGATACACATTTGGTGTACATTTATATGTTACATACAGTATATGATACATATTTGGTGTACTTTGATTTTTCAAACACAGTTTATAATACATATTTTGTGTACTTTGATATTTTATGTACAGTACATGATACATATTTGGTGTAGGTTGATATTACATGTAAAATATATGATACATATTTGGTGTACTTGGTATTTTATGTACAGTGTATAATATATATTTAGGGTACTTTGATATTTTATGTACAGTGTATGATACATATTTTGTGTAGTTTGATATTTTATGTACAGTATATAATATATATTTGGTGTACTGTGATATTATGTGTACAGTATACAATTTGTATTTGGTGTACTTTGATATTTTATGTACAGTATATAATATACATTTGGTGCTATTTGATATTTTAGGTACAGTATATAATATATATTTGGTGTACTTTGATATTTTAAGTACAGAATATGATACATATTTGGTGTAATTTGATATTTTATGTACAGTATGCAATACATGTTTGTTATACTTTGATATTTTATGTATAGTATACGATACATATTCGGTGTACTCTGATGCGTTTTGTACAGTTTATGATGCATATTTGGTGTACTTTGATATTTTTTGTAGAGTATATGATACATATTTTTTGTAATTTGATATTTTATATACAGTGTATGATACATATTTAATGTAGTTTGATATTCTGTGTACAGTATATATCTTTGGTGTACTTTGATATTTTATGTACAGTATATAATACATATTTGGAGTACTTTCAGATTTTATGTACACTGTAGAATAAATGTTTGGTTTACTTTGTTATTTTATGTACAGATTATAATACATATTTGGTATACTTTGATATTTTATATACCGTATATGATATATATGGGGTGAATTTTGATATTTTGTGTACATTATAGAATACATATCTGGGGTACTTTGATATTTTATGTACAGTATATGATAAATATCTGGTGTACTTTGATATTTTATGTATAGTTTGTAATATATATTTGGTGTAGTTTAATATTTTATGTGCAGTATGTAATATATATTTGCTGTACTTCGATATTTTATGTGCGGTATATAGTATATATTTGGAGTACTGTGATATTTTAGGTAAAGTATAAAATATATATTAGGTGAACTTTTATATTTTATCTACAGTATATAATATTCATCTGGTGTACCTTGATACTTTATGTACAGTATATAATACGTATTTGGTGTAGTTTGTTATTATATGTACAGTATATAATATCTATTTGGTATACTTTGATATATTATGTAGAGTATATAACATATATTAGGTGTACTTTGCTATTTAATTTGCAGTATATAATATATATTTGGTGTAGTTTGATATTTTATGTGTGGGGTATATTATATATTTTGTGTACTTTGGTATTTTAAGCACGGTATATAATATGTATTTTGTGTACTTTGATATTTTATGTACAGTATATAATACGTATTTGGTGTACTTTGATATTTTAAGTACGGTATATAATATGTGTTTGGTGTACTTTGATATTTTATGTACGGTATATTATACGTAATCAGTGTACTGTGATATTTTATTTACAGTATATACTATATATTTGGTGCAATTTGATATTTTATGTAGAGTATATACTATAGATTTGTGTACTATGATATTATATGTACGGTGTATTATATTTGGTGTACTTTGAGATTTTATACACAGTATAAAATATATACTTGGTGTACTTTGATATTTTATGTACAGTATATAACATATACTTGGTGTACTTTCATACCTTAAGTGCAGTATATAATATATATTTGGTGTACTTTGATATTTTATGTGCAGTATATATTATATAAGTGGTGTACTGTGATATTTTATGTACAGTATATATTATATATCAGGTGTATTTTGATATTTTATGTACAGTACATAATATTCATTTGGTGTGCTTTGATATTTAATGTACAGTATATAATATATATTTGGTGTAATTTGATATTTTATGAACAGTATATAATATATATTTGGTGCACTTTGATATTTTTTGTACCATATAAAATGTATATTTGTTGTACTTTGATATTTTATGTTCAGTATATAATACATATTTGGTGTACTTTGATATCTTATGTACAGTATATAATATATAATTGGTGTAATTTGATATTTTATATACAGTACATAATATATATTTCTTGAACCTTGATATTTTATGTACAGTATGAAATTTATATTTGGTGTAGTTTGAAATTTTATATGCAGTATATAGTATACATTTGGCGTACTTTGATATTTTATGTGCTGTATATAATATATATTTCGTTCACTGTGATATTTAATGTACACTATAAAATATGTATTATTTGTACTTTGATATTATATGTACAGTATATAATATTCCTTTGGTGTACTTTGATATTTTATGTACAGTATATAATATATATTTGTTGTATTTTGATATTTTATGTACAGTATATAATATCTATTATGTATACTTTGATATACTATGTATAGTATATAATGTATACTTGGTGTACTTTGATATTTTATGTACATTATATAATACATATTGGGTTTCCTTGATATTAAATGTAGAGTATATAATATAAATTTGATGTACTTTGATATTTTATGTACAGTATATAATATATATTTGGTGTAGTTTGACATTTTACTTACAGTGTATAATATATGTTTGGTGTACTTTCAAATTTTATGTACAGTATATATTATATATGGTGTGCTTTGATATTTCATGTACAGTATATAATATATATTTGCTGTACTTTGATATTTTATGTGCAGTGCATAATATATATTTGGAGTACTTTGATACTTTATGTACACTATATAATATATGTTTGTTGTACTTTGATATTTTATGTACAGTATATAATATAATTAGGTATACTTTCATATTTTGGACAGTATATAATATATGTTTGGTGTACTTTGATATCTTCTATGCAGTATAAAATGTATATTATTTTGTATTTTGATATTTTCTGTACACTATATAATATAAATTTGGTGTACACACACACACACACACACACACACACACTCCTTCATTCTGCGGGTTAGGAACTTAGTAGGGGTCCCTGGGAGCTGCAGGTTCCCTAATCATGTCTGCACCTAAGAACACTAGGGTCTTGTCTGGCTCTTCTTATGAACGGTCCCCCAGCCCGGACTCCCCAAGATCCATGCTAGCCTCACCCAGCTTCTCCCTCTCCCCTCTCAGAAACTCAGACTTAAGAGGAAGCTCCTCACCAGGGATCCGGAGCTACCATTCACCATCCCCTAGGGCTTCACCACACTCACCTCTGTCTTCACCAGTATCGCACAATCTCCCATGTCCCTGTCCTCTCTGTGATGGGCGATCAATGAAGCCATTGGGCTCTCCCATGTCCTCCTCTGAGGATTCTTCAGAGTCACCACGTTCATCAGTAATATACCACATGTTCCTACTGCCATCACCCAGCAGCTCACCCCCAGCTCTCGGGGAGTCTCCTGGGTCTCCCAGCTACTCTCCAAACAACCCCAGATTTCAGCTGGAGTCAGCCCCCCACACCCAGGAGTCACCTACAAACTCACGAGCCTCACGGTGCTCCTCCCCTATGTCTTTCATCTCTTCACCCCCAGGCCCCAGGGACTCTCCTGTGGCTCCCATTTACTCTCAAGCCATCCCCAGGTTCCTGCGGGAGTCAGCCCCATGCACCCAGGAGTCCCCCAGAGACTCACAGGTTTCAGGAGAATATGAGCGGTCCCCCAGCCCTGACTCCTCAAGATTCATGCCTGCCTCACCCAGCATCTACCTCTCCCCTCCCAGGAACTCAGACCCAAGGGGCAGCTCCTCACAAGGGATGTGGAAGTACTCTACATCATCCCGCAGGGCTTCACCACTCTCACATCCGTCATCGACAGAATTCCACAACTTTACATTTCCCTTTCCTAACCAAGCAGGACAATCACTCATGTCATTGTGTTCTCCCGTGTCCTCCTCGGGAGATTCCTCACAGTCACCCCATTCATCAATAATATACCATATGTTCTTACTGCCATCATCCAGCAGCTCACCCCCAGCCACCAATGACTCTCCTGTCTGTCCCAGCTACTCTCCAACTACGCCCAGATTTCAGCGGGCGTCGGTATCCCACACCCCAGAAACACCTACAAACTCACAGACCTCAGTGAGATCCTCGCCAGTCTCTCTCACGTCTTCACCCCCAGCCCTTACGGACCCTCCAGTCTCTCCCAGCTACTCTCCAACCACGCCCACATTTCAGCGCGGGTCAGATCTAGGAACCCAGGGATCACCACCAAGCTCACCACTTTCACTGTGTTACACCCCAGTCTCTAGCACGTCTTTATCTCCAACCCTCAGGGATTCTCCTGTCTGTCCCAGCTACTCTCCAACCACGCCCACATTTCAGCGGGAGTCCGTTGCAGGCACCCAGAAATCACCACCAAACTCACCAATTTCACTGCGTTACTCCCCAGTCTCTCTCATGTCTTCACCAGCCCTCAGGGACTCTCCCGTCTGTCCCAGCTACTCTCCAACCACGCCCACATTTCAGCTGGAGTCAGTTCCTTGCACCCCGGAATCAACACCAAACTCACCAATTTCACTCAATTACTCTCCAGTCTCTCTCATGTCTTCACCAGCCCTCAGGGACTCTCCTGTCTGTCCCAGCTACTCTCCAACCACCCCCACATTTCAGCAGGAGTCCCTTCCAGGCACCCAGGAATTACATACAAACTCAGCAGTTTCACTGTGTTACTCCCCAGTCTCTCTCATGTCTTCACCCCCAGCCCCCTGGGACTCTCATGTCTGTCCCAGCTACTCTACCGCCACGCCCAGATTTCAGACGGAGTCAGCCTCCCACACTCCGGAATCACCTACAGACTCACAGACTTCACGGAGGTCCTCCCTGGTCTCTCTCAGGTCTTTGCCCTCAGCCCACAGGGACTCTTGTGTCTCTTTCAGCTACTCTCAAAACTTCTCTAGATTCCAGCTTTCCAGCTGGACTCAGTTCCAGGCACCCACGACACACCACCGAACTCACGAATTTCACTGACTTACTCCCCAGTCTCTCTCATGTTCTCACCCCCAGCCCTCAGGGACTCTTCTGTCTCTCTCAGCTACTCTCCAGCCATCTCCAGATTTCACCTGGAGTCAGCTTCCCACACCCAGGAATCACCTACAAACTCACGGACCTTACTGCAACCCTCCCCCATTTCTTTCACCTCTTCACCCCCTGCCTTCAGGGACTCTCCTGTGTCTCCCAGCTTCTCTCCAGCCTTCCCCAGATTTCTGCCACAGTCAGCCCCAGGCACCCAGGGGAACCCTGGACACTCACAGGCCTCAGCAGGCTACCTCCCAATGACCTGTATCTATACAGGGATGGCTCCCAAGCTTCCCTCAGGGACCCCAAACCCATCTCCACTTACACTCAGACACTCCCAGGGCCTGACAGCTACTCCCCGTTATTGTCCTTCAGTTCGAAGCCCTGGCCAATCTACTAGCCAACATGATGCAGCTACCTGGCCATGTCTCCACATTTCTGGGGAGGGCCCCACACCCAGCCGCAGAAGAGCCCCTCCTGCATTTCGTCCTCACACACAGGCCTGTCCATCCACTTGCTACTGTCACACTCTTGCCAGCAGAAGAGGCCCCTGTAATGGCCGATATCACCGCCCAGTCTATCCTCACCCCACAGCTGTGCAGCGGGACCCTCCTGCTGGCCCACGTGGCTGCCAGAGCCCATGCTGGCACGACGCTCCAGCATGTCGGCGTCCCTGCGGGCCACGCTACCGGTGACATGGCTCGCATGACCCTCCTTCCTGGCAGTGACACTGCTGATGTGAACCCCAGTTTCACAGCTGTCATTTGTAAATAGGACCATTTTCCCTTTTCTCTCTCCCTTCCATTCACAGGGCTTCTCATTCTCTCTGTTTCTGCCTCCGTTTCAGAGATTTACTCAGCTTTTTCTCTCTCACTATGTCTGCCGTGGTCTCCAGAAGAGTGTGCCACATAAAATTGCCCCATTAAAAGACATGAATTGAGTGGATTTTAGTATAATTGTGCTTGTGCACATTCAATTTTAATTCGCAATCCATTTTAGAAGGTTTTACCACCCCCGACCAGAGAAAAATCCTGTGGACATTAGTCGCTCCTCATTCTGTCTCAAACCCTCTCCCCGACCCTCAGCCCTAGGTAACAACTGCATAGAGCGATCAACCCCATATGCATAGATTTCCATATTGTGGACATTTCCTTTAAACGGAATTGCACAATACGTGAGCTTTTATGACTGACGTATCACTTTTAGCACAATATTTTCAAGATTCATCCACATTGCAGCCTTACCCACAGAGGGAAACCGCATTTTGTGGTTTCAGTAACACCGGGTGTTTTCTCCTTCCTTCCGTCTTTCCTTCCTTCCTTCCTTCCTTCCTTCCTTCCTTCCTTCCTCCCTTCCTTCCTTCCTTCCTCCCTCCTATTTCTCTCTTATTCCTTCTGCCCTCTCTCTGTCATATGCCTTAGGTGCATCCTACGTCCTGCGTCCTTTTGAGGAATCCTCAACACGTGCTGGAAAATTGTGTTATTGTGATTATTTACCGCTATCTCTCTTTCATGATTCTCCATCAGTTGTAAGCATCTATTGGTTTATCCCAGGTCACTAAGTATATTTTAATTAGGTACACCTGTTTTTCTTTATACACCTGTTTCTGGAGTATAGGGTCGCATACTCATAAACCCAGTGTATCTCAGAAACGCATCTAATATTCCAATAAACCCATCATAACGTTGAAAAATCATCAATCAAACCAACATAAGTCACGGTTTGTCGGTGGATATGGGCTCCATCAGTTCCATTGTCTTCAATAATGCTGTACACCATTAAGAATGGTAGACTGATTGGGCGTGGATGTGGATAACATTATAAAAATCAGTTATTAGAGGGATACTTTAACCTGACTGAAGAGCTGATCTAATGGTATTAGTACAGTGCATGCTTATGTGAGATGTTTTGAGACAGAGTAGTACATTTGTGTATGAAATTCTGTGGCTTTTTTCACTTAGTAGGAACCTTTGTGTGTGGAAAACTGAGAAAATTGCTTTCTGCTGTAGAGTCTGGCATTCACGGTAGATTAAAGCTTATTTTTCTGGAAGTAAATCTTATTCAATAAAATACTACTCTTTATAATAAAAAACAAAGACACTGGTGATGTGAAGTCATTATCCTCAGCAAACTAATCCAGGAATAGAAAACCAAATGCGACATTGTCACTTATAATGGGAGCTGAAAAATGGGATCACATGGACACAGGAAGGGGAACAACACACACTGGGGCCTTTCGGGAGGCAGAGCGTTAAGAAAAACAGCTACTGCATGCTGGCCTTAATATCTAGGTGATGGGTTGACAGGAGCAGCAAACCACCATGGCACACGTTTACCTTAGTAACAAATCTGCACACCCTGCCCATGTATCCCAGAACTTAGAAACAAAACGAAGGCAAAGAAAACGAGAAAGCAATAGCAAAACGCTAACGGCAAAACAAAGTTTCAAACTCAGAAAGTGACAGACCAATTTTTGGTTCAAATCATGGTTCTCGACCCAGGTGCCATAAGGTCAGGATAAAGAACTTGATTTCGTATTGTAAAGAAGACATGCAGCGGATGACCAGAAAAATTGTTCTCAACATACGTGTGGCTTCGAGTTCAACGGTGACGCTATCTACCGGGACATAGCATGAGATTCCAAAGGGCCGAGTCCTGCAAGACTGGCCTCCCACACTAATAACAACGGGAAGCCCTACGTTGTTTTACCTGTGCTTCTCAGCAACTAGCTATAAATCAGGTTTCCACCACTCCCTGTTTTAGTTGCATTCATTTGCTGGAAGAGCTCACAGCACACAGGGAAACACTGACATTTCCCATTTTCTGTATTTTAGCGGATATTGCAAAAACTTCAGAAAAACCTTTTGGGCCCGGCATGTGGGGAGGGGCGCACTGCCTTCCAGGAAGTGTTATCCAGAAGCTCTCTAAACCCAGTCCTTTTGGGTTTGTATGGAGACCTCATTCTATAGGCATGATGGGTTAAACCATAGGCTATTGGTCATCAACTCAACCTGAGGCTCTCAACCCTCCCTGGAAGTTGGGGTTGAGGCTTTGCCATTCTCAGTCTGAGTAAAAGAATTTACACAAACGGAATTTTAAAACAGATTAGCATAACTGGAGACTTAACTAGATGATGGAATTATCTGGAGCCACACCTTGATATTCCTAACCCGAGCACCCTCATCCAACGAATGCTCCACCCAACTGGCTCCCAAGCCTCTACGGGGTTCCAGAGCAGAAGGATGTTTCTACAACGCCTATCTCCACCTCTTCTTCAAAGTCTTTTCGCTTACACGGGTAATTCTTCAACTGCCATGCATCAGGGTCAGGGGGAGGGCTTGTTACCACACAGATCTGCGGATCTCCGGGGTTTGAGGGTGACAAGGATGCTGCTGGTGTCAAAACCACAACGTGGGAACCACAGAACCCCTAGTTGGTTTTCAGTGTTTCCGTGCATTTAATTCATCATACCTTTGGCCAAGAAAGCTTGTAAGTTCTCAGATTGTCCCAAAGGTGGTGCATGAAATCAAATCAGGAGAACAGTTTCCTACGAGGTGTAGAATGGGAAATTTGGGGGTGACTGATGGAAAGGAGGAGTGAAGCTCCACCCTTTCCGCTGCGAGGTTGCGCCCGAGGCTATTTAAACCCACCCTGGCTGGCCTGTACTCAGATCTTCGCAGAGCGGAGCAGCGGCCGGAGCGTTTGGCGGACTGTGCGTGGACTTGGAGCTCACAGCGTCTTACGACTTGGAAGCGGATTCAGAGGACAGGACAGAACATTTGGGCAAGTGAATCTCTGTCTGTCTGTCTGTCTGTCTCATTGGTTGGTTTATTTCCATTTTCTTAAGGAGCACATACCTCACACCCCACACACACAAACACACACACACACGCGCACACACACACACACACACACACACACACACACACTCCTTCATTCTGCGGGTTAGGAAATTAGTAGGGGTCTCTGGGAACTGCAGGTTTCCTAATCATGTCTGCACCTAAGAACACTAGGGTCTTGTCTGGCTCTTCTTATGAACGGTCCCCCAGCCCGGACTCCCCAAGATCCATGCTAGCCTCACCCAGCTTCTCCCTCTCCCCTCTCAGAAACTCAGACTTAAGAGGAAGCTCCTCACCAGGGAACGGAGCTACCATTCACCATCCCCTAGGGCTTCACCACACTCACCTCTGTCTTCACCAGTATCGCACAATCTCCCATGTCCCTGTCCTCTCTGTGATGGGCGATCAATATAGCCATTGGGCTCTCCCATGTCCTCCTCTGAGGATTCTTCAGAGTCACCACGTTCATCAGTAATATACCACATGTTCCTACTGCCATCACCCAGCAGCTCACCCCCAGCTCTCGGGGAGTCTCCTGGGTCTCCCAGCTACTCTCCAAACAACCCCAGATTTCAGCTGGAGTCAGCCCCCCACACCCAGGAGTCACCTACAAAATCACGAGCCTCACGGTGCTCCTCCCCTATGTCTTTCATCTCTTCACCCCCAGGCCTCATGGACTCTCCTGTGGCTCCCAGTTACTTTCAAGCCATCCCCAGGTTCCTGCGGGAGTCAGCCCCATGCACCCAGGAGTCCCCCAGAGACGCACAGATCTCGGGAGAATATGAGCGGTCTCCCAGCCCTGACTCCTCAAGATTCATGCCTGCCTCACCCAGCATCTACCTCTCCCTTCCCAGGAACTCAGACCCAAGGGGCAGCTCCTCACAAGGGATGTGGAAGTACTCTACATCATCCCGCAGGGCTTCACCACTCTCACATCCGTCATCGACAGAATTCCACAACTTTACATTTCCCTTTCCTAACCAAGCAGGACAATCACTCATGTCATTGTGTTCTCCCGTGTCCTCCTCGGGAGATTCCTCACAGTCACCCCATTCATCAATAATATACCATATGTTCTTACTGCCATCATCCAGCAGCTCACCCCCAGCCACCAATGACTCTCCTGTCTGTCCCAGCTACTCTCCAACTACGCCCAGATTTCAGCGGGCGTCGGTATCCCACACCCCAGAAACACCTACAAACTCACAGACCTCAGTGAGATCCTCGCCAGTCTCTCTCACGTCTTCACCCCCAGCCCTTACGGACCCTCCAGTCTCTCCCAGCTACTCTCCAACCACGCCCACATTTCAGCGCGGGTCAGATCCAGGAACCCAGGGATCACCACCAAGCTCACCACTTTCACTGTGTTACTCCCCAGTCTCTAGCACGTCTTTATCTCCAACCCTCAGGGATTCTCCTGTCTGTCCCAGCTACTCTCCAACCACGCCCACATTTCAGCGGGAGTCCGTTGCAGGCACCCAGAAATCACCACCAAACTCACCAATTTCACTGCGTTACTCCCCAGTCTCTCTCATGTCTTCACCAGCCCTCAGGGACTCTCCCGTCTGTCCCAGCTACTCTCCAACCGCGCCCAGATTTCAGCTGGAAGCAGTTCCTTGCACCCCAGAATCAACACCAAACTCACCAATTTCACTCAGTTACTCTCCAGTCTCTCTCGTCTTCACCAGCCCTCTGGGACTCTCCCGTCTGTCCCAGCTACTCTCCAACCACGCCCAGATTTCAGCTGGAAGCAGTTCCTTGCACCCCGGAATCAACACCAAACTCACCAATTTCACTCAATTACTCTCCAGTCTCTCTCATGTCTTCACCAGCCATCAGGGACTCTCCCGTCTGTCGCAGCTACTCTCCAACAATGCCCACATTTCAGCTGGAGTCAGTTCCAGGAACCCCGGAGTCACCACCAAACTCACCAATTTCACTCAATTACTCTCCAGTCTCTCTCATGTCTTCACCAGCCCTCAGGGACTCTACTGTCTGTCGCAGCTACTCTCCAACTGCACCCAGATTTCAGCTCGAAGCAGTTCCTTGCACCCCGGAGTCACCACCAAACTCTCCAATTTCACTCAATTACTCTCCAGTCTCTCTCATGTCTTCACCAGCCCTCAGGGACTCTCCTGTCTGTCCCAGCTACTCTCCAACCACCCCCACATTTCAGCTGGAGTCAGTTCCTGGCACCCCGGAGACACCACCAAACTCACCAGTTTCACTGAGTTACTCCCCGGTCTGTCTCATGTCTTCACCTCCAGCCCTCAGGGACCCTCCTGTGTGTCCCAGCTACTCTCCAACCACGCCCACATTTCAGCAGGAGTCCGTTCCAGGCACCCAGGAATTACATACAAACTCAGCAGTTTCACTGTGTTACTCCCCAGTCTCTCTCATGTCTTCACCCCCAGCCCCCTGGGACTCTCATGTCTGTCCCAGCTACTCTACCACCACGCCCAGATTTCAGACGGAGTCAGCCTCCCACACTCCGGAATCACCTACAGACTCACAGACTTCACGGAGGTCCTCCCTGGTCTCTCTCAGGCCTTTGCCCTCAGCCCACAGGGACTCTTGTGTCTCTTTCAGCTACTCTCAAAACTTCTCTAGATTCCAGCTTTCCAGCTGGACTCAGTTCCAGGCACCCACGACACACCACCGAACTCACGAATTTCACTGACTTACTCCCCAGTCTCTCTCATGTTCTCACCCCCAGCCCTCAGGGACTCTTCTGTCTCTCTCAGTTACTCTCCAACCATCTCCACATTACACCTGGGGTCAGCTTCCCACACCCAGGTATCACCTACAAACTCAAGGACCTTACTGCAACCCTCCCCCATTTCTTTCACCTCTTCACCCCCTGCCTTCAGGGACTCTCCTGTGTCTCCCAGCTTCTCTCCAGCCTTCCCCAGATTTCTGCCACAGTCAACCCCAGGCACCCAGGGGAACCCTGGACACTCACAGGTCTCAGCAGGCTACCTCCCAATGACCTGAATCTATACAGGGACGGCTCCCACGCTTCCCTCAGGGACCCCAAACCCATCTCCACTTACACTCAGACACTCCCGGGGCCTGACAGCTACTCCCCGTTATTGTCCTTCAGTTCGAAGCCCTGGCCAATCTACTAGCCAACATGATGCAGCTACCTGGCCATGTCTCCACATTTCTGGGGAGGGCCCCACACCCAGCCGCAGAAGAGCCCCTCCTGCATTCCGTCCTCACACACAGGCCTGTCCATCCACTTGCTACTGTCACACTCTTGCCAGCAGAAGAGGCCCCTGTAATGGCCGATATCACCGCCCAGTCTATCCTCACCCCACAGCTGTGCAGCGGGACCCTCCTGCTGGCCCACGTGGCTGCCAGAGCCCATGCTGGCACGACGCTCCAGCATGTCGGCGTCCCTGCGGGCCACGCTACCGGTGACATGGCTCGCATGACCCTCCTTCCTGGCAGTGACACTGCTGATGTGAACCCCAGTTTCACAGCTGTAATTTGTAAATAGGACCATTTTCCCTTTTCTCTCTCCCTTCCATTCACAGGGCTTCTCATTCTCTCTGTTTCTGCCTCCGTTTCAGAGATTTACTCACCTTTTTCTCTCTCACTATGTCTGCCGTGGTCTCCAGAAGAGTGTGCCACATAAAATTGCCCCATTAAAAGACATGAATTGAGTGGATTTTAGTATATTTGTGCTTGTGCACATTCAATTTTAATTCGCAATCCATTTTAGAAGGTTTTACCACCCCCGACCAGAGAAAAACCGTGTGGACATTAGTCACTCCTCATTCTGTCTCAAACCCTCTCCCTGACCCTCAGCCCTAGGTAACAACTGCATAGAGCGATCAACCCCATATGCATAGATTTCCATATTGTGGACATTTCCTATAAACGGAATTGCACAATACGTGAGCTTTTATGACTGACATAACACTTTTAGCACGATATTTTCAAGATTCATCCACATTGCAGCCTTACCCACAGAGGGAAACCGCATTTTGTGGTTTCAGTAACACCTGGTGTTTTCTCCTTCCTTCCGTCTTTCCTTCCTTCCTTCCTTCCTTCCTTCCTCCCTCCTATTTCTCTCTTATTCCTTCTGCCCTCTCTTTCTCACAGGCCTTAGGTGCATCCTACGCCCGGCGTCCTTTTGGGGAATCCTCAACACGTGCTGGAAAATTGTGTTATTGTGATTATTTACCGCTATCTCTCTTTCATGGTTCTCCATCAGTTGTAAGCATCTATTGGTTTATCCCAGGTCACTAAGTATATTTTAATTAGGTACACCTGTTTTTCTTTATACACCTGTTTCTGGAGTATAGGGTCGCATACTCATAAACCCAGTGTATCTCAGAAACGCATCTAATATTCCAATAAACCCATCATAACGTTGAAAAATCATCAATCAAACCAACATAAGTCACGGTTTGTCGGTGGATATGGGCTCCATCAATTCCATTGTCTTCAATAATGCTGTACACCATTAAGAATGGCAGACTGATTGGGCGTGGATGTGGATAACATTATAAAAATCAGTTATTAGAGGGATACTTTAACCTGACTGAAGAGCTGATCTAATGGTATTAGTACAGTGCATGCTTATGTGAGATGTTTTGAGACAGAGTAGTACATTTGTGTATGAAATTCTGTGGCTTTTTTCACTTAGTAGGAACCTTTGTGTGTGGAAAACTGAGAAAATTGCTTTCTGCTGTAGAGTCTGGCATTCACGGTAGATTAAAGCTTATTTTTCTGGAAGTAAATCTTATTCAATAAAATACTACTCTTTATAGTATAAAACAAAGACACTGGTGATGTGAAGTCATTATCCTCAACAAACTAATCCAGGAACAGAAAGCCAAACGCCACATTCTCACTTATAATGGGAGCCGAAAAATGGGATCACATGGACACAGGAAGGGGAACAACACACACTGGGGCCTTTCGGGAGGCAGAGCGTTAAGAAAAACAGCTACTGCATGCTGACCTTAATACCTAGGTGATGGGTTGACAGGTGCAGCAAACCACCATGGCACACGTTTACCTTAGTAACAAATCTCCACACCCTGCCCACGTATCCCAGAACTTAGAAGCAAAAGGAAACCAAAGGAAACGAGAAAGCAATAGCAAAACGCTAACGGCAAAACAAAGTTTCAAACTCAGAAAGTGACAGACCAATTTTTGGTTCAAATCATGGTTCTCGACCCAGGTGCCATAAGGTCAGGATAAAGAATTTGATTACGTATTGTAAAGAAGACATGCAGCGGATGACCAGAAAAATTGTTCTCAACATTCGTGTGGCTTCGAGTTCAACGGTGATGCTATCTACCGGGACATAGCATTAGATTCCAAAGGGCCGAGTCCCGCAAGACTGGCCTCCCACACTAATAACAATGGGAAGCCCTACGTTGTTTTACCTGTGCTTCTCAGCAACCGGCTATAAAGCAGGTTGCCACCACTCCCAGTTTTAGTTGCATTCATTTGCTGGAAGAGCTCACAGCACACAGGGAAACACTGACATTTCCCATTTTCTGTATTTTAGCGGATATTGCAAAAACTTCAGAAAAAACATTTGGGCCCGGCATGTGGGGAGGGGCGCACTGCCTTCCAGGAAGTGTTATCCAGAAGCTCTCTAAACCCAGTCCCTTTGGGTTTGTATGGAGACCTCATTCTATAGGCATGATGGGTTAAACCATAGGCTATTGGTCATCAACTCAACCTGAGGCTCTCAACCCTCCCTGGAAATTGGGGTTGAGGCTTTGCCATTCTCAGTCTGAGTAAAAGAATTTACACAAACGGAATTTTAAAACAGATTAGCATATCTGGAAACTTAACTAGGTGATGGAATTATCTGGAGCCACACCTTGATATTCCTAACCTGAGCACCCTCATCCAACGAATGCTCCACCCAACTGGCTCCCAAGCCTCTACGGGGTTCCTGAGCAAAAGGATGTTTCTACAACGCCTATCTCCACCTCTTCTTCAAAGTCTTTTCGCTTACACGGGTAATTCTTCAACTGCCATGCATCAGGGTCAGGGGGAGGGCTTGTTACCACACAGATCTGTGGATCTCCAGGGTTTGAGGGTGACAAGGATGCTGCTGGTGTCAAAACCACAACGTGGGAACCACAGAACCCCTAGTTGATTTTCAGTGTTTCCGTGCATTTAATTCATCATACCTTTGGCCAAGAAAACTTGTAAGATCTCAGATTGTCCCAAAGGTGGCGCATGAAATCAAAGCAGGAGAACAGTTTCCTACGAGGTGTAGCCTGGGAAAGTTGGGGGTGACTGATGGAAAGGAGGAGTGAAGCTCCGCCGTTTCCACTGCGAGGTTGCGCCCGAGGCTATTTAAACCCACCCTGGCTGGCCTGTACTCAGATCTTCGCAGAGCGGAGCAGCGGCCGGAGCGTTTGGCGGACTGTGCGTGGACTTGGAGCTCACAGCGTCTTACGACTTGGAAGCGGATTCAGAGGACAGGACAGAACATTTGGGCAAGTGAATCTCTGTCTGTCTGTCTGTCTGTCTCATTGGTTGGTTTATTTCCATTTTCTTAAGGAGCACATACCTCACACCCCCCACACACAAACACACACACACATGCACACACACAGACACACACACACACTCCTTCATTCTGCGGGTTTGGATATTAGTAGGGGTCTCTGGGAGCTGCAGGTTTCCTAATCATGTCTGAACCTAAGAACACTAGGGTCTTGTCTGGCTCTTCTTATGAACGGTCCCCCAGCCCGGACTCCGTAAGATCCACGCTAGCCTCACCCAGCTTCTCCCTCTTCCCTCTCAGAAACTCAGACTTAAGAGGAAGCTCCTCACCAGGGAACGGAGCTACCATTCACCATCCCCTAGGGCTCCACCACACTCACGTCTGTCATCGCCAGTATCCCACAATCTCCCATTTCCCTGTCCTCTCCTTGATGGGCAATCAATGAAGCCATTGGGCTCTCCCATGTCCTCCTCTGAGGATTCTTCAGTCACCACGTTCATCAGTAATATACCACATGTTCCTACTGCCATCACCCAGCAGCTCACCCCCAGCTCTTGGGGAGTCTCCTGGGTCTCCCAGCTACTCTCCAAACAACCCCAGATTTCAGCTGGAGTCAGCCCCCCACACACAGGCGTCACCTACAAACTCACGAGCCTCACGGTGCTCCTCCCCTATGTCTTTCATCTCTTCACTCCCAGGCCTCAGGGACTCTCCTGTGGCTCCCAGTTACTCTCAAGCCATCCCCAGGTTCCTGCGGGAATCAACCCCATGCACCCAGGAGTCCCCCAGAGACTCACAGGTTTCGGGAGCATATGAGCGGTCCCCCAGCCCTGACTCCTCAAGATTCATGCCTGCCTCACCCAGCATCTACCTCTCCCCTCCCAGGAACTCAGACCCAAGGGGCAGCTCCTCACAAGGGATGTGGAAGTACTCTACATCATCCCACAGGGCTTCACCACTCTCACATCCGTCATCGACAGAATTCCACAACTTTACATTTCCCTTTCCTAACCAAGCAGGACAATCACTCATGTCATCGTGTTCTCCCGCGTCCTCCTCTGGAGATTCTTCACAGTCACCTCATTCATCAATAATATACCATATGTTCTTACTGCCATCATCCAGCAGCTCATCCCCAGCCACCATGACTCTCCTGTCTGTCCCAGCTACTCTCCAACTACGCCCAGATTTCAGCGGGAGTCTGTACCCCACACCCCAGAAACACCTACAAACTCACAGACCTCAGAGAGATACTCGCCAGTCTCTCTCACGTCTTCACCCCCAGCCCTTACGGACCCTCCAGTCTCTCCCAGCTACTCTCCAACCACGCCCACATTTCAGCACGGGTCAGATCCAGGAACCCAGGGATCACCACCAAGCTCACCACTTTCACTGTGTTACTCCCCAGTCTCTAGCACGTCTTTATCTCCAACCCTCAGGGATTCTCCTGTCTGTCCCAGCTACTCTCCAACCACGCCCACATTTCAGCGGGAGTCCGTTGCAGGCACCCAGAAATCACCACCAAACTCAACAATTTCACTGCGTTACTCCCCAGTCTCTCTCATGACTTCACCAGCCCTCAGGGACTCTCCCGTCTGTCCCAGCTACTCTCCAACCACGCCCACATTTCAGCTGGTAGCAGTTCCTTGCACCCCGGAATCAACAAAAAACTCACCAATTTCACTCAATTACTCTCCAGTCTCTCTCATGTCTTCACCAGCCCTCAGGGACTCTCCCGTCTGTCCCAGCTACTCTCCAACCACGCCCACATTTCAGCTGGTAGCAGTTCCTTGCACCCCGGAATCAACACCAAACTCACCAATTTCACTCAATTACTCTCCAGTCTCTCTCATGTCTTCACCAGCCATCAGGGACTCTCCCGTCTATCCCAGCTACTCTCCAAACACGCCCAGATTTCAGCTCGAAGCAGTTCCTTGCACCCCGGAGTCACCACCAAACTCACCAATTTCACTCAATTACTCTCCAGTCTCTCTCATGTCTTCACCAGCCCTCAGGGACTCTCCTGTGTGTCCCAGCTACTCTCCAACCACCCCCACATTTCAGCTGGAGTCAGTTCCTGTCACCCCGGAGTCACCACCAAACTCTCCAGTTTCACTGAGTTACTCCGCGGTCTGTCTCATGTCTTCACCTCCAGCCCTCAGGGACTCTCCTGTGTGTCCCAGCTACTCTCCAACCACGCCCACGTTTCAGCAGGAGTCCGTTCCAGGCACCCAGGAATTACATACAAACTCAGCAGTTTCACTGTGTTACTCCCCAGTCTCTCTCATGTCTTCACCCCCAGCCCCCTGGGACTCTCATGTCTGTCCCAGCTACTCTACCACCACGCCCAGATTTCAGACGGAGTCAGCCTCCCACACTCCGGAATCACCTACAGACTCACAGACTTCACGGAGGTCCTCCCTGGTCTCTCTCAGGCCTTTGCCCTCAGCCCACAGGGACTCTTGTGTCTCTTTCAGCTACTCTCAAAACTTCTCTAGATTCCAGCTTTCCAGCTGGACTCAGTTCCAGGCACCCACGACACACCACCGAACTCACGAATTTCACTGACTTACTCCCCAGTCTCTCTCATGTTCTCACCCCCAGCCCTCAGGGACTCTTCTGTCTCTCTCAGCTACTCTCCAGCCATCTCCAGATTTCACCTGGAGTCAGCTTCCCACACCCAGGAATCACCTACAAACTCACGGACCTTACTGCAACCCTCCCCCATTTCTTTCACCTCTTCACCCCCTGCCTTCAGGGACTCTCCTGTGTCTCCCAGCTTCTCTCCAGCCTTCCCCAGATTTCTGCCACAGTCAGCCCCAGGCACCCAGGGGAACCCTGGACACTCACAGGCCTCACCAGGCTACCTCCCAATGACCTGTATCTATACAGGGACGGCTCCCACGCTTCCCTCAGGGACCCCAAACCCATCTCCACTTACACTCAGACACTCCCAGGGCCTGACAGCTACTCCCCATTATTGTCCTTCAGTTCGAAGCCCTGGCCAATCTACTAGCCAACATGATGCAGCTACCTGGCCATGTCTCCACATTTCTGGGGAGGGCCCCACACCCAGCCGCAGAAGAGCCCCTCCTGCATTCCGTCCTCACACACAGGCCTGTCCATCCACTTGCTACTGTCACACTCTTGCCAGCAGAAGAGGCCCCTGTAATGGCCGATATCACCGCCCAGTCTATCCTCACCCCACAGCTGTGCAGCGGGACCCTCCTGCTGGCCCACGTGGCTGCCAGAGCCCATGCTGGCACGACGCTCCAGCATGTCGGCGTCCCTGCGGGCCGCACTACCGGTGACATGGCTAGCATGACCCTCCTTCCTGGCAGTGACACTGTTGATGTGAACCCCAGTTTCACATCTGTCATTTGTAAATAGGACCATTTGCCCTTTTCGCTCTCCCTTCCATTCACAGGGCTTTTCATTCTCTCTGTTTCTGCCTCCGTTTCAGATATTTACTCACCTTTTTCTCTCTCACTATGTCTGCAGTGGTCTCGATGAGACTGCGCCACATAAGATTCCCCCATTAAAAGTCATGAATTGAGTGGCTTTTAGTATATCTCTGTTTGTGCACATTCCATTTTAATTCGCAATCCATTGTAGAACGTCTTATCACCCCCGACCACAGAAAAACCCTGTAGACATTAGTCACTCCTCATTCTGCCTCAAACCCTCTCCCTGACCCTCAGCCCTAGCTAACAACTACATAGTGCGATCAACCCCATATGCATAGATTTCCATATTGTGGACAATTCCTATAAACGGAATTGCACAATAGGTGAGCTTTTATGACTGACATAACACGTAGCACAATATTTTCAAGATTCACCCACATTGTAGGCTTGCCCACAGGGGGAAACCAGTATTTTTGGGGTTTCAGTAACACCGGGTGTTTTCTCCTTCCTTCTGTCCTTCTTTCCTTCTTTTCTTCCTTCCTTACTTCTTTCCTTCCTTCCTTCTTTCTTTCCTTCCTTCCTTCCTTCCTTCCTTCCTTCCCTCCTTCCTTCCTTCCTTCCTTCCTTCCTTCCTTCCTTCCTTCCTCCCTTCCTCCTATTTCTCTCTTACTCCTTCTGCCCTCTCTCCTTCATATGCCTTAGGTGCATCCCACTTTCTGCATTTTTTTGGGGAAATCCTCGACAGGTGCAGGAAAATTGTGTTATTGTAACTATTTACCGCTATCTCTCTTTCACGTCTCTCCATCAGTTGTGAACATCTATTGATTTATCCCAAGTCACTAGGCATATTTTAATTAGGTACACCTGTTTTTCTTTATACAGCTGTTTCTGGACTATAGAGTCGCATACTCATAAACCCAGTGTAACTCAGAAACGCGTCTTATATTCCAATAAACCCATCATAACGTTGAAAAATCATAAATCAAACCATCGTAAGTCACGGTTTGTCTGTGGATATGGGCGTCATCGATTCCATTGTATTCAATAATGCTGTACGCCATTAACAATGGCAGACTGATTGGGAGTGGAGATTGATAGCATTATAAAAATCAGTTATTAGAGGGATACTTCTTTAACCTGACTGAAGAACTGATCTAATGGCTTTAGTACAGTGCATGATTATGTGAGATGTTTTGAGACAGAGTAGTACATTTGTGAATGAAATTTTATGGCTTTTTTTCACTTAGTAGGAACCATTGTGTGTGGAAATGTGAGAAAATTGCTTTCTGCTGTAGAGTCCGGCATTCATTGTAGATTTAAGTTTAGTTTTCTGTGAGCAAATTTTATTCAATAAAATTCTACTCTTTACAATAAAAAACAAAAACACTTGTGATGTGAGGTCATTATCCTCAGCAAACTAATCCAGGGAAAGAAAACCAAACGCCACATTCTCACTTATAATGGGAGCTGAAAAATGAGATCACATGGACACAGGAAGGGGAACAACACACATTGCGGCCTTTCGGGAGGCAGAGCGTTAAGAAAAACAGCTACTGCATGCTGGGCTTAATACCTAGGTGATGGGTTGACAGGTGCAGCAAACCACCATGGCACACGTTTGTTTACCTCAGTAACAAATCTGCACATCCTGCACATATACCCCAGAACTTAGAAACAAAGCGAAACAAAAGAAAACGAAAAAGCAATAGCAAAACGCTAAAGGCAAAATAAAGTTTCAAACTCAGAAAGTGACAGACCAATGTTTGCTTCCCATCATGGTTCTCAACCCAGGTGCCATAAGGTCAGGATAAAGAATTTGATTACATATTGTAAATAAGACGTGCAGCAAATGACCAGAAATATTATTCTCAACATATGTGTGTCTTCTAATTGAATGGTGATGCTATCTACCGGGACATAGCATTAGATTCCAAAGGGCCGTGTCCCGCCAGACAGGCCTCCGACACTAATAACAATGTGAAGCCCTAGGTTGTTTTACCTGTGCTTTTCACAACTGGCTAGAAATCAGGTTGCCACCACTCTGAGATTTAGTTGCATTCATTTGCTGGAAGAGCTCACAGCACGCAGGGAAACACTGACATTTGCCGTTGTATTTTAGCTTATATTGCGAAAAGTTCAGAAATAAATTTGGGGCCCGGCATGTGGGGAGGGGCGCACTAACTTCCAGGAAGTGTTATCCAGAAGCTCTCTGAACCCAGTCCTTTTGGGTTTTTATGGAGACCTCATTCTATAGGCATGATGGCTTAAACCATAGGCTATTGGTGATCAACTCCACCTAAGACTCTCAACCCTCCCTGGAAATTGGGGTTGAGGCTTTGCCATTCTCACTCTGCGTGAAAGAATTTACACAAACGGAATTTTAAAACAGATGAGCACAACTGGAATCTTAATTAGATGATTGGATTACCTGGAGCCACACCTTGATATTCCTAACCCGAGCACCCTCATCCAAGGAATGCTCCACCCAACTGGCTCCCAAGTCTCTACGTGGTTCCAGAGCAAAAGAATGTGTATACAACGCATATCTTCACCTTTTCTTCCAAGTCTTTTCGCTTACACGGAAAGACTTCTTAAACTGCCATGCATCAGGGTCAGGGGGAGGTCTTGTTACAACGCAGATCTGTGGATCTCCGGGGTTTGATTGTTGCAAGGATGCTGCTGGTGTCAAAACCACAACGTGGGAACCACAGAACCACTAGTTGGTTTTCCGTGTTTCAGTGCATACAATTCCTAAGATATCTGGCCAAGAAAACTTGTAAGTTCTTAGATTGTCCCAAAGGTGGTGCGTGAAATTAAAGCAGGAGAACAGTTTCCTACGAGGTGTAGCCTGGGAAAGTTGGGGGTGACTTCTGGAAAGGAGGAGTGAAGCTCCACCCTTTCCGCTGCTAGACTGCGGCTGAGGCTATTTAAACTCACCCTGGCTGGCCTGTACTCAGATATTCGCGGTGCAGATCAGCGGCCGGAGCCTTTGGCGGACTCTGCGTGGACTTGGAGCTAACAGCGTCTTGCGACTTGGAAGCGGATTCAGAGGACAGGACAGAACACTTGGGCAAGTGAATCTCTGTCTGTCTGTGTGTCTGTCTGTCTGTCTGTCTGTCTCATTGTTTGGTGGATTTCCATTTTCTTAAGGGGCACATGCCTCACACCTCACACACACAAACACACACACACACACTCACACACACACACACACACACTCACACACACACTCCTTCCTTCTGCGAGTTAGAAAATTAGTAGGGGCCCCTGGGAGCTGCAGGTTTCCTAGTCATGTCTGCACCTAAGAACAGTAGGGTCTTTTCTGGCTCTTCTTATGAACGGTCCCCCAGCCCGGACTCCCCAAGGTCCATGCGAGCCTCACCCAGCTTCTCCCTCTCCCCTGTCAGAAACTCAGGCTTAAGGGGAAGTTCCTCACCAGGGATCCGAAGCTACCATTCACCATCCCTTAGGGCTTCCCCTCGGTGAAGTGGAAGGGGTCCCCTACTCGGTTCTTGAACCCGTTCTGGAAGGGTGGACGCCCGATGAGCTGTACCGCACACAGAAAGACAATCCCGCACTCGCTCGAGAGACAGATGAATTGTGGAGGATTCATTGTCTCCAGGACTTCAAGGAAGAAAAGCCACAGGAGCACGAGTCTTGGCGGGAGCTCTACCTGCGGCTTCGGGACGCCCGAGAGCAGCGGCTGCGAGTAGTGACCACGAAAATCCGATCCGCACGTGAAAACAAACCCAGCGGCCGACAGACAAAGATGATCTGTTTCAACTCTGTGGCCAAGACGCCTTATGATGCTTCCAGGAGGCAAGAGAAGTCTGCAGGAGCCACTGACCCCGGAGATGGAGAGATCGAGCCAGCCCCCAAGCCCGCAGGAAGCAGCCAGACTCCCCCCGGCCTCGGGGACGGTGGCGGCGGCGGCGGCGGCAGCAGCATTAGCGGCGGCAGCAGCAACGAGCATGCGGCGCCCGCGGACAAAACCCGAAAACAGGCTGTCAAGAAAGTGGCCCCGCTGATGGCCAAGGCAATTCGAGACTACAAGGGAAGATTCTCCCGACGATAATCTCAGGACTTGCCTTACAGATAAAATCTGGGGGGAGGAGGGCCAATGCAAAGTCAGTGCGGGTTGGGGAACGAAACTTCCGATGGACACCAGAACCTTTGGCTTGGAGCAAAGTTGAGCCTCTGAATCCTGCAGGCGTCAAGTGCTGGCCCTGTGATTTCTGCCTCCCACACCCAGCCACTGCCTCCCTGCTTGGGGGACACCTCAGAATTCACAAGATATTATGAACGCATTCAGATCAATTCTACTTTGGTGGTTCACTGATGGTCTTTTAAATAACGCCCTAGTTGCAACCATAAATCAGGTACAAGATGTGAGATTCCCTTTTGTCATTTTTCCTTTCTTTTGAAATCATCGAGTACATAAGGAAGGACTTCTTACACACAAACTCTCAATCCATCAGTTGACACTGATAACTCCGACTATGCAAAATGTTTTGTTGTCCTTGGTGTTTTCGTTTAGAGAAAAGGCCGGGCATGATCCTGTAATCGTCAGCCATCCTCCTCTGGGAGGCCGAGGAAAGCAGATCGCTTCAGCCCAGGAGGTGGAGAACAGGCTGGGACAAACGGAGAAACCCCGTCTCCACAAAAGATACCGAAATGGGCCCGGCGTGGTGGCACGGCCCCTGTGGTCCCAGCTTCTTAGAGGGCTGAGGTGGCAGGATCGCCTGAATTGGGCAAGCGGAGGCTGCAGTGACCCTTCCTCATTCCACCGCACTCCAGCCTGGGTGACACAAGCGGAGCACATCTCAAAGAAACCTGCTGTTTATTTGAAGGAACTCTTGGATTTCATACATAAATGCTAACAACTGCTACGTTCCTTAAGTCAAAATACTTTTACTAAGCACCGCAAAGAATCAATCCCAATCTTTTCACCCAGAACCCCTGTGAAAGAATGGCGACACCTTAATCAGCTTACTTAGGTTCTCGATCAGGAAGTCTAAACCGGCCAATCAGAGTTTCTAATTACCATGAGATGACCGGGTTAACTACCTTGAGTTCACCTCCTACGAGCTCCTGCAAGCTTTGGTGAAAGTTTGCATTCTAACTCAGGGCATTTGTTGGCTTCACACGGGCTGGTAATCACAGATCCGTGTGCCAGATACGACACACACACATACACACAAAGAAAGACACACACACACACACACACACACACGCACACATAAGCACGCACAGGCACGTGCGTGCACACACACACACACACCCACAAACACACACCATTAAGTAAACTTGGTTCGCAGGCGTTACCGACAGTGAGGGATAGAGAGAGAAATAGAAAGACCTAAGCTGCAAGGCAGAACCCAGCAAGGGCAGCAGAAGAGATCAAAGTCCTGTGCCCTTGGCTGTCAGCAGAGTGGGTGCTGGGAAGCTTCTGGAAGCAGGCACCTGAGTGGATGCCGGTGCACGTCAAAAGAGGCCTTCAAGCCTGAAGAACACGTAAGGAGCCAGAACAGGGTGCCACAGAGATACTACCCTTAAGGAAGACAGAAAAGCATTCGTTCCGGGAAAGGGGACATAATCCAATCAGCGACCCTGTGAAACTCAGACATGTCCGGGCACGGAGACCCACGCCTCTATTCCCATCGCTTTGGGAGGTCGAGGCCGGCGGACCCCCTGAGGTCCGGAGTTGCAGACCAGCCCGACCAACATGAGGAAATCCCGTCTCTTCTAAAAAGACGAAACTCGGTTGGGCTTGCTGGCAAGCGCCTGTAGTCCCAGCTACTCAGGGGGCTGAGACAGGAGAATCGCTTGAACCCGGGAGGCCGAGTTTGCAGTGAGCCCAGATCCCAGCATTGCACTCCAGCCTGGACAACAAAAGCCAAACTCCGTCTCAAATTAAAAAAAACAAAACCTCAGAAAAGCTTCCCCAGCAAGGGCCAGAGACAACGCCGGTCTCTATTTCTTGACAGCAATTCAAGAGAGAATCTCGGGTGGCTTGCAAAACTCACAAGAGAGCAGAATATCCTCCCCAAGGCAGAGAAGCCACACGCTCTTTCTGGAGGTGGAGTAGCCACCGATCACCGTGCAGCCCCTCCCCACTCCCAGCCAGAAACCCCAGCCCCTCGGAACCAAATCCACTGGCAACAACCTTTCTTCCTGGAAAACGTTTCCCCTGCCAAAATGGAAAACAAACATGATACAAGCAAACGCAACTCAAAACACAAACACAAGGAAACAATCCGAGCAAGCTCTAGCCCCTCATAGCTCATCGATGCCCCCACTGGCATGCTACTGAAAACAGCGGCTGCACCCATTAAACTCATTCATTACTGGAGAACGAGACAAACCTTAGCGGATCCCTGCCCCCACAGCGACAATCCCGCTCGAAAACACAGAAAGGAAACAACCCCCGCACAAAATATAAATCTACCCCAGATAGAATTCAGCATCAACCTAAGGATCCTGCTGTAACATTACTACACTGACCCAGGACAGCTCAATTCCCTTCCCACCTATTTACAAGATAATCCTCATTCAGGGAGCTCTGGAAGCATCGCCAGTATTGCACTAGGATCCTCTTCGTGAGGCAGCTGGAAGTCTGGAAACACAGCAAAATTTACTTATTTCTCTACACGACACGGAGGCTAATTCTCAGAAAAGGCTTAACGCCCTAATCCCCATTCCCCGATTCTCAGGCTATAACGATTATCTTTCTGCAGAAGAAACACACACACACACACACACACACACACACACACACACACACAGAGAGAGAGAGAGAAAGTCATGCGAGAATGTAAACATTAAGCGAAATCACCGCCGACAGCAGAAACAATAGCCGACACCATAGACACTTCAAATGGTTCTGCTTTCCTCATTTGGACTGAAAGGTGAGAGTGGAACTCGGCTGCCCAAACCGTGGCACCAATATCAGCTGCAGGCCAGAGCAAGCCTTTCCGAGGAGATTTTAAGCAACCGGTGGGAGCAAGATCCTGAAGCATTTCTTCCAAGATTGGTCACAGGAGATGAAACCTGGCTCTACCGGCAGGATCCTGAAGACCAAGCACGAGGCCATGGCTACCAAGAGGTGGCAGTGCTCCAGTCGAAGCCGTGGAGGAGCAGTCAAGAGCAGAGGTCATGGCCACCGTTGGGGGGAGTAGGGGGATGCTAGAGGGATTCTGCTGGTTGACTTTCTGCAGGGCCAAACCCTGATCACATCTGCTCGCTAGCAGAGCGTTTTCAGAAAGTCAGCCAAAGCTGGAGCGAAGAAGGTCCCCACCAGAGAGTTCTTCTCCACCACGACAGTGTTCCTGATCATGGCTTTCTTCGAACAAGGGCAGCTGGGCAAGACCTGCCATGGGAAACCGTGAGGCGTCCACCTGACAGTCCTGATTTGGCGCCTGCTGACTTCTCTTTGTTTCCTCGTCTTGGAAAACCTGTAAAGGGCACCCAGTTTTCTTCGGTTAACAATGGAAAAAAGACTGCATGGAAATAGTTAGATTCCCAGGACCCTGGGGGCTTTAGGGATGGGCTAGACGGCGGGGAAAAGACACTGCTTCCAGAAGGGTCTTGAAGTTGATGGAGCCGAGGCTGAGAAGTAAAATACGCCTATTTCCTCTTTCTCCCTTAATCCCACTTTTCTACGAATGTTTCCAAGTCCCCTCACACAACGTCAATCCCAGGTAAAGAGTTGTCATCCTCTGTTGGTTCTTCTTCCTACGATTTTGTCTTGCCGTGTTGTTATTTTCGCTTTTACTCCCAAGAAGATTCTCTCTGTGTCTTTTGGAATCCACAGATGTGGAAGCTGGGAACATGGAGGGCCAACGGTAGACCTCAGTGGGGTGTGTCCAGGCTGCAATTAACCTAATGAACCTGCGGGGCACAGCAGTCCACCTGGCATGGACCGTCCCGATTGGCTGCATTGGGCTGACGGAATGAATTCCTATCGGGGCGGGGCAGCCCAGGGGCCAAGGGGGTCAGGGCTTGAGCCCTGGGTGGGCCCGGGGCTGGCTATATAAGGCCGGGCTCTGGCAGCGGAGCTTCACTCCGCCTTGGACGGCACACCGCACAGGTCACTCCAGGCTGCGGCTGCACATCCCGAGGAACAGAAGCGGGCCTGCTCAGCTGTCTGCAAGGACCGGCGTTCCAGACCAAGTGGCCCGCTGCTCCGAGGGTCCAGCTCGCTCCAGGCTGTGACTCCACATCCCGAGGTCGCTGCCTGGTGACCCGGCAGCGAGGACCGGCCACCCCAGACTGCCTGTGCCGCCGCCCCGAGGACAGAGCTGCGACCGCGAGGACAGCGACGCCTGCACAGCTCTGGCGAGATGGCGGCAGGGTCCACTGCGCGCAGCAGTGCGTCTGCACTGCAGAAGCTGCAGGTGCGTCTGGACACTAAGACGGACCCGAGAAAGCTAGAGAAATATTTGCAGAAACTCTCCGCCTTGCCCATGACGGCAGACATCCTGGCGGAGACTGGAATCAGAAAGACGGTGAAGCGCCTGCGGAAGCACCAGCACGTGGGCGACTTTGCCAGAGACTGAGCGGCCCGGTGGAAGAAGCTGGTGCTCGTGGACCGAAACACAGGGCCTGACCCACAGGACCCTGAGGAGAGCGCTTCCCGACAGCGCTTCGGGGAGGCTCTTCAGGACCGGGAAAAGGCCTGGGGCTTCCCAGAAAACGCGACGGCCCCCAGGAGCCCATCTCACAGCCCTGAGCACAGACGGACAGCACGCAGAACACCTCCGGGGCAACAGAGACCTCACCCGAGGTCTCCCAGTCGCGAGCCCAGAGCCGAGAGAAAGCGCCCCAGAATGGCCCCAGCTGATTCCGGCCCCCATCGGGCCCCTCCAACGCGCACCGCTCCCCTCCCGATGCCCGAGGGCCCTGAGCCTGCTGTGCCCGGGAAGCAATGCGGAAGAGGCTATGCTCACGCCGCTCAGGGCGGGCCTCTGCTGGGTCAAGGCTGCCAGGGCCAACCCCAGGGGGAAGCGGTGGTGAGCCACAGCAAGGGGCACAAATCGTCCCGTGGGGCTTCGGCTCAGAAATCGCCTCCTGTCCAGGAAAGCCAGTCAGAGAGGCTGCAGGCGGCCGGCGCTGATTCGGCCGGGCTGAAAACGCTGCCCAGCCATGTCTTCGCAGAGCTCTGGGACCCCTCAGAGGCCTGGATGCAGGCCAACTACGATCTGCTGTCCGCTTTTGAGGCCATGACCTCCCAGGCAAACCCAGAAGCACTCTCCGCGCCAACGCTCCAGGAGGAAGCTGCTTTCCCTGGACGCAGAGTGAACGCTAAGATGCCGGTGTACTCGGGCTCCAGGCCTGCCTGCCAGCTCCAGGTGCCGACGCCGCGCCAGCAGTGCCTCCAGGTGCCTAGGAACAATCGGGACGCCCTCGGCGACGTGGAAGGGGTCCCCTACTCGGTTCTTGAACCCGTTCTGGAAGGGTGGACGCCCGATGAGCTGTACCGCACACAGAAAGACAATCCCGCACTCGCTCGAGAGACAGATGAATTGTGGAGGATTCGTTGTCTCCAGGACTTCAAGGAAGAAAAGCCACAGGAGCACGAGTCTTGGCGGGAGCTCTACCTGCGGCTTCGGGACGCCCGAGAGCAGCGGCTGCGAGTAGTGACCACGAAAATCCGATCCGCACGTGAAAACAAACCCAGCGGCCGACAGACAAAGATGATCTGTTTCAACTCTGTGGCCAAGACGCCTTATGATGCTTCCAGGAGGCAAGAGAAGTCTGCAGGAGCCGCTGACCCCGGAAATGGAGAGATCGAGCCAGCCCCCAAGCCCGCAGGAAGCAGCCAGACTCCCCCCGGCCTCGGGGACGGTGGCGGCGGCGGCGGCGGCAGCAGCATTAGCGGCGGCAGCAGCAACGAGCATGCGGCGCCCGCGGACAAAACCCGAAAACAGGCTGTCAAGAAAGTGGCCCCGCTGATGGCCAAGGCAATTCGAGACTACAAGGGAAGATTCTCCCGACGATAATCTCAGGACTTGCCTTACAGATAAAATCTGGGGGGAGGAGGGCCAATGCAAAGTCAGTGCGGGTTGGGGAACGAAACTTCCGATGGACACCAGAACCTTTGGCTTGGAGCAAAGTTGAGCCTCCGAATCCTGCAGGCGTCAAGTGCTGGCCCTGTGATTTCTGCCTCCCACACCCAGCCACTGCCTCCCTGCTTGGGGGACACCTCAGAATTCACAAGATATTATGAACGCATTCAGATCAATTCTACTTTGGTGGTTCACTGATGGTCTTTTAAATAACGCCCTAGTTGCAATCATAAATCAGGTACAAGATGTGAGATTCCCTTTTGTCATTTTTCCTTTCTTGTGAAATCATCGAGTACATAAGGAAGGACTTCTTACACACAAACTCTCAATCCATCAGTTGACACTGATAACTCCGACTATGCAAAATGTTTTGTTGTCCTTGGTGTTTTCGTTTAGAGAAAAGGCCGGGCATGATCCTGTAATCGTCAGCCATCCTCCTCTGGGAGGCCGAGGAAAGCAGATCGCTTCAGCCCAGGAGGTGGAGAACAGGCTGGGACAAACGGAGAAACCCCGTCTCCACAAAAGATACCGAAATGGGCCCGGCGTGGTGGCACGGCCCCTGTGGTCCCAGCTTCTTAGAGGGCTGAGGTGGCAGGATCGCCTGAACTGGGCAAGCGGAGGCTGCAGTGACCCTTCCTCATTCCACCGCACTCCAGCCTGGGTGACACAAGCGGAGCACATCTCAAAGAAACCTGCTGTTTATTTGAAGGAACTCTTGGATTTCATACATAAATGCTAACAACTGCTACGTTCCTTAAGTCAAAATACTTTTACTAAGCACCGCAAAGAATCAATCCCAATCTTTTCACCCAGAACCCCTGTGAAAGAATGGCGACACCTTAATCAGCTTACTTAGGTTCTCGACCAGGAAGTCTAAACCGGCCAATCAGAGTTTCTAATTACCATGAGATGACCGGGTTAACTACCTTGAGTTCACCTCCTACGAGCTCCTGCAAGCTTTGGTGAAAGTTTGCATTCTAACTCAGGGCATTTGTTGGCTTCACACGGGCTGGTAATCACAGATTATCCTTCCTTCCTTCCTTCCTTCCTTCCTTCCTTCCTTCCTTCCTACCTTCCTTCTTTCTTTCCTTCCTTCCTTCCTTCCTTCCTTCCTTCCTTCCTTCCTTCCTTCCTTCCTTCCTCCTATTTCTCTCTTACTCCTTCTGCCCTCTCTCTTTCATATGCCTTAGGTGCATCCCACATTCTGCGTTTTTTTGGGGAAATCCTCCACAGGTGCAGGAAAATTGTGTTATGATAACTATTTACCGCTATCTCTCTTTCACGGCTCTCCATCAGTTGTGAACATCTATTGGTTTATCCCAAGTCACTAAGCATATTTTAATTTGGTACACCTGTTTCTCTTTATACAGCTGTCTCTGGAGTATAGGGTCGCATACTCCTAAACCCAGTGTAACTCAGAAACGCATCTAATATTCCAATAAACCCATCATAACGTTGAAAATTCATAAATCAAACCATCCTAAGTCACGGTTTGTCTGTGGATATGGGCGTCATCCATTCCATTGTATTCAATAATGCTGTACGCCATTAAAAATGGCAGACTGATAGAGTGGAGATAGATAGCATTATAAAAATCAGTTATTAGAGGGATACTTCTTTAACCTGACTGAAGAACTGATCTAATGGCTTTAGTACAGTGCATGATTATGTGAGATATTTTGAGAGAGAGTAGTACATTTGTGAATGAAATTTTATGGCTTTTTTTCACTTAGTAGGAAGCATTGTGTGTGGAAAAGTGAGAAAACTGCTTTCTGCTGTAGAGTCCGGCATTCATTGTAGATTTAAGCTTAGTTGTCTGTGAGCAAATCTTATTCAATAAAATACTACTCCTTATAATAAAAAAACAAAAACACTGGTGATGTGAGGTCATTATCCTCAGCAAAATAATCCAGGGAAAGAAAACCATACGCCACATTCTCACTTATAATGGGAGCTGAAAAATGGGATCACATGGACACAGGAAGGGGAACAACACACACTGGGGCCTTTCGGGAGGCAGAGCGTTAAGAAAAACAGCTACTGCACGCTGGGCTTAATACCTAGGTGATGGGTGGACAGGTGCAGCAAATCACCATGGCACACGTTTGTTTACCTTAGTGACAAATCTGCACATCCTGCACATATACCCCAGAACTTAGAAACAAAACGAAACAAAAGAAAACGAAAAAGCAATAGCAAAACGCCAAAGGCAAAATAAAGTTTCAAACTCAGAAAGTGACAGACCAATGTTTGCTTCACATCATGGTTCTCAACCCGGGTGCCATAAGGTCAGGATAAAGAATTTGATTACATATTGTAAATAAGACGTGCAGCAAATGACCAGAAATACTATTCTCAGCATAGGTGAGTCTTCTAATTGAATGGTGACGCTATCTACCGTGACATAGCATTAGATTCCAAAGGGCCGACTCCCGCCAGACAGGCCTCCCACACTAATAACAATGGGAAGCCCTACGTTGTTTTACCTGTGCTTCTCAGCAACTGGCTAGAAATCAGGTTGCCAGCACTCCCAGATTTAGTTGCATTCATTTGCTGGAAGAGCTCACAGCACGCAGGGAAACAGTTACATTTGCCGTAGTATTTTAGCAGATATTGCAAAAAGTTCAGAAGTGAATTTGGGGCACGGCATGTGGGAAGGGGCACACTACCTTCCAGGAAGTGTTATCCAGAAGCTCTCTGAACTCAGTCCTTTTGGGTTTTTATGGAGACCTCATTCTACATGCATGATGGGTTAAACCGTAGGCTATTGGTGATCAAATCCACCTGAGGCTCTCGAACCTCCCTGGAAATTGGGGCTGAGGCTTTGCCATTCTCAGTCTGACTGAAAGAATTTACACAAACGGAATTTTAAAACAGATGAGCATAACTGGAATCTTAATTTGATGATTGGATTATATGGAGCCACACCTTGATATTCCTAATCCGAGCACCCTCATCCAACGAATGCTCCACCCAACTGGCTCCCAAGTCTCTACGTGGTTCCAGAGCAAAAGAATGTTTATACAACGCGTATCTCCACCTTTTCTTCCAAGTCTTTTCGCTTACAGGGAAAGACTTCTTAAACTGCCGCGCATCAGGGTCAGGGGGAGGTCTTGTTACAACGCAGATATGTGGATCTCAGGGGTTTGATTGTTGCAAGGATGCTGCTGGTGTCAAAACCACAACGTGGGAACCACAGAATCAGTAGTTGGTTTTCAGTGTCTCAGTGCATACAATTCCTAAGATATCTGGCGAAGAAAACTTGTAAATTCTTAGATTGTCCCAAAGGTGGTGCATGAAATCGAAGCAGGAGAACAGTTTCCTACGAGGTGTAGCCTGGGAAAGTTGGGGCTGACTGATGGAAAGGAGGAGTGAAGCTCCGCCCTTTCCGCCGCTAGGCAGCGCCCGAGGCTATTTAAACCCGCCCTGGCTGGCCTGTACTCAGATCTTCGCGGAGCGGATCAGCGGCCGGAGCGTTTGGCGGACTCTGCGTGGACTTGGAGCTCACAGCGTCTTGCGACTTGGAAGCGGATTCAGAGGACAGGACAGAACACTTGGGCAAGTGAATCTCTGTCTGTCTGTGTGTCTGTCTGTCTGTCTGTCTTTGTTTCTCATTGGTTGGTTGATTTCCATTTTCTTAAGGGACACATACCTCACACCGCACACACACACACACACACTCACACATACACACACACACACCCACACACACACACACACACACTCCTTCTTTCTGCGAGTTAGAAAATTAGTAGGGGCCCCTGGGAGCTGCAGGTTTCCTAATCATGTCTGCACCTAAGAACAGTAGGGTCTTGTCTGGCTCTTCTTATGAACGGTCCCCCAGCCCGGACTCCCCAAGGTCCATGCGAGCCTCACCCAGCTTCTCCCTCTCCCCTCTCAGAATCTCAGGTTTAAGGGGAAGCTCCTAACCAGGGATCCGGAGCTACCATTCACCATCCCTTAGGGCTTCACCACACTCAGCTCTGTCATCACCAGAATCCACAAGCTCCCATTTCCCTGTCCTCACCTTGATGGGCAATCAATGAAGCCATTGGGCTCTCCTGTGTCCTCCTCTGAGGATTCCTCAGAGTCCCCACGTTCATCAATAATATATCACATGTTCTTACTGCCATCACCCAGCAGCTCACCCGCAGCTCTCGGGGGGTCTCCTGTGTCTCCCAGCTACTCTCCAAACAACCCCAGATTTCAACTGGAGTCAGACACCCACACCCAGGAATCACCAACAAACTCATGAGCCTCACAGTGCTCCACCACTGTGTCTTTCATCTCTTCACCCCCAGGCCTCAGGGACTCTCCTGTGGCTCCCAGTTACTCTCCAGCCATCCCCAGGTTCCTGCGGGAGTCAGCCCCATGCACCCAGGAGTCCCCCAGACACTCACAGGTCTCGGGAGAATATGAGCGGTCCCCCAGCCCTGACTCCTCAAGATTCATGCCTGCCTCACCCAGCTTCTCCCTCTCCCCTCCCAGAAACTCAGACCCAAGGGTGAGCTCCTCACCAGGGATGTGGAAGTACTCTACATCATCCCACAGGGTTTCACCACTCTCACATCCATCATCAGCAGAATTCCACAACTTTAAGTTTCCCTTTCCTAACCAAGCAGGACAGTCAATCATGTCATCGTGCTCTCCCGTGTCCTCCTTTGGAGATTCTTCACAGTCACCTCATTCATCAATAATATACCATATGTTCTTACTGCCATCATCCAGCAGCTCACCCCCGGCCACCCGTGACTCTCCTGTCTGTCCCAGCTACTCTCCAACTACGCCCAGATTTCAGCGGGAGTCTGTACCCCACACCCCAGAAACACCTACAAACTCACAGACCTCAGTGAGATCCTCGCCAGTCTCTCTCACGTCTTCACCCCCAGCCCTTACGGACCCTCCAGTCTGTCCCAGCTACTCTCCAACCACGCCCACATTTCAGCGCGGGTCAGTTCCAGGAACCCAGGGATCACCACCAAGCCCGCCGCATTCACTGAGTTACTCCCCAGTCTCTAGCACATCTTTATCTCCAACCCTCAGGGACTCGCCTGTCTGTCCCAGCTCCTCTCCAAACACGCCCACACTTCAGCGGGAGTCCGTTGAAGGGACACAGAAATCACCACCAAACTCACCAATTTCACTGCGTTACTCCCCAGTCTCTCTCATATCTTCACCATCCCTCAGGGACTCTCCAGTCTATACCAGCTACTCTCCAACCATGCCCACGTTTCAGCTAGAGTCAGTTCCAGGCACCCCGGAATCACCACCAAACTCACCAATTTCACTCAGTTACTCCCCAGTCTCTAGCACGTCTTTATCTCCAACCCTCAGGGACTCGCCTGTGTGTCCCAGCTACTCTCCAACCACGCCCACACTTCAGCGGGAGTCAGTTCCAGGCCCCCAGGAATCACCAGCATACCCACCAATTTCACTCAATTACCCTCCAGTCTCTCTCATGTCTTCACCAGCCCTCACGGACTCTCCTATCTGTCCCAGCTACTCTCCAACCACGCCCACATTTCAGCTGGAGTCAGTTCCAGGCACCCCGGAACCACCACCAAACTCACCAGTTTCACTCAGTTACTCCCCAGTCTCTAGCACGTCTTTATCTCCAACCCTCAGGTACTCTCCTGTGTGTCCCAGGTACTCTCCAACCACGCCTACATTTCAGCTGGAGTCAGTTCCAGGCACCCCGGAGTCACCACCAAACTCACCAGTTTCACCGAGTTACTCCCCGGTCTCTCTCATGTCTTCACCCCCAGCCCTCAGGGACTCTCCTGTGTGTCCCAGCTACTCTCCAACCATGCCCAGATTTCAGCAGGAGTCAGTTCCAGGCTCCCAGGTATCACCTACAAACTCAGCAGTTTCACTGAGTTACTCCCCAGTCTCTCTAATGTCTTCACCCCCAGCCCCCTGGGACTCTCCTGTCTGTCCCAGCTACTCTCCCACCACGCCCAGATTTCAGCGGGAGTCAGCCTCCCACACTCTGGAATCACCTACAGACTCACAGACTTCACGGAGGTCCTCCCTGGTCTCTCTCAGGTCTTTGCCCTCAGCCCACAGGGACTCTTGTGTCTCTTTCAGCTACTGTCAAAACTTCTCTAGATTCCAGCTGGAGTCAGTTCCAGGCGCCCACGATACACCACCGAACTCGCGAATTTCACTGACTTACTCCCCAGTCTCCCTCATGTTCTCACCCCCAGCCCTCAGGGACTCTTCTGTCTCTCTCAGCTACTCTCCAGCCATCTCCAGATTTCACCTGGAGTCAGCTTCCCACACCCAGGAATCACCTACAAACTCAGGGACCTTACTGCAACCCTCCCCCATTTCTTTCACCTCTTCAACCCTGCCTTCAGGGACTCTCCTGTGTCTCCCAGCTTCTCTCCAGCCCTCCCCAGATTTCTGCCACAGTCAGCCCCAGGCACCCAGGACAACCCTCGACACCCACAGGCCTCACGAGCCTATCTCCCTATGACCTGGACCTATACAGGGATGGCTCCCACGCATCCCTCAGTGACCCCAAACCCATCTCCACTTACACTCAGACACTCCCAGGGCCTGACAGCTACTCCCCGTTATTGTCCTTCAGTTCGAAGCCCTGGCCAATCTACTAGCCCACGTGACGCAGTTACCTGGCCATTTCTCCACAGTTCCGGTGAGGGCCCCACACCCAGCCGCAGAAGAGCCCCTCCTGCATTCCGTCCTCACACGCAGGCCTGTCCCTCTACTTGCTACTGTCACACTCTTGCCAGCAGAAGAGGCCCCTGTCATGGCCGATATCACCACCCAGTCTATCCTCACCCCACAGCTGTGCAGCGGGACCCTCCTGCTGGCCCACGTGGCTGCCAGAGCCCATGCTGGCACGACGCTCCAGCATGTCGGCGTCCCTGCGGGCCACACTACCGGTGACATGGCTAGCATGACCCTCCTTCCTGGCAGTGACTCTGTTGATGTGAACCCCAGTTTCACATCTGTCCTTTGTAAATAGGACCATTTGCCCTTTTCGCTCTCCCTTCCATTCACAGGGCTTTTCATTCTCTCTGTTTCTGCCTCCGTTTCAGATATTTACTCACCTTTTTCTCTCTCACTATGTCGGCCGTGGTCTCGATGAGAGTGCGCCACATAAGATTCCCCCATTAAAAGTCATGAATTGAGTGGCTTTTAGTATACCTGTGGTTGTGCACATTCCCTTTTAATTCGCAACCCATTGTAGAACGTCTTATCACCCCCGACCAGAGAAAAACCCTGTAGACATTAGTCACTCCTCATTCTGTCTCAAATCCTCTCCCTGACCCTCAACCCTAGGTAGCAACTACATAGTGCGATCAACCCCATATGAATAGATTTCCATATTGTGGACAATTCCTATAAATGGCATTGCACAACAGGTGAGCTTTTATGACTGACATAACACGTAGCACAATATTTTCAAGATTCATCCACATTGTAGGCTTACCCACAGGGGGAAACCAGTCTTTTTGGGGTTTTAGTAACACCGGGTGTTTTCTCCTTCCTTCCGTCCTTCTTTCCTTCTTTCCTTCCTTCCTTCCTTCCTTCCTTCCTTCCTTCCTTCCTTCCTTCCTTCCTTCCTACCTTCCTTCTTTCCTTCCTTCCTTCATTCCTTCCTCCTATTTCTCTCTTACTCCTTCTGCCCTCTCTCTTTCATATGCCTTAGGTGCATCCCACATTCTGCGTTTTTTTGGGGAAATCCTCGACAGGTGCAGGAAAATTTCGTTATTGTAACTATTTACCGCTATCTCTCTTTCACGGCTCTCCATCAGTTGTGAACATCTATTGATTTATCCCAAGTCACTAGGCATATTTTAATTAGGTACACCTGTTTTTCTTTATACAGCTGTTTCTGGACTATAGGGTCGCATACTCCTAAACCCAGTGTAACTCAGAAACGCATCTAATATTCCAATAAACCCATTATAACGTTGAAAAATCATAAATCAAACCATCGTAAGTCACGGTTTGTCCGTGGATATGGGCGTCATCAATTCCATTGTATTCAATAATGTTGCACGCCATTAACAATGGCAGACTGATTGGGAGTGGAGATTGATAGCATTATAAAAATCAGTTATTAGAGGGATACTTCTTTAACCTGACTGAAGAACTGATCTAATGGCTTTAGTACAGTGCATGATTATGTGAGATGTTTTGAGACAGAGTAGCACATTTGTGAATGAAATCTTATGGCTTTTTTTCACTTAGTAGGAACCATTGTGTGTGGAAACGTGAGAAAGTTGCTTTCTGCTGTAGAGTCCGGCATTCATTGTAGATTTAAGCTTCGTTTTCTGGAAGCAAATCTTATTCAATAAAATACTACTCTTTATAATAAAAAACAAAAGCACTGGTGATGTGAGGTCATTATCCTCAGCAAACTAATCCAGGGAAAGAAAACCAAACGCCACATTCTCACTTATAATGGGAGCTGAAAAATGGGATCACATGGACACAGGATGGGGAACAACACACACTGGGGCCTTTCGGGAGGCAGAGCGTTAAGAAAAACAGCCACTGCACGCTGGGCTTAATACCTAGGTGATGGGTTGACAGGTGCAGCAAACCACCATGGCACACGTTTGTTTACCTCAGTAACAAATCTGCACATCCTGCACATACACCCCAGAACTTAGAAACAAAAGGAAACAAAAGAAAACGAAAAAGCAATAGCAAAACGCTAAAGGCAAAATAAAGTTTCAAACTCAGAAAGTGACAGACCAATGTTTGCTTCCCATCATGGTTCTCAACCCAGGTGCCATAAGGTCAGGATAAAGAATTTGATTACATATTGTAAATAAGACGTGCAGCAAATGACCAGAAATATTATTCTCAACATATGTGTGTCTTCTAATTGAATGGTGACGCTATCTACCGGGACATAGCATTAGATTCCAAAGGGCCGAGTCCCGCCAGACAGGCCTCCCACACTAATAACAATGGGAAGCCCTACGTTGTTTTACCTGTGCTTCTCAGCAACTGGCTAGAAATCAGGTTGCCACCACTCCCGGATTTAGTTGCATTCATTTGCTGGAAGAGCTCCCAGCACGCAGGGAAACAATTACATTTGCCGTAATATTTTAGCGGATATTGCAAAAATTCAGAAATAAATTTGGGGCCCGGCATGTGGGGAGGGGCGCACTGCCTTCCAGGAAGTGTTATCCAGAAGCTCTCTGTACCCAGTCCTTTTGGGTTTTTATGGAGACCTCATTCTATAGGCATGATGGGTTAAACCATAGGCCATTGGTGATCAACTCCACCTGAGGCTCTCAGCCCTCCCTGCAAATTGGGGTTGAGGCTTTGCCATTCTCATTCTGACTGAAAGAATTTACACAAACGGAATTTTAAAACAGATAAGCACAACTGGAATCTTAATTAGATGATTGGATTACCTGGAGCCACACCTTGATATTCCTAACCCGAGCACCCTCATCCAACGAATGCTCCACCCAACTGGCTCCCAAGTCTCTACGTGGTTCCAGGGCAAAAGAATGTTTCTACAACGCATATCCCCACCTTTTCTTTCAAGTCTTTTCGCTTACACGGAAAGACTTCTTAAACTGCCATGCATCAGGGTCGGGGGAGGTCTTGTTAAAACGCAGATCTGTGGATCTCCGGGGTTTGATTGTTGCAAGGATGCTGCTGGTGTCAAAACCACAACGTGGGAACCACAGAACCACTAGTTGGTTTTCCGTGTTTCAGTGCATACAATTCCTAAGTTATCTGGCCAAGAAATCTTGTAAGTTCTTAGATTGTCCCAAAGGTGGCGCATGAAATCAAAGCAGGAGAACAGTTTCCTACGAGGTGTAGCCTGGGAAAGTTGGGGGTGACTGATGGAAAGGAGGAGTGAAGCTCCGCCCTTTCCGCTGCTAGGCTGCGCCCGAGGCTATTTAAACCCGCCCTGGCTGGCCTGTACCCAGATCTTCGTGGAGCGGATCAGCGGCCGGAGCGTTTGGCGGACTCTGCGTGGACTTGGAGCTCACAGCGTCTTGCGACTTGGAAGCGGATTCAGAGGACAGGACAGAACACTTGGGCAAGTGAATCTCTGTCTGTCTGTCTGTCTGTCTGTCTCATTGGTTGGTTGATTTCCATTTTCTTAAGGGGCACATACCTCACACCGCACACACACAAACACACACACACACTCACACACACACACACACACACACACACACACACACTCCTTCCTTCTGCGAGTTAGAAAATTAGTAGGGGCCCCTGGGAGCTGCAGGTTTCCTAATCATGTCTGCACCTAAGAACACTAGGGTCTTGTCTGGCTCTTCTTATGAACGGTCCCCCAGCCCGGACTCCCCAAGGTCCATGCGAGCCTCACCCAGCTTCTCCCTCTCCCCTCTCAGAAACTCAGGCTTAAGGGGAAGCTCCTCACCAGGGATCCGGAGCTACCATTCACCATCCCCTAGGGCTTCACCACACTCACCTCTGTCATCACCAGAATCCCACCAGCTCCCATTTCCCTGTCCTCACCGTGATGGGCAATCAATGAAGCCATTGGGCTCTCCCGTGTCCTCCTCTGAGGATTCCTCAGAGTCCCCACGTTCATCAATAATATACCACATGTTCTTACTGCCATCACCCAGCAGCTCACCCCCAGCTCTCGGGGGCTCTCCTGTGTCTCCCAGCTACTCTCGAAACAACCCCAGATTTCAGCTGGAGTCAGCCCCCCACACCCAGGAATCACCAACAAACTCACGAGCCTCACAGTGCTCCACCCCTGTGTCTTTCATCTCTTCACCCCCAGGCCTCAGGGACTCTCCTGTGGCTCCCAGTTACTCTCCAGCCATCCTCAGGTTCCTGCGGGAGTCAGCCCCATTTACCCAGGAGTCCCCCAGACACTCACAGGTCTCGGGAGATTATGAGCGGTCCCCCAGCCCTGACTGCTCAAGATTCATGCCTGCCTCACCCAGCTTCTCCCTCTCCCCTCCCAGAAACTCACACCCAAGGGGCAGCTCCTCACCAGGGATGTGGAAGTACTCTACATCATCCCACAGGGCTTCACCACTCTCACATCCATCATCAGCAGAATTCCACAACTTTAAGTTTCCCTTTCCTAACCAAGCAGGACAGTCACTCATGTCATCGTGTTCTCCCTTGTCCTCCTCTGGAGATTCTTCACAGTCACCTCATTCATCAATAATATACCATATGTTCTTACTGCCATCATCCAGCAGCTCACCCCCAGCCACCCATGACTCTCCTGTCTGTCCCAGCTACTCTCGAACTACACCCAGATTTCAGCGGGAGTCTGTACCCCACACCCCAGAAACACCTACAAACTCACAGACCTCAGTGAGATCCTCGCCAGTCTCTCTCACGTCTTCACCCCCAGCCCTTACGGACCCTCCAGTCTGTCCCAGCTACTCTCCAACCACGCCCACATTTCAGCTCGGGTCAGATCTAGGAACCCAGGGATCACCACCAAACTCACCAGTTTCACTCAGTTACAGAAATTGGGGTTTGACATCAATTTCTGGGTGGATCCTTAAGTCCCAGGTAGATATCCGGTGTGCAGCTGAACATCATTCCCTCGTGGACGCCCAGTCCCCTGGTGGATATGAGGTCTCAGGTGAACACAATTCCCCATGCAGACATTAATTACCAGCTGCACACTCAGAACCCTAGAGGACAACTGTCCCCATGTTGACATCACTCTCAAGGTGTACATTAGGCCACATATGTATACCCAGGTCCAAGGCATACACGAGTTCGCAGTAAAACTCAAGGCACCAGGAGGAGACTCAAGCCCTAGGAGGATGCCCAGACCCCAGGTAATTACAAGGCCCCAGGTGGATATCAGATTCCCAATGAACATTAGGTCCCAAGTGCATACCTAGGCACCAGGTAGACATCAGGCCTCAGGTGCATCCCCTAGTCTCAAGGGCACACTAGGTCCCCAGTGAACACTGGCTCCAGGTGAGCACCCAGTCCAACGTAGACACCGTGACCCAGGTGGTCAGTAGGCCACAGATGAACACCAATCTTGAGTGAACACCAGATCCCAGGTGGGTCCCTAGACACCAGGAGGATATTGGGTCCCAAGTGGACACAAATATGAAATTTCATATTTTACGTACAGAATATAGTATATAATTGGTGAAGTTTGATTTTTTTTTGTGCAGTATAAGATATGTATTTGGTATACTTTCATATTTTATGTACAGTATATAATATATATTTGGTGTAATTTCATATTTTATGTATAGTATAAAATATATATTAGTTGTAGTATGATATTTTGAATACAGTATATAACATATATTTGGTATATTTTGATATTTTATGTTCAGTATATAGTATATATTTTGTGTACTTTGATATTTTATGTACAGTATATAATATATATTTGATTTACCTTGATATTTACTTTCTTATTTTATGAACAGTATGTTATATATTTGGTGAAATTTGATATTCTATGTACAGTATATAATATATATGTGGTGAAATTTGATATGTTATGAAATTTGTTATTTTAGGTACATTATATAATACATATATTTTGAAATTTGATATTTTATGTACAGTATATGGTATAGATTTGGTGAAATTTGATATTTTATCTACAGTATATAATATATATTTGCTATACTTTTACATTTTATGTATAGTATATAATATATATTTGGTGTGCTTGGATATTTTATGTACAGTATATAGTATATCTTTGGTGAAATTTGATATTTTATATAGATTATGTAATATATATTTGATTTACTTTGATATTTACTTTCATATGTATGTACAGTATAGTATATAATTGGTGAAATTTGATATTTTATGTACAGTATATAATATATATTTGTTGTATTTTCACATTTTATGTACAGTATATAATATATATTTGGTGTACTTTGATATTTTATGTACAGTATACAATATATATTTGGTGAAATTTGATATTTTATGTACAGTATATTATATATTAGGTGAAATTTGATATTTTATGTAGAGTATATAATATATATTTGGTTTACTTTGATATTTTATCTACAGTATATAATGTATATTTGATTTAGTTTGATATTTTATGTACATTATATAATATATAACTGTTGTATTGTGACATTTTATGTGCAGTATATAATATATATTTGGTTAAATTTGATATTTTATGTACAGTATATAATATATTATTGTTGAAATTTGATATTTTACGTACAGTATATAGTATATATTTGGTGAAATTTGATATTTCATTCACAGTATATAACATATGTTTGGTGAAATTTGATATTTTATGTACAGAATATAACATATGTTTGGTGAAATTTGATATTTTATGTACAGTATATAATTTATATTTGGTGAAATTTGATATTTTATGAAATTTGATATTTTGTGTACAGTATATAATATATATTTGTTGTATTTTGTCATTGTATGTACAGTATATAATATATATTTGTTGTACTTTAATATTTTATGTACAGTATACAATATATATTTGGTGAAATTTGATATTTTATGTACAGTATATTATATATTTAGAGAAATTTGATATTTTATGTAGAGTATATAATATATATTTGGTTTACTTTGATATTTTATCTACAGTATATAATATATATATGATTTAGTTTATTTTATGTATATTATATAATATATAATTGTTGTATTTTGACATTGTATGTGCATTATATAATATATATTTGGTTAAATTTGATATTTTATGTAAACTATATAATATATATTTGTTTAAATTTGATATTTAACGTACAGAATATAGTATATATTTGGTGAAGTTTGATATTTTATCTACAGTATAAGATATGTATTTGGTATACTTTCATATTTTATGTACAGTATATAATATATATTTGGTATACTTTGATATTTTATGTATAGTATAAAATATATATTAGTTGTAGTTTGATATTTTGAACACAGTATATAATATATATTTCGTATATTTTGATATTTTATGTTCTGTATATAGGATATATTTTGTGTACTTTGATATTTTATGTACAGTATATAATATATATTTGATTTACTTTGATATTTACTTTCATATTTTATGTACAGTATGTTATATATTACGTGAAATTTGATATTCTATGTACAGTATATAATATATATGTGGTGAAAGTTGATATGATATGAAATTTGTTATTTTATGTACATTATATAATATATATTTTTTGAAATTTGATATTTTATGTACAGTATGTGGTATATATTTGGTGAAGTTTGATATTTTATTTACAGTATATAATATATATTTGCTATACTTTTACATTTTATGTACAGTATATAATATATATTTGGTGTACTTGGATATTTTATGTACAATATATAATATATCTTTGGTGAAATTTGATATTTTATATACATTATATAATATATATTTGATTTACTTAGATATTTACTTTCATATTTTATGCACAGTATAGTATATATTTGGTGAAATTTGATATTTTATGTACAGTATATAATATATATTTGGTAAAATTTGATATTTTATGGAATTTGATATTTTATGTACAGTATATAATATATATGTTGTATTTTGACATTTTATGTACAGTATATAATATATATTTGGTGTACTTTGATATTTTATGTACAGTATACAATATATATTTGGTGAAATTTGATATTTTATGTAGAGTATAGTATATATATTTGGTGTACTTTCTTACTTTATGTACAGTATATTATATATTTGGAGAAATTTGATATTTTATGTACAGTACATAATATATATTTCGTGAAATTTGATATCTTATGAACAGTATATAATATGTATTTGCTGAAAAATGGTATTTTATGTACGGTAGATAATATATATTTTGCGAAATTTGATATTTTATGTACTGTACATAATATATATTTTGTGAAATTTGATATTTCATGTACAGTATATAATATATATTTGGTATAATTTGATAATTTATGTACAGTATATAATATGTATTTCTTGCATTTTGACATTTTATGTACATTATATAATTTACATTTGGTGTAGTTTTATATTTTATGTACAGTATTTAGTATATATTTGTTGAAGTTTGATATTTTATGTAGGGTATTTAATATATATTTGTTGAAATTTGATATTTTATGTACAGTATATGGTATATATTTGCTGAAGTTTGATATTTTATCTACAGTATATAATATATATTTGCTAAAATTTTACATTTTATGTACAGTATATAATATATATTTGTTGTACTTTGATATTTTATGTACAGTATATTATAAATATTTCATGAAATTTGATATCTTATGTACATTACCTAATATATATTTTATTAACTTTGATATTTACTTTCATATTTTATGTACAGTATATAATATATATTTGGTGAAATTTGATATTTTATATACAGTACATAATATATATTTCGTGAAATTTGATATTTTACGTACAGTATATAATATATATTTGGGGAAATTTGAAATTTTATGTACGATATATAATAAATATTTGGCGAAATTTGATTTTTTATGTTCAGTACATAATATATATTTGGTGAAATTTGATATTTTATGTACAGTATATAATATATATTTGGTGAAATTTGACATTTTATGTACAGTATATAGTATATATTTGGTGAAATTCCATATTTTATGTAGAGTATATAATATATATTTGGTGAAATTTGATATTTTATATACAGTATATAGTATATATTTAGTGTACTTGCATATTTTATATACACTATATAGTATATATTTGGTGTAGTTTGATATTTTGTGTACAGTATATAATATATATTTGGTGTACTTTCGTATTTTATGTACAATACACATTATATATTAGGTGAAATTTGATATTCAATGTACAGTATATAATATATATTTGGTGAAATTTGATATTTGATGTGCAGTACATAATGTATATTTCGTGAAGTTTGATATTTTCTGTACAGCATATAATATATATTTGGTGAAATTTGATATTTTATGTAATGAATATAATATATATTTGGTGAAATTTGACATTTTATGTACAATATATAGTATATATTTGGTGAAATTCGATATTTTCTGTACAGTATATAGTATATATTTGGTGAAATTTGATATTTTATATACAGTATATAGTATATATTTGGTGTACTTTGATATTTTATATACAGTATTTTGTATATATTTGGGGTACTTTGATATTTTATGTGCAGTATATAACATATATTTGGTGTACTTACATATTTTATGTACAGTATACACAGTAGATTTGGTGAAATTTGATATTTAATGTACAGTATATAATATATATTTTGTGAAATTTGATATTTTGTGTACAGTACGTAATATATATTTCATGAAATTTGATATTTTATGTACAGCATATAATATATATTTGGTGAAATTTAATATTTTATATACAGTATATCTTATATATTTGGTGAAATTTGATATTTTATGTGCAGTATCTCATATATTTTGATGTACTTTCACATTTTATGCGCAGTTTCTAATATAGATTTGGTGTACTTTGATATTTTGTGTGCGGTATGAAATATATAATTGGTGAAATTTGATATTTTATATACAGTATATAATATATATTTTGAGGAAATTCGATATTTTATGTACAGTATATAATATATATGGTGAAGTTTGATATGTATTGTACAGTATATAATATATATTTGGTGAAATTTGATATTTTGTGTACAGCATATACTATATATTTGGTGTACTCTGATATTTTATATACAGTATATAGTATATATTTGGTGAAATTTGGTAGTTTATATACAGTATATAATATATATTTGGTGTAGTATGATATTTTATGTGCGGTATATAATATATATTTGGTGTATTTCCATATTTTATGTACAGTGTACAGTATATATTTGGTAAAATTTGATATTTATTGTACAGTATATAATATATATTTGGTGAAATATGGTACTGTATGTACAATATATAATATATATTTGGTAAAATTCGATATCTTATTTACAGTATATAATATATATTAAGTGAAATTTTATATTTTATGTACAGTATATAATATTTGTTTGGTGAAATTTTATATTTTATTTACAGTATATAATATATATTTGGTATACTTTGTTTTTTTATGTACAGTATAAAATATGTATTAGGTGTAGTTTGATATTTTAAATACAGGATATAACATATATTTGGTGTATTTTGATATTTCATGTACAGTATATAATATATATTTGGTGTAATACGATATTTTTTGTACAGTATATAGTATATATTTTGAGAAATTTCATACTTTATGTACAGTATATAATATATATTTGGTGTACTTTGATATTTTATGTACAGTATATAATATATATTAGGTGAAATTTGATATTTTATGTACAGTATATCATATATATTTGGTGAAATTTAATATTTTATATGCTGTATCTCATATATATTTGAAGTGCTATCATATTTTATGGACAGTATCTAATATAGTGTTGGTGTACTTTTATATTTTGTGTACAGTATATAATATATATTTGGTGAAATTTGATATTTTATGTACAGTATATAATATATATTTTGGGGGAATTCGATATTTCATGTACTGTTTATAATATATATGGTGAAATTTGATATGTTTTGTAAAGTATATAATATATATTTCGTGAAATTTGATATTTTAAGTACAGTATATAGTATATATTCGGTGAAATTTCATATTTTCTGTACCGCACAAAATATATATTTTTTGAAATTTGTTATTTTAAGAACAGTATATTATACATATCTGGTGGAATTTGGTATTTTATGAACATTATATAATATATATTTTGTGAAATTGGATATTTTATGTACAGTGTTTAATATATATTTCGTGAAATTTGATATTTTATATACAGTATATAGTATATATTTGGTGTACTTTCATATTTTATGTACAGTATAGAATATATATTTGGTGTACTTTCATATTTTATGGACAGTATAGAGTACATATTTGGTGAAATTTGATATTTAATGTACGGTATATAATATATATTTGGTGAAATTTGATATTGTATGTACAGTAAATAATATACGTTTGATGAAATTTGATATTTTATGTACAGTATATAATATATATTAGGTGAAATTTTATATTTTACGTGGAGAATATAATATATATTTGGTGAAATTTAATATTTTATGTACAGTATATAATATGTATTTGGTGAACTTTGATATTTTATGTGCAGTATAAAATATATATTAGGTGTAATATGATATTTAAAATACAGTACATGACATATATTTTGTGTATTTTGTTATTTTACGTATAGTATATAATATATATTTGGTGTAATCTGATATTTTTTATACAAGATATAATATATATTTGGTGAAATTTGATATTTTATCTACAGTATATAATATAAATTTGGTGTACTTTGCTATTTTATGTATAGTATATAATATATATTTGGTGAAATTAGATATTTTATGAACTGTATATCATATATATTAGGGGAAATTTGATATTTTTTGTGCAGTATCTCATATATATTTGATGTACTTTCATATTATATGCACAGTATCTAATGTAGATTTGGTGTACTTTGATGTTTTGTGTACAGTATATAATATATATTTGGTGAAATTTGATATTTTATGTACAGTATATAATATCTATTTTGGGGAAATTCGATATTTTATGTGCAGTATATAATATATGTTTGTGAAATTTCATATGTTTTGTACTGTATATAATATATATTTGGTGAAATTTGATGTTTTAAGTACTGTATATAATATATATTTGGTGAAATTTGATATTTTATATACAGTACACAGTATATATTTGGTGAAATTTGATATTGTATGTACAGTATATAATATATATTTGGTGAAATTTGCTATTTTATGTGCAGTATATGATATATATTTTGGGGAAATTCGATATTTTGTGTGCAGAATATAACATATGTTGGTGAAATTTGGTATGTTTTCTACTGTATATAATATATATTTGGTGAAATTTGATATTTTAAGTACAGTATATAATATATATTTGGTGAAATTTGATATTTTATCTACAGTACATAATATATACTCGGTGAAATTTGACATTTTGTGTACAGTATAGAGTATATATATGGTGAAATTCGATATTGTTTGTACAGTATATAATATATTTTTGGTGAAATTTGATGTTTTATGTACAGTATATAATATATATTTGGTGAAATTTGATATTTTATATACAGTATATCATACTTAATTGGTGTACTTTGATGTTTTATGTAATCTATGTAAGATATATTAGGTGTACTTTCATATTTTATGTACAACATATAGTATATATTTGATGAAATTTGACACTTTATCTACAGTATATAGTATATATTTGGCGAAATTTGATGTTTTATGTACAATATATTCCATATATATGGTGTACTTTCATATTTTATGTACAGCATATAGTATATATTTCATAAAATTTCATATTTTATATACAGTATACAGTATATTTTTGGTGAAATTTGATATTTTATGTACAGTGTATGTGATATGTTTGGTGAAATTTCATATTTTATGTACAGTATATAATATATATTTGGTGTTCTTTCATATTTTATGTACAGTATACAGTATATATTTCGTGAAATTTGATATTTCATGTACAGTATATAATATATATTTGGTGTACTTTGATATGTTATGTACAGTATGTAATATATATTTGGTGTACTTTGATATTTTATGAACAGTATGTAATATATGTTTGATGAAGTTTGATATTTTATGTACAGTACATAATATATATTTGGTGTACTTTGATATTTTATGTACATTTATTAATTCATATTTGATTTACTCTGATATTTTATGTACAGTATATAATATATGTTTGGTGAAATTTGACATTTTATGTATAGTATATAGTATATATTTGGTGGAATTCGATATTTTCTGTACAGTATATAATATATATGGTGAAATTTGATACTTTATATAAAGTATATTCAACATATTTGGTGTACTTTGATATTTTATATACAGTATATAGTATATATTTGGTGAACTTTGATATATTATGTACAGTATAAAATATATATTTGGTGTACTTTCATATTTTTTGTACAGTACACAGTATATATTTGTTGAAATTTGATATTTAATGAACAGTATATAATACACATTTGTTGAAATTTGATATTTTATGTACAGTACATAATGTATATTAGGTGAAATTTTATATTTTATGTAGAGTAAATAATATATATTTGTTGAAATTTAATATTTACTGTAAAGCATATAATATATATTTGGAGTACTTTGATATATTATGTACTGTATAAAATATATATTAGGTGTAGTATGATATTTTAAATACAGTATATGACATATATTTGGTGTATTTTGTTATTTTACGTACAGTATATAATATATATTTGGTGTAATTTGATATTTTTTGTACAGTATATAATATATATTAGGTGAAATTTGATATTTTATGTACAGTATATAGTATATATTTGTTGTACTTTGATATTTTATGTATAGCATATAATATATATTTGGTGAAATTTGATATTTTATGTACAGTGTATCATATATATTTGGGGAAATTTGATATTTTATGTGCAGTATCTCATATATGTTTGACGTCCTTTCATATTTTATGCACAGTATCTAATATAGATTTGGTGTACTTTGATATTTTGTGTAAGGTATATAATATATATCTGGTGAAAGTTGATATTTTATGTACACTATATAATATATATTTGGTGAAATTTGATATTTTATGTACATTAGATAATATATACTTGGTGAAATTTGATATTTTATGAACAGTATATAGTATATATAAGGTGAAATTTGATATTTTATCCACAGTATATAATACATATTTGGGGAAGTTTGATATTTTATATACAGTATATAGTATATATTTGGTGAAATTTGATATTTAATACACAGTATATAGTATATATTTGGTGAAATTTCATATTTTATGTTGAGTATATAATATATATTTGGTGTACTTTCATATTTTATGTACAATATATTATATATTTGGTGAAATTTGATATCTTATGGACAGTATATAATATTTATATGGTGAAATTTGAAGTTTTGTGTACAGTATATAGTATATATATAGTGAAATTTGATATTTTATGTGCAGTACATAGTATATATTTGGTGAAATTTGATATTTTATGTACAGTATAAAATATATATTTCGTTAAATTTCATATTTTATGTACAGTATATAATATATATTTGGTGTACTTTGATATTTTATGTACAGTATATAATATATATTTGGTGAATTTTGACATTTTATGTACATCATTTCATATATATTTGGCGAAGTTTTATATTTTATGTGCAGTATCTCATATATATTTGATGTACTTTCAAATTTTATACACAGTATATAATATATGTTAGGTGTACTTTTATATTTTATGTACAGTATAAAATATATATTTGGTGTAGTTTGATATTTTATGTACAGTATATAATACATTTTTGGTGTATTTGGATATTTTATGTACAGTACATAGTATATATTTGGTGAAGTTTGTATTTTATCTACAGTATATGATATGTATTTGGTATACTTTTATATTTTATGTACAGTATATAATATGTATTTGGTGTACTTTGATATTTTATGTACAGTATAGAATACATATTTGATGAAATTGTTATTTTATGTACTGTATAAAATATATATGTGGTGAAATTTGATATTTATTTACAGTATATAATATATATTTGGTGTACATTCATATTTTATGGTCAGTACATAGTATATATTTTGTGAAATTTGATATTTTATGTACTGTATAAAATATATATTTGGTGAAATTTCATATGTTGTGTGCAGTATATAATATATATTTGGAGAAATTTGATATTTTATGTACGGTATATAATATATATTTTGTGTACTTTCATATTTTATGTACAGTATAGTATATTTTTGGTGAAATTTGATATTTTATGCACAGTATATAACATTTATTCGATGAAATTTGATGTTTTGTCTACACTATACAGTATATATTTCTCATAATATGGTATTTTATGTACACTATATAGTATATATTTGGTGAAATTTGATATTTTATGTACCGTGTATAATATATATTTTGTGAAATTTGATATTTTATTTACAGTATATAGTATATATTTGGTGTACTTTGATATGTTTTATACAGTATATAGCACATATTTGGTGTTCTTTGATATTTAATGTTCAGTATATAATATATATTTGGTGTACTTTCATATTTTATGTACAGTATATAGTATATATTTGGGGAAATTTGATATTTAATGTACAGTATGTAATATATATTTGGTGAAATTTGCTATTTTATGTACAGTATATAATATATATTTTGGGAAATTAGATATTTTATATACAGCAGGTAATACATATTTGGTGAAATTTGACATTTTATGTACAGTATATAGTATATATTTTATGAAATTTGATATTTTATGTAGAGTATGTAATATATATTTGGTGAAATTTGATATTTTATATACAGTATATATTATATATTTGGTGTACTTTGATATTTTATGTACAGTATATACCATATATTTGGTGTACTTTGATATTTCATGTACAGTATATAATATATATTTCGGGTACTTTCATATTTTATGTGCAGTACATAGTATGTATTTGGTGAAATTTGATATTTTATGTACAGTATAAAATAAATATTTGGTGAAATTTGATATTTTATGTGCAATATATCCTATGTATTTGGTGAAATTTGATATTTTATGTACAATATATAATATGTATTTGGGGAAAATTTATATTTTATGTGCAGTATATAATATATATTTGGTGAAATTCGATATTTTATGTACAGTGTATAATATATATTTGGTGTACTTTGGTATTTTAAGTACAGTATATAATACATATTTTGTGAAATTTGATATTTTATGTATGGTATATAATATATATTTGGTGAAATTTGAAATTTATGTACAGTATATAATTTATATTTGGTGCACTTTGATATTTTATGTACAGTATAAAGTATACATTGGGTGTACTTTGATATTTTAAATACAGTATATAACGTATATTTGGTGTATTTTGATATTTTATGTACAGTATATAATATATATTTGGTGTAAATTGATATTTTTTGTATAGTATAAAATATATATTTGGTGAAATTTTATATTTTAAGTACAGTATATAATATATATTTGGTGAAATTTGTTATTTAATGTACAGTATATAATATATATTCTGTGAAATTGTACATTTTATGTACAATATATAATATATATTTGGTATTCTCTGATATTTTATGTACTATATGTAATGTATATTTGATGAAATTTGATGCTTTATGTACAGTGTATAATATATATTTGGTGTACATTCATATTTTATGTGCAGTACATAGTATATGTTTGGTGAAATTTGAAATTTTATGTTCGGTATAAAACATATATTTGGTGAGATTTGATATTTTATGTACAGTATATAATATAATATGGTGTACATTCATATATTGTGTGCAGTATATAATGTATATTTCGTGAAATTTGATATTTTATGAACGGTATATAATATATATTTGGTGTTCTTTCATATTTTATGTACAGTATATTATATATTTGGTGAAATTTGATATTTTATGGACAGTATATAACATTTATTCGATGAAATTTGATGTTTTGTGTACAGTATACAGTATATATTTCTTATAATATGATATTTTATGTACAATATATAATATATATTTGGTGAAATTTGATATTTTATGTACAGTATAACATATATATTTCGGGAAGTTTGGTATTTTATGTGTAGTATCCCATGTATATTTGATGTACTTTCATATTTTATGCACAGTATCTAATATAGATTTGGTGTAATTTGATATTTTGTGTACAGTATATAATATATATTTGGTGAAATTTGATATTTTATGTACGGAGTATACTATATATTTTGCGGAAATTCGATATTTTATGTACAGTATATAATATATATGGTGAAATTTGATATGTTTTGTATTGTATATAACATATATTTGGTGAAATTTGATATTTTAAGTACAGTATATAATATATATTTGGTGAAATTTGATATTTTCTCTACAGTATATAATACATATTTGGTGAAATTTGATATTTTATGTACATTATATAGTTTACATTTGGTGAAATTCGATATTGTATGTACAGTATATAATATATATTTGGTGAAATTTGATATTTTATGTACAGTGTATAATATATATGAGGTGAAATTTGGTATTTTATATACAGTATACCATACATAATTGGTGTACTTTGATATTTTATGTACAGTATGTAAGATATATTTGGTGTACCTTCATATTTTATGTACAACATATAGTATATATTCGATGAAATTTGATAGTTTTTGTACAGTATATAGTATATATTTGGCGAAATTTGATATTTTATCTACAGTATATAACATATATTTGGTGTACTCTCATACTTTATGTACAGCATATAGTATATATTTGGTGAAATTTCATATTTTATGTACAGTATACGGTATATATTTGGTGAAATTTGATATTTTATGTACAGTATATGAGATATATTTGGTGAAATTTCATATTTTATGTACAGTATATAATATATATTTGGTGTGGTTTGATATTTTAAGTACAGTATATAATATATACTTGGTGTTCTTTCATATTTTATGTACAGTATATAGTATATATTTGGTAAAATTTTATATTTTATGTACAGTATATAATATATATTTGGTGTACTTTGATATTTTATGTACAGTATGTAATATATACTTGGAGAAATTTGATATTTTATATACAGTATAAAATATATGTTTGGTGAAATTTGATATTTTATATACAGTATATAATATATATTTGTTGTACTTTGATATTTTATGTACTGTACATAATACATATTTGGTGAATTTTGATATTTTATGTACAGTATATAATATATATTTGGTGAAATTTGATATTTTATGTAAGGTATATACTATATATTTGGTGAAATTTGATATTTTATGTGCACTTTATAATATATATCTGGTGAAATTTGATATTTTATATACAGTATATTATATGTATTTGGTTAAAATTGATATTTTATGTACAGTACATAATATATATTTGGTGAAATTTGATATTTTATGTACAGTGAATAATATATATTGGGTGATATTTGATATTTTATGTACAGTATATAAGACATATTGGGTGAAATTTTATATTTTATGTACAGTATATAATATATATTTGGTGAAATTTTATATTTTATGTACCGTATATAATATATATTTGGTGTACTTTTATATTTTATATATAGTATAAAGTGTATATTGGGTGTAGTCTTATATTTCAAATATAGTATATAACATATATTTTGTGTATTTGGATATTTTATGTACAGTACATAATATATATTTGGTGTAATTTGATATTTTTTCTACAGTATAAAACATAAAATTTGTGAAATTTGATATTTTATGTACAGTATATAATATATATTTGGAGTACTTTGATATATTATGTACAGTATAAAATATATATTAGGTGTAGTATGATATTTTAAATACAGTATATGACATATATTTGGTGTATTTTGTTATTTTACATACAATATATAATATATATTGGGTGTAATTTGATATTTTTTGTACACTATATAATATATATTTGGTGAAATTTGATATTTTATGTACAGTATATAATATATATTTGGTGAAATTTGATATTTTATCTACAATACATAATACATATTTGGTGAAATTTGATATTTTATATACAGTATATAGTATACATTTGGTGAAATTTGATATTTTATGTACAGTACATAGTATATGTTTGTTGTATTTCCATATTTTATGTACAATATGTAATATATATGTACAGTATGTAATATATATTTGATGAAATTTGATATTTTATGTACAGTATATAATATATACTGGGTGAAATTTGATATTTTTTAAACAGTATATATGATATATTTGGTGTACTTTCATATTTTATGTACAGTATATAATATATATTTGGTGAAATTTGATATTCTATGTACAGTATATAATATATATTTGGTGTACTTTGTTATTTTATGTTCAGTATGTAATATATATTTGATGAAATTTGATATTTTATGTACATTGTATAATATATATTTGGTGTACATTCATATTTTAAGTGCAGTACATAGTATATATTTGGTGAAATTTGATATTTTATGTATTGTATAAAATATATATTTGGTGAAATTTGATATTTTATGTACAGTGAATAATATACATTTGGTGTACTTTTATATTTTATGTACAGTATATAATGTATATTTGGTGAAATTTGATATTTTATCTACAGTATATCATATATATTTGGTAAAATTTGATATTTTATGTGCAGTATATCATATATATTTGATGTACTTTCAAATTTTATGCACTGTATATAATAAGTATTTGGTGTTCTTTGATATTTTAGTATAGTATGTTATATATATTTGGTGAAATTTGATATTTTATGCACAGTATATAATATATATTTGGTGAAATTTGATGTTTTATGTACCGCAAATAACATATATTTGGTGAAATTTGATATTTTATATACAGTGTATCATACATATCAGGTGAAATTTGGAATTTTATGTACAGTATAAAATATATATTTGGTGATATTCTATATTTTATCTACCGTATATAATATATGTTTGTTGAAATTTGGTATTTTATGTACAGTATATAATATATATTTGGTGAAATTTGATATTTTATGTACTGTATGTAATATATATTTGGGGAAATTTCATATTTTATGTACAGTATATAATATATATTTGGTGAAATGGATATTTCATGTACAGCATTTAGTATGTATTTTTTGATATTTGATATTTTATGTACAGTATATATTATATAGTTCGTGTACTTTGATATTTTATGTACAGTATATAATAAATATATGGTGCAGTTTGATATTTTATGTACTGTATACAATATATATGTGTTGAAATTTTATATTTTATGGGCCAAATATAATATATATTTGGTGAAATTTGATATTTTATTTACAGTATATAATAAGTATTTGGTGAAAATTGATATTTTATGTACAGTACATAATACATATTTGGTGAGATTTGATATTTTACGTACAGTGCATAATATATATTTGGTGAAATTTGATATTTTATGTACAGTATATGGTATATATTAGGTGAAATTTTAAATTTTATGTACAGTATATAATTTATATTTGGTGAAATTTCATATTTTATGTACAGCATATCATATACCTTTGGTGAAATTTGATATATTATGTGCAGTATCTCATATATATTTGAAGTACTTTCATATTTTATGTACAGTATCTAATATATATTTGGTGTACTTTGATATTTTATGTACAGTACGTAATATATATTTGGGGAAATGCAATATTTTATATATAGTATATAATATATATGATGAAATTTGATAAGATTTGCATAGTATATAATATATATTTGTTGAAATTTGATATTTTAAGATCAGTATATAAGATGTAATTGGTGAAATTTTATATATTATGTACAGTATATAATATATATTTGCTGTACTTTTATATTCTACATACAGTATACAGTATATATTTGGTGAAATTTGATATTTTATGTACACTATATTTTATATATCTGTTGAAATTTGGTATTTTATGTAGAGTATATAATATTTATTTGGTGAAATTGGATATTTTATGTACAGTACATAATATATATTTCGTGAAATTTGACATTTTATGGACAGTATATAATATATATGGTGAAATTTGATAATTTGTGTACAGTATATAATATATATTTGGTGACATTTGATATTTTATCTACAGTGTTTACTATATATTTTGGGGAAATGCGATACTTTATGTACAGTATATAATATATACTTGGTGAAATTTGATATTTTATTTGCAGTATAAAATATATATTTGGTGGAATTGTATATTTTATGTACAGAATAAAATATATATTTGGTGTACTTTGCTACATTATGTACAGTATGTAATATATATTTGGTGTACTTTCATATTTTATGGACAGTATATAATATATATTTGATGAAGTTTGTTATCTTATGTACAGTACATAATATATATTTGGTGTACTTTGATATTTTATGTACAGTTTTTAATTCATATTTGATTTACTCCGATATTTTATGTACTGTATATAATATATATTTGGTGAAATTTGACATTTCATGTACAGTATATAGTATATATTTGGTGAAATTCGACATTTTATGTACAGTATATATTATATATGGTGAAATTTGATATTTTATATACAGTATACATTATATATTTGGAGTACTTTGATATTTTATATACGGTACATAGTATATATTTGGTCTACTTTGATATTTTATGTACAGTATAAAATACATATTTGGTGTCCTTTCATATTTTTTGTACAGTATACGGTATATATTTGTTGAAATTTGATATTTAATGTATAGTATATAATATATATTTGGTGAAAATTGATAATTTATGTACCGTATACAATGTATATTTTTTGCAATTTGATATTTTATGTACAGTACATAATATATATTAGGAGAAATTTTATATTTTATGTACAGTATATAATATGTATTTGGTGGAATTTAACATTTTCTGTACAGTATATAATATATATTTGGTGTACTTTGATATTTTGTGTACAGTATAAAATATATATTAGATGTAGTATCATATTTTAAGTACAGTATATGACATATATTTGGTGTATTTTGTTATTTTATATACAGTATATAATAAATATTTGCTGTAATTTTATATTTTTTGTACAGTATAATATATATTTGGTGAAATTTCATAATTAATGTTCAGTATATAATATATATTTGGTGTACTTTGATATTTTATGTATAGTATATAATATATATTTGGTTAAATTTGATATTTCGTGTACAGTATATCATATATATTTGGGGAAATTTGGTATTATATTTGCAGTATCCCATTAATATTTGATGTACTTTCATATTTTATGCACATTATCTGATATAGATTTGGTGTAATTTGATATTTTGTGTACAGTAAATAATATATATTTGGTGAAATTTGATATTTTATGTACAGTATATAATATATATTTGGTGTACTTTGATATTTTATGTACAGTATGTAATATATACTTGGAGAAATTTGATATTTTATGTACAGTGTAAAATACATGTTTGGCGAAATTTGATATTTTATGTACAGTATATAATATATATTTGTTGTACTTTGATATTTTATGTACAGTATATGAGATATATTTGGTGAAAATTGATATTTTATGTACAGTATATAATATATATTTTTTGAAATTTGACATTGTATGTACAGTATATAGTATACATTTGGTGAAATTCGATGTTGTATGTACAGTATATAATATATATTTGGTGAAATTTGATATTTTATGTACAGTGTATAATATATATCAGGTGAAATTTGGTATTTTATATACAGTATATCATACATATTTGGTGTACTTTGATATTTTATGTACAGTATATAATCTATATTTGGTGTACATTCATATTTTATTTTCATTATATAGCATATATTTGGTGAAATTTGATATTTTGTGTAGAGTATATAATATATATTTGGTGAAATTTGATATTTTATGAACTGTATATAATATATATTTTGTGAAATTTGATTTTTTTTGTACAGTATATAATATATATTTGGTGAAATTTGATATTTTTGGTACAGTATATAATATATATTTGGGGTAATTTTATATTTTGTGTACAGTATATAATTCATATTTGGTGTACTTTGATATTTTATGTACAGTATATAATATATATTTGGTGAAATTTGATATTTTATGTGCAGTATATCATATATATTTGATGTCCTTTCATATTTTATGCACAGTGTATAATATATATTTTGTGTACTTTGATATTTTATGTAAAGTATAAAATATATACAGGGTGTAGGTTGATATTTTATGTACAGTATATAATATATATTTGGTGTACTTTGATATTTTATGTACACTATAAAATATATGTTTTGTAAAATTTGACATTTTAAGTACATTATTTCATATATATTTGGTGAAATTTGATATTTTTGGTACAGTATATAATATATATTTGGGGTAATTTTATATTTTGTGTACAGTATATAATTCATATTTGGTGTACTTTGATATTTTATGTACAGTATATAATATATATTTGGTGAAATTTGATATTTTATGTGCAGTATATCATATATATCTGATGTCCTTTCATATTTTATGCACAGTGTATAATATATATTTTGTGTACTTTGATATTTTATGTAAAGTATAAAATATATATAGGGTGTAGGTTGATATTTTATGTACAGTATATAATATATATTTGGTGTACTTTGATATTTTATGTACACTATAAAATATATGTTTTGTAAAATTTGACATTTTAAGTACATTATTTCATATATATTTGGTGAAATTTGATATTTTATGAACCGTATCTCATGTATATTTGATGTCCTTTCATATTTTATGCACATTATATAATACATATTTGCTGTATTTTGGTATTTTATGTATGGTATAAAATATGTATTCGGGGTATGTTGATGTTTTATGTACTGTATATAATATATATTTGGGGTAGTTTCATATTTTATGCACAGTATATTATATATTTGGTGAAATTTGATATTTTATGTACAGTATATAATATATATTTGGTGTACATTGATATTTTATCTGCAGTATATAGTGCATATTTGGTGAAATTTCATATTTTATATTTGGTGAAATTTGATATTTTATGTACAATATATTATATATATTTGGTGTACTTTGATATTTTATGTACAGTATATTATATATATTTGGTGAAATTTGATATTTTATGTACAGTATATCATATATATTTGGTGAAATTTGATATTTTATGTGCAGAATCTCATATATATTTGATGTCCTTTCATATTTTATGCACTGTATATAATATATATTTGGTGTACTTTGATATTTTATGTACAGTATAAAATACGTATTTGGTGTAGGTTGATATTTTACGTACAGTATATAATATATACTTGGTGTACTTTGATATTTTATGTACAGTATAAAATATATGTTTGGTGAAATTTGATATTTTATATACTTTATTTCATATATATTTGGTGAAATTTGATATTTTATGTGCAGTATCTCATATATATTTGATGTCCTTTCTTATTTTATGTACAGTATATAATATATATTTGGTGTACTTTGATATTTTATGTACAGTACAAAATATATATTTGGTGTAGGTTGATATTTTATGTACAGCATATAATATATGTTTGGTGTATTTTGATATTTTATATACAGTATATAGTATATATTTGGTGAAGTTTGATATTTTATCCACAGTATATGATAAGTATTTGGTTTACTTTTATATTTTATGTACAGTATACAATATATATTTGGTGTACTTTGATATTTTATGTACAGTATATAATACATATTTGATGAAATTTGATATTTTTTGTACTGTATATCATACATATTTTGTGAAATTTGATATTTTATGTGCAGAATCCCATATATATTTGATGTCCTTTCATATTTTATGTACTGTATATAGTATATATTTGGAGTAACTTGATATTTTATGTACAGCATAAAATAAATATTTGGAGTAGGTTGATATTTCAAGAACAGTATATAGTATATATTTGGTGTATTTTGATATTTTATGTACAGTATATAGTATATATTTGCTGAAGTTTGATACTTTATCCACAGTATATGATATGTATTTGGAATACTTTTATATTTCATGTACACTATACAATATACATTTGGTGTACTTTGATATTTTATGTTCAGTATATAATATATATTTGATGAAATTTGATATTTTATGTACAGTGTATAATATATATTTCGTTTACTTGGATATTTCATGTACAGTACATAGTATATATTTGGTGTTCTTTGATAATTATGTACAGTACATAATATATATTTGGTGAAATTTGATATTTTGTGCACAGTATATAATATATATTTGGTGTACTTTGATATTTTGTGTACAGTATGTAATATATATTTGTCGAAATTTGATATTTCATTTACAGAATATAATATATATTTGGGGAAATTCGATATTTTATGTACAGTATATAATATATATTTGGTGTTCTTTGATGTTTCATGTACAGTACATAATATATATTTGGTGAAATTTGATATTTTATGTACAGTGTATAATATATACATGGTGAAATTTGATATTTTATGTACAGTATATACTATATATTTGGTGTACTTTGATATTTTATGTATAGTATAAAATATATGTTTGGTGAAATTTGACATTTTATGTACATTATTTCATATATATTTGGTGAAATTTGATATTTTGTGTGCAGTATCTCATATATATTTGATGTCTTTTCATAATTCATGCACAGTATATAATATATATTTGTTGTACTTTGATATTTTATGTGCAGTATAAAATATATATTTGGTGTAGGTTGATATTTTATGTACAGTATATAATATATGTTTGGTGAAGTTTGATATTTTATCCACCGTATATGATGTGTATTTGGTATACTTTTATATTTTATGTACAGTATACAATATATATTTGGTGTACTTTGATATTTTATCTGCAGTATATAATATATATTTGATGAAATTTGATATTTTATGTACAGTATATAATATATATTTCGTTTACTTGGATATTTCATGTACAGTATATAGTATATATTTTTTGTTCTTTGATATATTATGTACAATATATAATATATATTTTACGAAATTTGATATTTTATGCACAGTATATAATATATATTTGTTGTACTTTGATATTTTTTGTACAGTATATAATATATATTTGATGAAATTTGATATTTCATTTACAGTATATAATATTTATTTGGTGACATTTGGTATTTTATGTACAGTATATAATATATATTTCGTGAAATTTGATATTTAATGTATAGTATATAATATATATTTGGTGAAATTTGTTATTTTATGTACGTTATATAATATATATTTGGTGAAGTTTGACATTTTATGTACAGTATATAGTATATATTTGGTGAAATTCGATATTTTATATACAGTATATAATATATACTTGGTGAAATTTGATATTTTATATACAGGGTATAGTATATATTTGGTGTAGTTTGATATGTTATCTACACTATACAGCACATATTTGGTGTACATTGATATTTAATGTATAGTATATAATATATATTTGATGTACTTTCATATTTTATGTACATTATATAGTATATATTTGGTGAAATTTTATATTTAATGTACAGTATATAATATATATTTGGTGAAATTTGATATTATATTTACAGTATATAGTATATATTTGGTGAAGTTTGATATTTTATGTATGGTATATAATATATATTTGTTGAAATTTGATATTTTATGTACAGTATAAAGTATATATTTTTTGAAATTTTATATTTTATGTACAGTATATAATATATATTTGGTGTACTTTGATATTTTATGTACAGTGTATAATATATATTTGGTGAAATTTGATGTTTTATGTACAGTATATAATATATATTTGGTGAAATTTCATATTTTATTGCAGTATATCTTATATATTTGATGTACTTTGAAATTTTATGCACAGTATATATTAAAAATTTGGTGTTCTTTGATATTTTGTGTACAGTATATAATATATATTTTTTACAGTTTGATATTATGTGTACAGTATATAATATGTATTTAGTGAAATTTGATATTTTATGTGTAGTTTACAATATATATTTGTTGAAATTTGATATTTTGTTTACAGTATATTATACATTTGGTGAAATTTGATATTTTATTTGCAGTATATTACATATTTGGTGAAATTTGATATTTTATGTTCAGTATATAATATATATTTGGTGAAATAAGATATTTTAAGTGGAGTTCATAATATATCTTTGGTGAAATTTGATATTTTTCCTACAGAATATAATATATATTTGGAGAAAATTAATATTTTAAGTACAGTACATAATATATATTTCGTGAAATATGATATTTTATGTACTGTATGTAATATATATTTGGTGAAATTTCATATTCCATTCACTGTATTTTATACATATTTGGTGAAATTTGAAATTTTATGTAGAGTATATAATATATATTGGATGAAATTGGATATTTTATGTACAGTATAAAATATATATTTGATTTATTTTGATATTTTATGTATAGTGTATAATATATATTTGTTGTTTTTTGGCATTTTATGTACAGTATATAATATATGTTTGGTGTACTTTGATATTTTATTTACAGTATAAAATATATATTTGAAGAAATTTGATATTTTACGTACAGTATATAGTATATATTTGGTGAAGCTTTATATTTTATCTACAGTATATGATATATTTTGGTATAGTTTTATATCTTGTGTACAGTATATAATATATATTTGGTGTACTTTGATATTTTATGTACAGTGTATAATATATATTTGTTGAAATTTGATATTTTAATTACAATATAGAATACACATCTGGTTTACTTTGATATTTTTTGTACAATGTATAATATATATTTGGTGTACTTTGATATATTATGTACATAATATAAAATATATTTGGTTAAATTTGATATTTTATGTGCAGTATATAATATATATTTGGTGAAATTTGATATTTTATGTACAGTACATAATATATATTTGGCGAAATTTGATATTTTATGTACAGTATATACTATAGATTTGGTGAAATTTGACATTTTATGTACAGTACATAATATATATTTGGTGAAATTTGTTATTTTATGTACAGTTTATAATATATATTTGGTGAAGTTTGATATTTTATGTACAGTGTATAGTGTACATTTGGTGGAGTTTGATAATTCATGTACAGTATATAATATATCTTTGGATAAATTTGATGTTTCATGTACAGTATATACTATATATTTGTTGAAAGTTGATATTTTATGTATAGTATATAGTATATATTTGGAGAAGTTTGAAACTTTATCTACAGTATGTAATATATATTTGGTATAATTTGATATTTTATGTACAGTGTATAATATATATTTGGTGTACTTTGATATTTTATGTACAGCATATGATATATATTTGATGAAATTTGATATTTTATGTACAGTATATAATACGTATTTGGTTTAGTTTGATATTTTATCTCCAGTATATAATATATATTTGATTTAATTTGATTTTTTTTGAACAGTATATAATATATATTTGTTGTATTTTGATATTTTATGTGCAGTATATAATATATATTTGTTGTATTTTGAAATTTTATGTATAGAGTATAATATATATTTGTTGAAATTTGATATTTTATATACAGTATATAGTATATATTTGGTGAAGTTTGATATTTTGTCTACACTATAAGAAATATATTTACTATACTTTCATATTTTATGTACAGTATATAATACATATTTGGTGTACTTTGATATTTTATGTACAGTGTATAATATATATTTAATGATTATGTGCAGTATATAATATATATTTGATTTACTTTGGTATTTTATGTACAGTATATAATATATATTTGTTGTATTTTGACATTTTATGTACAGTATATAATATATACTTGGTGTTCTTTGTTATTTTATGTACAGTATATGATACATATGTGTTTTACTTTGATATTTTATGAAAAGCATGTGATAAATATTTTGTGTACTTTGATATTTTATCAGCAGTATGTGATACATATTTGGTGAAGCTTGATATTTTATATACAGTATATAATATATATTTTGTGTACTTTGATATTTTATATACAGTATTCGATGCGTGTTTGTTGTAATTTGATATTTCATGTAAGGTATACGATACACATTTTGTGTATTTTGATGTATTCTTTACAGTATATGATACATATTTAAAGTACTTTGATATTTTATGTACAGTATGTTATATATTTGAGGTACTTTGACATTTTATGTAAAGCATATGACACATATTTCGTGTACTTTGATATTTTATCTACAGCATATGATACAAATTTTGTATACTTTGATATTTTATCAGCAGTATGTGATACATATTTGGTGTACTTTGATATTTTATATACAGTATATAATATATATTTTGTGTACTTTGATATTTTATATACAGCTTATAAGATATATTTGTAGTACTTTGATATTTCATGTGTAGTATATAATATATATTTGTTGTACTTTTATATTTTATGTACAGTATATAATATATATTTGGTGTACTTTGATATTTTATGTAGAGTATATAATATATATTTGGTGTACTTTCATATTTTATGTACAGTATACAATATATATTTGGTGAAATTTGATATTTTATGTACAATATATAATATATATTTGGTGAAATTTGATAGTACAGTATATAATATATATTTGGTGTACTTTCCTATTTTATGTACAGTATGTAATATATATTTTTTGAAATTTGATATTATATGTATTGTATATAATATGTATTTGGTGAAATTTGATATTTTATGGACAGTATATAATATATACTTGGTGAAATTTGATATTTTATGTACAGTATATAATATATATTTGGCGTACTTTCATAATTTATGTAGAATATATATTATATATTTTGTTAAATTTCACGTTTTATGTGCAGTATATAATATATATTTGGTGAATTTTGATATTTAATATATAGTATATAATATGTATTTGGTGTACTTTCATATTTTATGTACAGTATATAATATATATTTGCTGTATTTTCATATTTTATGTATAGTATATAATGCACATTTGGTGAAATTTGATATTTTATATACAGTATATCAAATATATTTGGTGAAATTTGATATTTTATGTACAGTATATTATATATATTTGTTGAAATTTGATATTTTATGTACAGTATATAATGTATATTTGGTGAAATTTGATATTTCATATACAGTATATAATATATATTTGCTGTACTTTCATATTTTATATACAGTATATCATATATATTTTGTGAAATTTGGTATTTTATGCACAGTATGTAATACATATTTAGTGTACTTTCATGTTTTATGTACAGTATATAGTATATATTAGGTGATATTTGATGTTTTATATACAGTATATAATATATATTTCGTCTACTTTCATAGTTCATATACAGTATAAAATAAATTTGGTGTACTTTCATATTTTATGTACAGCATATAATATATATTTGGTGTACTTTCATATTTTATGTACAGTAGATAATATATATTTGGTGTACTTTCATATTTTATATACAGTATAAAATATATATTTGGTGAAATTTTATATTTTATGTACAGTATATAATATATATTTGGTGAAATTTGATATATTATGTACAGTATATAATATATTTTTGGTGTACTTTCATATTTTATGTACAGTATGTAATATATATTTTTTGAAATTTGATATTATATGTACAGTATATAATATATATTTGGTGAAATTTGATATTTTATGGACAGTATATAATATATATTTGGTGAAATTTGATATTTTATGTACAGCATATAATATATATTTGGTGTACTTTCATCTTTTATGTACAGTATGTAATATATATTTTTTGAAATTTGATATTATATGTACAGTATATAATATATATTTCGTGAAATTTGATATTTTATGGACAGCATATTATATATGTTTGGTGAAATTTGATATTCTATGTACAGTATATAATATGTGTTTGCTGTATTTTCATATTTTATGTATAGTATATAATATACATTTGGTGAAATTTGATATTTTATATACAGTATATCAAATATATTTGGTGAAATTTGATATTTTATGTACAGTATGTTATATATATTTGGTGTACTTTCATAATTTATGTACAATATATATTATATATTTGGTTAAATTTGATATTTTGTGTACAGTATCTAATATGCATTTGGTGTACATTCATATTTTATTTACAGTATATAATATATATTTGCTGTACTTTGATATTTTATGTAGAGTATATAATATATATTTGGTGTACTTTCATATTTTATGTACAGTAGATAACATATTTTTGGGGTACTTTCATATTTTATGTACAGTATACAATATATATTTGGTGAAATTTGATATTTTCTGTACAGCATATAATATATATTTGGTGAATTTTGATATTTTATGTACAGTATATTATATATTTTTGGTGTACTTTCATATTTTATGTACAGTATATAATATATATTTTTTGAAATTTGATATTATATGTACAGTTCATAACATATATTTGGTGAAATTTGATATTTTATGGACAGTATATAATATAAATTTGGTGAAATTTGATATTTTATGTACTGTATATAATATATATTTGGTGTACTTTCATATTTTATGTACAGTATATAATGTATATTTGGTGAAATTTGATATTTCATATACAGTATATAATATATATTTGCTGTACTTTCATATTTTATATACAGTATATCATATATATTTTGTGAAATTTGGTATTTTATGCACAGTATGTAATACATATTTAGTGTACTTTCATGTTTTATGTACAGTATATAGTATATATTAGGTGATATTTGATGTTTTATATACAGTATATAATATATATTTCGTCTACTTTCGTAGTTCATATACAGTATAAAATAAATTTGGTGTACTTTCATATTTTATGTACAGCATATAATATATATTTGGTGTACTTTCATATTTTATGTACAGTAGATAATATATATTTGGTGTACTTTCATATTTTATATTCAGTATACAATATATATTTGGTGAAATTTTATATTTTATGTACAGTATATAATATATATTTGGTGAAATTTGATATTTTATGTACAGTATATAATATATTTTTGATGTACTTTCATATTTTATGTACAGCATATAATATATATTTTTTGAAATTTGATATTATATGTACAGTATATAATGTATATTTGGTGAAATTTGATATTTTATGGACAGTATATAATATATATTTGGTGAAATTTGATATTTTATGTACAGCATATAATATATATTTGGTTTACTTTCATCTTTTATGTACAGTATGTAATATATATTTTTTGAAATTTGATATTATATGTACAGTATATAATATATATTTCGTGAAATTTGATATTTTATGGACAGCATATTATATATGTTTGGTGAAATTTGATATTTTATGTACAGTATATAATATGTGTTTGCTGTATTTTCATAATTTATGTATAGTATATAATATACATTTGGTGAAATTTGATATTTTATATACAGTATATCAAATATATTTGGTGAAATTTGATATTTTATGTACACTATGTTATATATATTTGGTGTACTTTCATAATTTATGTACAATATATATTATATATTTGGTTAAATTTGATATTTTGTGTACAGTATCTAATATGCATTTGGTGTACATTCATATTTTATTTACAGTATATAATATATATTTGCTGTACTTTGATATTTTATGTAGAGTATATAATATATATTTGGTGTACTTTCATATTTTATGTACAGTAGATAACATATTTTTGGGGTACTTTCATATTTTATGTACAGTACACAATATATATTTGGTGAAATTTGATATTTTCTGTACAGCATATAATATATATTTGGTGAATTTTGATATTTTATGTACAGTATAAAATATATTTTTGGTGTACTTTCATATTTTATGTACAGTATATAATATATATTTTTTGAAATTTGATATTATATGTACAGTTTATAACATATATATGGTGAAATTTGATATTTTATGGACAGTATATAATATAAATTTGGTGAAATTTGAAATTTTATGTACTGTATATAATATATATTTGGTGTAATTTCATATTTTCTGTACAGTATGTCATATATATTTTTTGAAATTTGATATTATATGTACAGTATATAATATATATTTGGTGAAATTTGATATTTCATGGACAGTATATAACATACATTAGGTGAAATTTGATATTATATGTACAGTATATAATATATATTTGCTGTATTTTCATATTTTATGTATAGTATATAATGCACATTTGGTGAAATTTGATATTTTATAGAGTATATCAAATATATTTGGTGAAATTTGATATTTTATGTACAGTACATTATATATATTTGTTGAAATTTGATATTTTATGTACAGTATATAATGTATATTTGGTGAAATTTGATATTTCATATACATTATATAATATATATTTGCTGTACTTTCATATTTTATATACAGTATATCATATATATTTTGTGAAATTTGGTATTTTATGCACAGTATATAATACATATTTAGTGTACTTTCATGTTTTATGTACAGTATATAGTATATATTAGGTGATATTTGATGTTTTATATACAGTATATAATATATATTTCGTCTACTTTCATAGTTCATATACAGTATAAAATAAATTTGGTGTACTTTCATATTTTATGTACAGCATATAATATATATTTGGTGTACTTTCATATTTTATGTACAGTAGATAATATATATTTGGTGTACTTTCATATTTTATATACAGTATAAAATATATATTTGGTGAAATTTTATATTTTATGTACAGTATATAATATATATTTGGTGAAATTTGATATATTATGTACAGTATATAATATATTTTTGGTGTACTTTCATATTTTATGTACAGTATATAATATATATTTTTTGAAATTTGATATTATATGTACAGTATATAATATATATTTGGTGAAATTTGATATTTTATGGACAGTATGTAATATATATTTGGTGAAATTTGATATTTTATGTACAGCATATAATATATATTTGGTGTACTTTCATCTTTTATGTACGGTATGTAATATATATTTTTTGAAATTTGATATTATATGTACAGTATATAATATATATTTCGTGAAATTTGATATTTTATGGACAGCATATTATATATGTTTGGTGAAATTTGATATTCTATGTACAGTATATAATATGTGTTTGCTGTATTTTCATATTTTATGTATAGTATATAATATACATTTGGTGAAATTTGATATTTTATATACAGTATATCAAATATATTTGGTGAAATTTGATATTTTATGTACAGTATGTTATATATATTTGGTGTACTTTCATAATTTATGTACAATATATATTATATATTTGGTTAAATTTGATATTTTGTGTACAGTATCTAATATGCATTTGGTGTACATTCATATTTTATTTACAGTATATAATATATATTTGCTGTACTTTGATATTTTATGTAGAGTATATAATATATATTTGGTGTACTTTCATATTTTATGTACAGTAGATAACATATTTTTGGGGTACTTTCATATTTTATGTACAGTATACAATATATATTTGGTGAAATTTGATATTTTCTGTACAGCATATAATATATATTTGGTGAATTTTGATATTTTATGTACAGTATATTATATATTTTTGGTGTAATTTCATATTTTATGTACAGTATATAATATATATTTTTTGAAATTTGATATTATATGTACAGTTCATAACATATATTTGGTGAAATTTGATATTTTATGGACAGTATATAATATAAATTTGGTGAAATTTGATATTTTATGTACTGTATATAATATATATTTGGTGTACTTTCATATTTTATGTACAGTATATAATGTATATTTGGTGAAATTTGATATTTCATATACAGTATATAATATATATTTGCTGTACTTTCATATTTTATATACAGTATATCATATATATTTTGTGAAATTTGGTATTTTATGCACAGTATGTAATACATATTTAGTGTACTTTCATATTTTATGTACAGTATATAGTATATATTAGGTGATATTTGATGTTTTATATACAGTATATAATATATATTTCGTCTACTTTCGTAGTTCATATACAGTATAAAATAAATTTGGTGTACTTTCATATTTTATGTACAGCATATAATATATATTTGGTGTACTTTCATATTTTATGTACAGTAGATAATATATATTTGGTGTACTTTCATATTTTATATTCAGTATACAATATATATTTGGTGAAATTTTATATTTTATGTACAGTATATAATATATATTTGGTGAAATTTGATATTTTATGTACAGTATATAATATATTTTTGGTGTACTTTCATATTTTATGTACAGCATATAATATATATTTTTTGAAATTTGATATTATATGTACAGTATATAATGTATATTTGGTGAAATTTGATATTTTATGGACAGTATATAATATATATTTGTTGAAATTTGATATTTTATGTACAGTATATAATGTATATTTGGTGAAATTTGATATTTCATATACAGTATATAATATATATTTGCTGTACTTTCATATTTTATATACAGTATATCATATATATTTTGTGAAATTTGATATGTTATGCACAGAATGTAATACATATTTAGTGTACTTTCATGTTTTATGTACAGTATATAGTATATATTAGGTGAAATTTGATGTTTTATATACAGTATATAATATGTATTTCGTCTACTTTCATATTTCATATACAGTATAAAATAAATTTGGTGTACTTTCATATTTTATGTACAGCATATAATATATATTTGGTGTACTTTCATATTTTATGTACAGTAGATAATATATATTTGGTGTACTTTCATATTTTATATACAGTATACAATATATATTTGGTGAAATTTTATATTTTATGTACAGTATATAATATATATTTGGTGAAATTTGATATTTTATGTACAGTATATAATATATTTTTGGTGTACTTTCATATTTTATGTACAGTATATAATATATATTTTTTGAAATTTGATATTATATGTACAGTATATAATATATGTTTGGTGAAATTTGATATTTTATGGACAGTATATAATATATATTTGGTGAAATTTGATATTTTATGTACAGCATATAATATATATTTGGTGTACTTTCATCTTTTATGTACAGTATGTAATATATATTTTTTGAAATTTGATATTATATGTACAGTATATAATATATATTTCGTGAAATTTGATATTTTATGGACAGCATATTATATATATTTGGTGAAATTTGATATTTTATGTACAGTATATAATATGTATTTGCTGTATTTTCATATTTTATGTATAGTATATAATATACATTTGGTGAAATTTGATATTTTATATACACTATATCAAATATATTTGGTGAAATTTGATATTTTATGTACAGTATGTTATATATATTTGGTGTACTTTCATAATTTATGTACAATATATATTATATATTTGGTTAATTTTGATATTTTGTGTACAGTATCTAATATGCATTTGGTGTACATTCATATTTTATTTAAAGTATATAATATATATTTGCTGTACTTTGATATTTTATGTAGAGTATATAATATATATTTGGTGTACTTTCATATTTTATGTACAGTAGATAACATATTTTTGGGGTACTTTCATATTTTATGTACAGTATACAATATATATTTGGTGAAATTTGATATTTTCTGTACAGCATATAATATATATTTGGTGAATTTTGATATTTTATGTACAGTATATAATATATTTTTGGTGTACTTTCATATTTTATGTACAGTATATAATATATATTTTTTGAAATTTGATATTATATGTACAGTTTATAACATATATTTGGTGAAATTTGATATTTTATGGACAGTATATAATATAAATTTGGTGAAATTTGATATTTTATGTACTGTATATAATATAAATTTGGTGTACTTTCATATTTTATGTACAGTATGTAATATATATTTTTTGAAATTTGATATTATATGTACAGTATATAATATATATTTGGTGAAATTTGATATTTCATGGACAGTATATAATATACATTAGGTGAAATTTTATATCATATGTACAGTATATAATATATATTTGCTCTACTTTCATATTTTATATACAGTATATCATATATATTTTGTGAAATTTGGTATTTTATGCACAGTATGTAATACATATTTAGTGTACTTTCATGTTTTATGTACAGTATATAGTATATATTAGGTGATATTTGATGTTTTATATACAGTATATAATATATATTTCGTCTACTTTCATAGTTCATATACAGTATAAAATAAATTTGGTGTACTTTCATATTTTATGTACAGCATATAATATTTATTTGGTGTACTTTCATATTTTATGTACAGTAGATAATATATATTTGGTGTACTTTCATATTTTATATACAGTATACAATATATATTTGGTGAAATTTTATATTTTATGTACAGTATATAATATATATTTGGTGAAATTTGATATTTTATGTACAGTATATAATATATTTTTGGTGTACTTTCATATTTTATGTACAGTATATAATATATATTTTTTGAAATTTGATATTATATGTACAGTATATAATATATATTTGGTGAAATTTGATATTTTATGGACAGTATATAATATATATTTGGTGAAATTTGATATTTTATGTACAGCATATCATATATATTTGGTGTACTTTCATCTTTTATGTACAGTATGTAATATATATTTTTTGAAATTTGATATTATATGTACAGTATATAATATATATTTCGTGAAATTTGATATTTTATGGACAGCATATTATATATATTTGGTGAAATTTGATATTTTATGTACAGTATATAATATGTATTTGCTGTATTTTCATATTTTATGTATAGTATATAATATACATTTGGTGAAATTTGATATTTTATATACACTATATCAAATATATTTGGTGAAATTTGATATTTTATGTACAGTATGTTATATATATTTGGTGTACTTTCATAATTTATGTACAATATATATTATATATTTGGTTAAATTTGATATTTTGTGTACAGTATCTAATATGCATTTGGTGTACATTCATATTTTATTTACAGTATATAATATATATTTGCTGTACTTTGATATTTTATGTAGAGTATATAATATCTATTTGGTGTACTTTCATATTTTATGTACAGTAGATAACATATTTTTGGGGTAATTTCATATTTTATGTACAGTATACAATATATATTTGGTGAAATTTGATATTTTCTGTACAGCATATAATATATATTTGGTGAATTTTGATATTTTATGTACAGTATAAAATATATTTTTGGTGTACTTTCATATTTTATGTACAGTATATAATATATATTTTTTGAAATTTGATATTATATGTACAGTTTATAACATATATTTGGTGAAATTTGATATTTTATGGACAGTATATAATATAAATTTGGTGAAATTTGAAATTTTATGTACTGTATATAATATATATTTGGTGTAATTTCATATTTTCTGTACAGTATGTCATATATATTTTTTGAAATTTGATATTATATGTACAGTATATAATATATATTTGGTGAAATTTGATATTTCATGGACAGTATATAACATACATTAGGTGAAATTTGATATTATATGTACAGTATATAATATATATTTGCTGTATTTTCATATTTTATGTATAGTATATAATGCACATTTGGTGAAATTTGATATTTTATAGAGTATATCAAATATATTTGGTGAAATTTGATATTTTATGTACAGTACATTATATATATTTGTTGAAATTTGATATTTTATGTACAGTATATAATGTATATTTGGTGAAATTTGATATTTCATATACATTATATAATATATATTTGCTGTACTTTCATATTTTATATACAGTATATCATATATATTTTGTGAAATTTGGTATTTTATGCACAGTATGTAATACATATTTAGTGTACTTTCATGTTTTATGTACAGTATATAGTATATATTAGGTGATATTTGATGTTTTATATACAGTATATAATATATATTTCGTCTACTTTCATAGTTCATATACAGTATAAAATAAATTTGGTGTACTTTCATATTTTATGTACAGCATATAATATATATTTGGTGTACTTTCATATTTTATGTACAGTAGATAATATATATTTGGTGTACTTTCATATTTTATATACAGTATAAAATATATATTTGGTGAAATTTTATATTTTATGTACAGTATATAATATATATTTGGTGAAATTTGATATATTATGTACAGTATATAATATATTTTTGGTGTACTTTCATATTTTATGTACAGTATATAATATATATTTTTTGAAATTTGATATTATACGTACAGTATATAATATATATTTGGTGAAATTTGATATTTTATGGACAGTATGTAATATATATTTGGTGAAATTTGATATTTTATGTACAGCATATAATATATATTTGGTGTACTTTCATCTTTTATGTACGGTATGTAATATATATTTTTTGAAATTTGATATTATATGTACAGTATATAATATATATTTCGTGAAATTTGATATTTTATGGACAGCATATTATATATGTTTGGTGAAATTTGATATTCTATGTACAGTATATAATATGTGTTTGCTGTATTTTCATATTTTATGTATAGTATATAATATACATTTGGTGAAATTTGATATTTTATATACAGTATATCAAATATATTTGGTGAAATTTGATATTTTATGTACAGTATGTTATATATATTTGGTTAAATTTGATATTTTGTGTACAGTATCTAATATGCATTTGGTGTACATTCATATTTTATTTACAGTATATAATATATATTTGCTGTACTTTGATATTTTATGTAGAGTATATAATATATATTTGGTGTACTTTCATATTTTATGTACAGTAGATAACATATTTTTGGGGTACTTTCATATTTTATGTACAGTATACAATATATATTTGGTGAAATTTGATATTTTCTGTACAGCATATAATATATATTTGGTGAATTTTGATATTTTATGTACAGTATATTATATATTTTTGGTGTAATTTCATATTTTATGTACAGTATATAATATATATTTTTTGAAATTTGATATTATATGTACAGTTCATAACATATATTTGGTGAAATTTGATATTTTATGGACAGTATATAATATAAATTTGGTGAAATTTGATATTTTATGTACTGTATATAATATATATTTGGTGTACTTTCATATTTTATGTACAGTATATAATGTATATTTGGTGAAATTTGATATTTCATATACAGTATATAATATATATTTGCTGTACTTTCATATTTTATATACAGTATATCATATATATTTTGTGAAATTTGGTATTTTATGCACAGTATGTAATACATATTTAGTGTACTTTCATATTTTATGTACAGTATATAGTATATATTAGGTGATATTTGATGTTTTATATACAGTATATAATATATATTTCGTCTACTTTCGTAGTTCATATACAGTATAAAATAAATTTGGTGTACTTTCATATTTTATGTACAGCATATAATATATATTTGGTGTACTTTCATATTTTATGTACAGTAGATAATATATATTTGGTGTACTTTCATATTTTATATTCAGTATACAATATATATTTGGTGAAATTTTATATTTTATGTACAGTATATAATATATATTTGGTGAAATTTGATATTTTATGTACAGTATATAATATATTTTTGGTGTACTTTCATATTTTATGTACAGCATATAATATATATTTTTTGAAATTTGATATTATATGTACAGTATATAATGTATATTTGGTGAAATTTGATATTTTATGGACAGTATATAATATATATTTGTTGAAATTTGATATTTTATGTACAGTATATAATGTATATTTGGTGAAATTTGATATTTCATATACAGTATATAATATATATTTGCTGTACTTTCATATTTTATATACAGTATATCATATATATTTTGTGAAATTTGATATGTTATGCACAGAATGTAATACATATTTAGTGTACTTTCATGTTTTATGTACAGTATATAGTATATATTAGGTGAAATTTGATGTTTTATATACAGTATATAATATGTATTTCGTCTACTTTCATATTTCATATACAGTATAAAATAAATTTGGTGTACTTTCATATTTTATGTACAGCATATAATATATATTTGGTGTACTTTCATATTTTATGTACAGTAGATAATATATATTTGGTGTACTTTCATATTTTATATACAGTATACAATATATATTTGGTGAAATTTTATATTTTATGTACAGTATATAATATATATTTGGTGAAATTTGATATTTTATGTACAGTATATAATATATTTTTGGTGTACTTTCATATTTTATGTACAGTATATAATATATATTTTTTGAAATTTGATATTATATGTACAGTATATAATATATGTTTGGTGAAATTTGATATTTTATGGACAGTATATAATATATATTTGGTGAAATTTGATATTTTATGTACAGCATATAATATATATTTGGTGTACTTTCATCTTTTATGTACAGTATGTAATATATATTTTTTGAAATTTGATATTATATGTACAGTATATAATATATATTTCGTGAAATTTGATATTTTATGGACAGCATATTATATATATTTGGTGAAATTTGATATTTTATGTACAGTATATAATATGTATTTGCTGTATTTTCATATTTTATGTATAGTATATGATATACATTTGGTGAAATTTGATATTTTATATACACTATATCAAATATATTTGGTGAAATTTGATATTTTATGTACAGTATGTTATATATATTTGGTGTACTTTCATAATTTATGTACAATATATATTATATATTTGGTTAATTTTGATATTTTGTGTACAGTATCTAATATGCATTTGGTGTACATTCATATTTTATTTAAAGTATATAATATATATTTGCTGTACTTTGATATTTTATGTAGAGTATATAATATATATTTGGTGTACTTTCATATTTTATGTACAGTAGATAACATATTTTTGGGGTACTTTCATATTTTATGTACAGTATACAATATATATTTGGTGAAATTTGATATTTTCTGTACAGCATATAATATATATTTGGTGAATTTTGATATTTTATGTACAGTATATAATATATTTTTGGTGTACTTTCATATTTTATGTACAGTATATAATATATATTTTTTGAAATTTGATATTATATGTACAGTTTATAACATATATTTGGTGAAATTTGATATTTTATGGACAGTATATAATATAAATTTGGTGAAATTTGATATTTTATGTACTGTATATAATATAAATTTGGTGTACTTTCATATTTTATGTACAGTATGTAATATATATTTTTTGAAATTTGATATTATATGTACAGTATATAATATATATTTGGTGAAATTTGATATTTCATGGACAGTATATAATATACATTAGGTGAAATTTTATATCATATGTACAGTATATAATATATATTTGCTCTACTTTCATATTTTATATACAGTATATCATATATATTTTGTGAAATTTGGTATTTTATGCACAGTATGTAATACATATTTAGTGTACTTTCATGTTTTATGTACAGTATATAGTATATATTAGGTGATATTTGATGTTTTATATACAGTATATAATATATATTTCGTCTACTTTCATAGTTCATATACAGTATAAAATAAATTTGGTGTACTTTCATATTTTATGTACAGCATATAATATATATTTGGTGTACTTTCATATTTTATGTACAGTAGATAATATATATTTGGTGTACTTTCATATTTTATATACAGTATACAATATATATTTGGTGAAATTTTATATTTTATGTACAGTATATAATATATATTTGGTGAAATTTGATATTTTATGTACAGTATATAATATATTTTTGGTGTACTTTCATATTTTATGTACAGTATATAATGTATATTTTTTGAAATTTGATATTATATGTACAGTATATAATATATATTTGGTGAAATTTGATATTTTATGGACAGTATATAATATATATTTGGTGAAATTTGATATTTTATGTACAGCATATAATATATATTTGGTGTACTTTCATCTTTTATGTACAGTATGTAATATATATTTTTTGAAATTTGATATTATATGTACAGTATATAATATATATTTCGTGAAATTTGATATTTTATGGACAGCATATTATATATATTTGGTGAAATTTGATATTTTATGTACAGTATATAATATGTATTTGCTGTATTTTCATATTTTATGTATAGTATATAATATACATTTGGTGAAATTTGATATTTTATATACACTATATCAAATATATTTGGTGAAATTTGATATTTTATGTACAGTATGTTATATATATTTGGTGTACTTTCATAATTTATGTACAATATATATTATATATTTGGTTAAATTTGATATTTTGTGTACAGTATCTAATATGCATTTGGTGTACATTCATATTTTATTTACAGTATATAATATATATTTGCTGTACTTTGATATTTTATGTAGAGTATATAATATCTATTTGGTGTACTTTCATATTTTATGTACAGTAGATAACATATTTTTGGGGTAATTTCATATTTTATGTACAGTATACAATATATATTTGGTGAAATTTGATATTTTCTGTACAGCATATAATATATATTTGGTGAATTTTGATATTTTATGTACAGTATAAAATATATTTTTGGTGTACTTTCATATTTTATGTACAGTATATAATATATATTTTTTGAAATTTGATATTATATGTACAGTTTATAACATATATTTGGTGAAATTTGATATTTTATGGACAGTATATAATATAAATTTGGTGAAATTTGAAATTTTATGTACTGTATATAATATATATTTGGTGTAATTTCATATTTTCTGTACAGTATGTCATATATATTTTTTGAAATTTGATATTATATGTACAGTATATAATATATATTTGGTGAAATTTGATATTTCATGGACAGTATATAACATACATTAGGTGAAATTTGATATTATATGTACAGTATATAATATATATTTGCTGTATTTTCATATTTTATGTATAGTATATAATGCACATTTGGTGAAATTTGATATTTTATAGAGTATATCAAATATATTTGGTGAAATTTGATATTTTATGTACAGTACATTATATATATTTGTTGAAATTTGATATTTTATGTACAGTATATAATGTATATTTGGTGAAATTTGATATTTCATATACATTATATAATATATATTTGCTGTACTTTCATATTTTATATACAGTATATCATATATATTTTGTGAAATTTGGTATTTTATGCACAGTATGTAATACATATTTAGTGTACTTTCATGTTTTATGTACAGTATATAGTATATATTAGGTGATATTTGATGTTTTATATACAGTATATAATATATATTTCGTCTACTTTCATAGTTCATATACAGTATAAAATAAATTTGGTGTACTTTCATATTTTATGTACAGCATATAATATATATTTGGTGTACTTTCATATTTTATGTACAGTAGATAATATATATTTGGTGTACTTTCATATTTTATATACAGTATAAAATATATATTTGGTGAAATTTTATATTTTATGTACAGTATATAATATATATTTGGTGAAATTTGATATATTATGTACAGTATATAATATATTTTTGGTGTACTTTCATATTTTATGTACAGTATATAATATATATTTTTTGAAATTTGATATTATATGTACAGTATATAATATATATTTGGTGAAATTTGATATTTTATGGACAGTATGTAATATATATTTGGTGAAATTTGATATTTTATGTACAGCATATAATATATATTTGGTGTACTTTCATCTTTTATGTACGGTATGTAATATATATTTTTTGAAATTTGATATTATATGTACAGTATATAATATATATTTCGTGAAATTTGATATTTTATGGACAGCATGTTATATATGTTTGGTGAAATTTGATATTCTATGTACAGTATATAATATGTGTTTGCTGTATTTTCATATTTTATGTATAGTATATAATATACATTTGGTGAAATTTGATATTTTATATACAGTATATCAAATATATTTGGTGAAATTTGATATTTTATGTACAGTATGTTATATATATTTGGTGTACTTTCATAATTTATGTACAATATATATTATATATTTGGTTAAATTTGATATTTTGTGTACAGTATCTAATATGCATTTGGTGTACATTCATATTTTATTTACAGTATATAATATATATTTGCTGTACTTTGATATTTTATGTAGAGTATATAATATATATTTGGTGTACTTTCATATTTTATGTACAGTAGATATATTTTTGGGGTACTTTCATATTTTATGTACAGTATACAATATATATTTGGTGAAATTTGATATTTTCTGTACAGCATATAATATATATTTGGTGAATTTTGATATTTTATGTTCAGTATATTATATATTTTTGGTGTACTTTCATATTTTATGTACAGTATATAATATATATTTTTTGAAATTTGATATTATATGTACAGTTCATAACATATATTTGGTGAAATTTGATATTTTATGGACAGTATATAATATAAATTTGGTGAAATTTGATATTTTATGTACTGTATATAATATATATTTGGTGTACTTTCATATTTTATGTACAGTATATAATGTATATTTGGTGAAATTTGATATTTCATATACAGTATATAATATATATTTGCTGTACTTTCATATTTTATATACAGTATATCATATATATTTTGTGAAATTTGGTATTTTATGCACAGTATGTAATACATATTTAGTGTACTTTCATGTTTTATGTACAGTATATAGTATATATTAGGTGATATTTGATGTTTTATATACAGTATATAATATATATTTCGTCTACTTTCATAGTTCATATACAGTATAAAATAAATTTGGTGTACTTTCATATTTTATGTACAGCATATAATATATATTTGGTGTACTTTCATATTTTATGTACAGTAGATAATATATATTTGGTGTACTTTCATATTTTATATTCAGTATACAATATATATTTGGTGAAATTTTATATTTTATGTACAGTATATAATATATATTTGGTGAAATTTGATATTTTATGTACAGTATATAATATATTTTTGGTGTACTTTCATATTTTATGTACAGCATATAATATATATTTTTTGAAATTTGATATTATATGTACAGTATATAATGTATATTTGGTGAAATTTGATATTTTATGGACAGTATATAATATATATTTGGTGAAATTTGATATTTTATGTACAGCATATAATATATATTTGGTGTACTTTCATCTTTTATGTACAGTATGTAATATATATTTTTTGAAATTTGATATTATATGTACAGTATATAATATATATTTCGTGAAATTTGATATTTTATGGACAGCATATTATATATGTTTGGTGAAATTTGATATTTTATGTACAGTATATAATATGTGTTTGCTGTATTTTCATAATTTATGTATAGTATATAATATACATTTGGTGAAATTTGATATTTTATATACAGTATATCAAATATATTTGGTGAAATTTGATATTTTATGTACAGTATGTTATATATATTTGGTGTACTTTCATAATTTATGTACAATATATATTATATATTTGGTTAAATTTGATATTTTGTGTACAGTATCTAATATGCATTTGGTGTACATTCATATTTTATTTACAGTATATAATATATATTTGCTGTACTTTGATATTTTATGTAGAGTATATAATATATATTTGGTGTACTTTCATATTTTATGTACAGTAGATAACATATTTTTGGGGTACTTTCATATTTTATGTACAGTATACAATATATATTTGGTGAAATTTGATATTTTCTGTACAGCATATAATATATATTTGGTGAATTTTGATATTTTATGTACAGTATATAATATATTTTTGGTGTACTTTCATATTTTATGTACAGTATATAATATATATTTTTTGAAATTTGATATTATATGTACAGTTTATAACATATATTTGGTGAAATTTGATATTTTATGGACAGTATATAATATAAATTTGGTGAAATTTGATATTTTATGTACTGTATATGATATAAATTTGGTGTACTTTCATATTTTATGTACAGTATGTAATATATATTTTTTGAAATTTGATAGTATATGTACAGTATATAATATATATTTGGTGAAATTTGATATTTCATGGACAGTATATAATATACATTAGGTGAAATTTTATATTATATGTACAGTATATAATATATATTTGCTGTACTTTCATATTTTATATACAGTATATCATATATATTTTGTGAAATTTGGTATTTTATGCACAGTATGTAATACATATTTAGTGTACTTTCATGTTTTATGTACAGTATATAGTATATATTAGGTGATATTTGATGTTTTATATACAGTATATAATATATATTTCGTCTACTTTCATAGTTCATATACAGTATAAAATAAATTTGGTGTACTTTCATATTTTATGTACAGCATATAATATATATTTGGTGTACTTTCATATTTTATGTACAGTAGATAATATATATTTGGTGTACTTTCATATTTTATATACAGTATACAATATATATTTGGTGAAATTTTATATTTTATGTACAGTATATAATATATATTTGGTGAAATTTGATATTTTATGTACAGTATATAATATATTTTTGGTGTACTTTCATATTTTATGTACAGTATATAATATATATTTTTTGAAATTTGATATTATATGTACAGTATATAATATATATTTGGTGAAATTTGATATTTTATGGACAGTATATAATATATATTTGGTGAAATTTGATATTTTATGTACAGCATATAATATATATTTGGTGTACTTTCATCTTTTATGTACAGTATGTAATATATATTTTTTGAAATTTGATATTATATGTACAGTATATAATATATATTTCGTGAAATTTGATATTTTATGGACAGCATATTATATATATTTGGTGAAATTTGATATTTTATGTACAGTATATAATATGTATTTGCTGTATTTTCATATTTTATGTATAGTATATAATATACATTTGGTGAAATTTGATATTGTATATACACTATATCAAATATATTTGGTGAAATTTGATATTTTATGTACAGTATGTTATATATATTTGGTGTACTTTCATAATTTATGTACAATATATATTATATATTTGGTTAAATTTGATATTTTGCGTACAGTATCTAATATGCAATTGGTGTACATTCATATTTTATTTACAGTATATAATATATATTTGCTGTACTTTGATATTTTATGTAGAGTATATAATATCTATTTGGTGTACTTTCATATTTTATGTACAGTAGATAACATATTTTTGGGGTAATTTCATATTTTATGTACAGTATACAATATATATTTGGTGAAATTTGATATTTTCTGTACAGCATATAATATATATTTGGTGAATTTTGATATTTTATGTACAGTATAAAATATATTTTTGGTGTACTTTCATATTTTATGTACAGTATATAATATATATTTTTTGAAATTTGATATTATATGTACAGTTTATAACATATATTTGGTGAAATTTGATATTTTATGGACAGTATATAATATAAATTTGGTGAAATTTGATATTTTATGTACTGTATATAATATATATTTGGTGTAATTTCATATTTTCTGTACAGTATGTCATATATATTTTTTGAAATTTGATATTATATGTACAGTATATAATATATATTTGGTGAAATTTGATATTTCATGGACAGTATATAATATATATTTGGTGAAATTTCATATTTTATGTACAGCATATAATATATATTTGGTGTACTTTCATCTTTTATGTACAGTATGTAATATATATTTTTTGAAATTTGATATTATATGTACAGTATATAATATATATTTCGTGAAATTTGATATTTTATGGACAGCATATTATATATATTTGGTGAAATTTGATATTTTATAGAGTATATCAAATATATTTGGTGAAATTTGATATTTTATGTACAGTACATTATATATATTTGTTGAAATTTGATATTTTATGTACAGTATATAATGTATATTTGGTGAAATTTGATATTTCATATACAGTATATAATATATATTTGCTGTACTTTCATATTTTATATACAGTATATCATATATATTTTGTGAAATTTGGTATTTTATGCACAGTATGTAATACATATTTAGTGTACTTTCATGTTTTATGTACAGTATATAGTATATATTAGGTGATATTTGATGTTTTATATACAGTATATAATATATATTTCGTCTACTTTCATAGTTCATATACAGTATAAAATAAATTTGGTGTACTTTCATATTTTATGTACAGCATATAATATATATTTGGTGTACTTTCGTATTTTATGTACAGTAGATAATATATATTTGGTGTACTTTCATATTTTATATATAGCATACAATATATATTTGGTGAAATTTTATATTTTATGTACAGTATATAATATATATTTGGTGAAATTTGATATTTTATGTACAGTATATAATAGATTTTTGGTGTACTTTCATATTTTATGTGCAGTATATAATATATATTTTTTGAAATTTGATATTATATGTACAGTATATAATATATATTTGGTGAAATTTGATATTTTATGGACAGTATATAATATATATTTGGTGAAATTTGATATTTTATGTACAGCATATAATATATATTTGGTGTACTTTCATCTTTTATGTATAGTATATAATATACATTTGGTGAAATTTGATATTTTATATACAGTATATCAAATATATTTGGTGAAATTTGATATTTTATGTACAGTATGTTATATATATTTGGTGTACTTTCATAATTTATGTACAATATATATTATATATTTGGTTAAATTTGATATTTTGTGTACAGTATCTAATATGCATTTGGTGTACTTTCGTATTTTATTTACAGTATATAATATATATTTGCTCTACTTTGATATTTTATGTAGAGTATATAATATATATTTGGTGTACTTTCATATTTTATGTACAGTAGATAACATATTTTTGGGGAACTTTCATATTTTATGTACAGTATACAATACATATTTGGTGAAATTTGATATTTTCTGTACAGCATATAATATATATTTGGTGAATTTTGAAATTTTATGTTCAGTATATAATATATTTTTGGTGTACTTTCATATTTTATGTACAGTATATAATATATATTTTTTGAAATTTGATATTATATGTACAGTTTATAACATATATTTGGTGAAATTTGATATTTTATGGACAGTATATAATATATATTTGGTGAAATTTGATATTTTATGTACAGTATATAATATATATTTGGTGTACTTTCATATTTTATGTACAGTATGTAATATATATTTTTTGAAATTTGATATTATATGTACAGTATATAATATATATTTGGTGAAATTTGATATTTCATGGACAGTATATAATATACATTAGGTGAAATTTCATATTATATGTACAGTATATAATATATATTTGCTGTATTTTCATATTTTTTGTATAGTATATAATGCACATTTGGTGAAATTTGATATTTTATTTACAGTATATCAAATATATTTGGTGAAATTTGATATTTTATGTACAGTATATTATATATATTTGTTGAAATTTGATATTTTATGTACAGTATATAATGTATATTTGGTGAAATTTGATATTTCATATACAGTATATAATATATATTTGCTGTACTTTCATATTTTATATACAGTATATCATATATATTTTGTGAAATTTGGTATTTTATGCACAGTATGTAATACATATTTAGTGTACTTTCATGTTTTATGTACAGTATATAGTATATATTAGGTGAAATTTGATGTTTTATATACAGTATATAATATATATTTCGTCTACTTTCATATTTCATATACAGTATAAAATAAATTTGGTGTACTTTCATATTTTATGTACAGCATATAATATATATTTGGTGTACTTTCATATTTTATGTACAGTAGATAATATATATTTGGTGTACTTTCATATTTTGTATACAGTATACAATATATATTTGGTGAAATTTTATATTTTATGTACAGTATATAATATATATTTGGTGAAATTTGATATTTTATGTACAGTATATAATATATTTTTTGTGTACTTTCATATTTTATGTACAGTATATAATATATTTTTTTTGAAATTTGATATTATATGTACAGTATATAATATATATTTGGTGAAATTTGGTATTTTATGGACAGTATATAATATATATTTGGTGAAATTTGATATTTTATGTACAGCATATAATATATATTTGGTGTACTTTCATCTTTTATGTACAGTATGTAATATATATTTTTTGAAATTTGATATTATATGTACAGTATATAATATATATTTCATGAAATTTGATATTTTCTGGACAGCATATTATATATATTTGGTGAAATTTGATATTTTATGTACAGTATATAATATGTATTTGCTGTATTTTCATATTTTATGTATAGTATATAATATATATTTGGTGAAATTTGATATTTTATATACACTATATCAAATATATTTGGTGAAATTTGATATTTTATGTACAGTATGTTATATATATTTGGTGTACTTTCATAATTTATGTACAATATATATTATATATTTGGTTAAATTTGATATTTTGTGTACAGTATCTTATATGCATTTGGTGTACTTTCGTATTTTATTTACAGTATATAATATATATTTGCTCTACTTTGATATTTTATGTAGAGTATATAATATATATTTGGTGTACTTTCATATTTTATGTACAGTAGATATATTTTTGGGGAACTTTCATATTTTATGTACAGTATACAATACATATTTGGTGAAATTTGATATTTTCTGTACAGCATATAATATATATTTGGTGAATTTTGAAATTTTATGTTCAGTATATAATATATTTTTGGTGTACTTTCATATTTTATGTACAGTATATAATATATATTTTTTGAAATTTGATATTATATGTACAGTTTATAACATATATTTGGTGAAATTTGATACTTTATGGACAGTATATAATATATATTTGGTGAAATTTGATATTTTATGTACAGTATATAATATATATTTGGTGTACTTTCATATTTTATGTACAGTATGTAATATATATTTTTTGAAATTTGATATTATATGTACAGTATATAATATATATTTGGTGAAATTTGATATTTCATGGACAGTATATAATATACATTAGGTGAAATTTGATATTATATGTACAGTATATAATATATATTTGCTGTATTTTCATATTTTTTGTATAGTATATAATGCACATTTGGTGAAATTTGATATTTTATTTACAGTATATCAAATATATTTGGTGAAATTTGATATTTTATGTACAGTATATTATATATATATTTGTTGAAATTTGATATTTTATGTACAGTATATAATGTATATTTGGTGAAATTTGATGTTTCATATACAGTATACAATATATATTTGCTGTACTTTCATATTTTATATACAGTATATCATATATATTTTGTGAAATTTGGTATTTTATGCACAGTATGTAATACATATTTAGTGTACTTTCATGTTTTATGTACAGTATATAGTATATATTAGGTGAAATTTGATGTTTTATATACAGTATATAATATATATTTCGTCTACTTTCATATTTCATATACAGTATAAAATAAATTTGGTGTACTTTCATATTTTATGTACAGCATATAATATATATTTGGTGTACTTTCATATTTTATGTACAGTAGATAATATATATTTGGTGTACTTTCATATTTTATATATAGCATAAAATATATATTTGGTGAAATTTTATATTTTATGTACAGTATATAATATATATTTGGTGAAATTTGATATTTTATGTACAGTATATAATAGATTTTTGGTGTACTTTCATATTTTATGTACAGTATATAATATATATTTTTTGAAATTTGATATTATATGTACAGTATATAATATATATTTGGTGAAATTTGATATTTTATGGACCGTATATAATATATATTTGGTGAAATTTGATATTTTATGTACAGCATATAATATATATTTGGTGTACTTTCATCTTTTATGTACAGTATGTAATATATATTTTTTGAAATTTGATATTATATGTACAGTATATAATATATATTTCGTGAAATTTGATATTTTATGGACAGCATATTATATATATTTGGTGAAATTTGATATTTTATGTACAGTATATAATATGTATTTGCTGTATTTTCATATTTTATGTATAGTATATAATATACATTTGGTGAAATTTGATATTTTATATACAGTATATCAAATATATTTGGTGAAATTTGATGTTTTATGTACAGTATGTTATATATATTTGGTGTACTTTCATAATTTATGTACAATATATATTATATATTTGGTTAAATTTGATATTTTGTGTACAGTATCTAATATGCATTTGGTGTACTTTCGTATTTTATTTACAGTATATAATATATATTTGCTCTACTTTGATATTTTATGTAGAGTATATAATATATATTAGGTGTACTTTCATATTTTATGTACAGTAGATAACATATTTTTGGGGAACTTTCATATTTTATGTACAGTATACAATACATATTTGGTGAAATTTGATATTTTCTGTACAGCATATAATATATATTTGGTGAATTTTGAAATTTTATGTTCAGTATATAATATATTTTTGGTGTACTTTCATATTTTATGTACAGTATATAATATATATTTTTTGAAATTTGATATTATATGTACAGTTTATAACATATATTTGGTGAAATTTGATATTTTATGGACAGTATATAATATATATTTGGTGAAATTTGATATTTTATGTACAGTATCTAATATATATTTGGTGTACTTTCATATTTTATGTACAGTATGTAATATATATTTTTTGAAATTTGATATTATATGTACTGTATATAATATATATTTGGTGAAATTTGATATTTCATGGACAGTATATAATATACATTAGGTGAAATTTGATATTATATGTACAGTATATAATATATATTTGCTGTATTTTCATATTTTTTGTATAGTATATAATGCACATTTGGTGAAATTTGATATTTTATTTACAGTATATCAAATATATTTAGTGAAATTTGATATTTTATGTACAGTATATTATATATATTTGTTGAAATTTGATATTTTATGTACAGTATATAATGTATATTTGGTGAAATTTGATATTTCATATACAGTATATAATATATATTTGCTGTACTTTCATATTTTATATACAGTATATCATATATATTTTGTGAAATTTGGTATTTTATGCACAGTATGTAATACATATTTAGTGTACTTTCATGTTTTATGTACAGTATATAGTATATATTAGGTGAAATTTGATGTTTTATATACAGTATATAATATATATTTCGTCTACTTTCATATTTCATATACAGTATAAAATAAATTTGGTGTACTTTCAAATTTTATGTACAGCATATAATATATATTTGGTGTACTTTCATATTTTATGTACAGTAGATAATATATATTTGGTGTACTTTCAAATTTTATATATAGCATACAATATATATTTGGTGAAATTTTATATTTTATGTACAGTATATAATATATATTTGGTGAAATTTGATATTTTATGTACAGTATATAACATATTTTTTGTGTACTTTCATATTTTATGTACAGTATATAATATATATTTTTTGAAATTTGATATTATATGTACAGTATATAATATATATTTGGTGAAATTTGATATTTTATGGACAGTATATAATATATATTTGGTGAAATTTGATATTTTATGTACAGCATATAATATATATTTGGTGTACTTTCATCTTTTATGTACAGTATGTAATATATATTTTTTGAAATTTGATATTATATGTACAGTATATAATATATATTTCGTGAAATTTGATATTTTATGGACAGCATATTATATATATTTGGTGAAATTTAATATTTTATGTACAGTATATAATATGTATTTGCTGTATTTTCATATTTTATGTATAGTATATAATATACATTTGGTGAAATTTGATATTTTATATACAGTATATCAAATATATTTGGTGAAATTTGATATTTTATGTACAGTATGTTATATATATTTGGTGTACTTTCATAATTTATGTACAATATATATTATATATTTGGTTAAATTTGATATTTTGTGTACAGTATCTAATATGCATTTGGTGTACTTTCGTATTTTATTTACAGTATATAATATATATTTGCTCTACTTTGATATTTTATGTAGAGTATATAATATCTATTTGGTGTACTTTCATATTTTATGTACAGTAGATAACATATTTTTGGGGTAATTTCATATTTTATGTACAGTATACAATATATATTTGGTGAAATTTGATATTTTCTGTACAGCATATAATATATATTTGGTGAATTTTGATATTTTATGTACAGTATAAAATATATTTTTGGTGTACTTTCATATTTTATGTACAGTATATAATATATATTTTTTGAAATTTGATATTATATGTACAGTTTATAACATATATTTGGTGAAATTTGATATTTTATGGACAGTATATAATATAAATTTGGTGAAATTTGATATTTTATGTACTGTATATAATATATATTTGGTGTAATTTCATATTTTCTGTACAGTATGTCTTATATATTTTTTGAAATTTGATATTATATGTACAGTATATAATATATATTTGGTGAAATTTGATATTTCATGGACAGTATATAACATACATTAGGTGAAATTTGATATTATATGTACAGTATATAATATATATTTGCTGTATTTTCATATTTTATGTATAGTATATAATGCACATTTGGTGAAATTTGATATTTTATAGAGTATATCAAATATATTTGGTGAAATTTGATATTTTATGTACAGTACATTATATATATTTGTTGAAATTTGATATTTTATGTACAGTATATAATGTATATTTGGTGAAATTTGATATTTCATATACAGTATATAATATATATTTGCTGTACTTTCATATTTTATATACAGTATATCATATATATTTTGTGAAATTTGGTATTTTATGCACAGTATGTAATACATATTTAGTGTACTTTCATGTTTTATGTACAGTATATAGTATATATTAGGTGATATTTGATGTTTTATATACAGTATATAATATATATTTCGTCTACTTTCATAGTTCATATACAGTATAAAATAAATTTGGTGTACTTTCATATTTTATGTACAGCATATAATATATATTTGGTGTACTTTCGTATTTTATGTACAGTAGATAATATATATTTGGTGTACTTTCATATTTTATATACAGTATAAAATATATATTTGGTGAAATTTTATATTTTATGTACAGTATATAATATATATTTGGTGAAATTTGATATATTATGTACAGTATATAATATATTTTTGGTGTACTTTCATATTTTATGTACAGTATATAATATATATTTTTTGAAATTTGATATTATATGTACAGTATATAATATATATTTGGTGAAATTTGATATTTTATGGACAGTATGTAATATATATTTGGTGAAATTTGATATTTTATGTACAGCATATAATATATATTTGGTGTACTTTCATCTTTTATGTACGGTATGTAATATATATTTTTTGAAATTTGATATTATATGTACAGTATATAATATATATTTCGTGAAATTTGATATTTTATGGACAGCATATTATATATGTTTGGTGAAATTTGATATTCTATGTACAGTATATAATATGTGTTTGCTGTATTTTCATATTTTATGTATAGTATATAATATACATTTGGTGAAATTTGATATTTTATATACAGTATATCAAATATATTTGGTGAAATTTGATATTTTATGTACAGTATGTTATATATATTTGGTGTACTTTCATAATTTATGTACAATATATATTATATAGTTGGTTAAATTTGATATTTTGTGTACAGTATCTAATATGCATTTGGTGTACATTCATATTTTATTTACAGTATATAATATATGTTTGCTGTACTTTGATATTTTATGTAGAGTATATAATATATATTTGGTGTACTTTCATATTTTATGTACAGTAGATAACATATTTTTGGGGTACTTTCATATTTTATGTACAGTATACAATATATATTTGGTGAAATTTGATATATTCTGTACAGCATATAATATATATTTGGTGAATTTTGATATTTTATGTACAGTATATTATATATTTTTGGTGTAATTTCATATTTTATGTACAGTATATAATATATATTTTTGAAATTTGATATTATATGTACAGTTCATAACATATATTTGGTGAAATTTGATATTTTATGGACAGTATATAATATAAATTTGGTGAAATTTGATATTTCATATACAGTATATAATATATATTTGCTGTACTTTCATATTTTATATACAGTATATCATATATATTTTGTGAAATTTGGTATTTTATGCACAGTATGTAATACATATTTAGTGTACTTTCATGTTTTATGTACAGTATATAGTATATATTAGGTGATATTTGATGTTTTATATACAGTATATAATATATATTTCGTCTACTTTCATAGTTCATATACAGTATAAAATAAATTTGGTGTACTTTCATATTTTATGTACAGCATATAATATATATTTGGTGTACTTTCGTATTTTATGTACAGTAGATAATATATATTTGGTGTACTTTCATATTTTATATACAGTATAAAATATATATTTGGTGAAATTTTATATTTTATGTACAGTATATAATATATATTTGGTGAAATTTGATATATTATGTACAGTATATAATATATTTTTGGTGTACTTTCATATTTTATGTACAGTATATAATATATATTTTTTGAAATTTGATATTATATGTACAGTATATAATATATATTTGGTGAAATTTGATATTTTATGGACAGTATGTAATATATATTTGGTGAAATTTGATATTTTATGTACAGCATATAATATATATTTGGTGTACTTTCATCTTTTATGTACGGTATGTAATATATATTTTTTGAAATTTGATATTATATGTACAGTATATAATATATATTTCGTGAAATTTGATATTTTATGGACAGCATATTATATATGTTTGGTGAAATTTGATATTCTATGTACAGTATATAATATGTGTTTGCTGTATTTTCATATTTTATGTATAGTATATAATATACATTTGGTGAAATTTGATATTTTATATACAGTATATCAAATATATTTGGTGAAATTTGATATTTTATGTACAGTATGTTATATATATTTGGTGTACTTTCATAATTTATGTACAATATATATTATATAGTTGGTTAAATTTGATATTTTGTGTACAGTATCTAATATGCATTTGGTGTACATTCATATTTTATTTACAGTATATAATATATGTTTGCTGTACTTTGATATTTTATGTAGAGTATATAATATATATTTGGTGTACTTTCATATTTTATGTACAGTAGATAACATATTTTTGGGGTACTTTCATATTTTATGTACAGTATACAATATATATTTGGTGAAATTTGATATATTCTGTACAGCATATAATATATATTTGGTGAATTTTGATATTTTATGTACAGTATATTATATATTTTTGGTGTAATTTCATATTTTATGTACAGTATATAATATATATTTTTGAAATTTGATATTATATGTACAGTTCATAACATATATTTGGTGAAATTTGATATTTTATGGACAGTATATAATATAAATTTGGTGAAATTTGATATTTTATGTACTGTATATAATATATATTTGGTGTACTTTCATATTTTATGTACAGTATATAATGTATATTTGGTGAAATTTGATATTTCATATACAGTATATAATATATATTTGCTGTACTTTCATATTTTATATACAGTATATCATATATATTTTGTGAAATTTGGTATTTTATGCACAGTATGTAATACATATTTAGTGTACTTTCATGTTTTCTGTACAGTATATAGTATATATTAGGTGATATTTGATGTTTTATATACAGTATATAATATATATTTCGTCTACTTTCGTAGTTCATATACAGTATAAAATAAATTTGGTGTACTTTCATATTTTATGTACAGCATATAATATATATTTGGTGTACTTTCATATTTTATGTACAGTAGATAATATATATTTGGTGTACTTTCATATTTTATATTCAGTATACAATATATATTTGGTGAAATTTTATATTTTATGTACAGTATATAATATATATTTGGTGAAATTTGATATTTTATGTACAGTATATAATATATTTTTGGTGTACTTTCATATTTTATGTACAGCATATAATATATATTTTTTGAAATTTGATATTATATGTACAGTATATAATATATATTTGGTGAAATTTGATATTTTATGGACAGTATATAATATATATTTGGTGAAATTTGATATTTTATGTACAGCATATAATATATATTTGGTGTACTTTCATCTTTTATGTACAGTATGTAATATATATTTTTTGAAATTTGATATTATATGTACAGTATATAATATATATTTCGTGAAATTTGATATTTTATGGACAGCATATTATATATGTTTGGTGAAATTTGATATTTTATGTACAGTATATAATATGTGTTTGCTGTATTTTCATAATTTATGTATAGTATATAATATACATTTGGTGAAATTTGATATTTTATATACAGTATATCAAATATATTTGGTGAAATTTGATATTTTATGTACAGTATGTTATATATATTTGGTGTACTTTCATAATTTATGTACAATATATATTATATAGTTGGTTAAATTTGATATTTTGTGTACAGTATCTAATATGCATTTGGTGTACATTCATATTTTATTTACAGTATATAATATATATTTGCTGTACTTTGATATTTTATGTAGAGTATATAATATATATTTGGTGTACTTTCATATTTTATGTACAGTAGATAACATATTTTTGGGGTACTTTCATATTTTATGTACAGTATACAATATATATTTGGTGAAATTTGATATTTTCTGTACAACATATAATATATATTTGGTGAATTTTGATATTTTATGTACAGTATATAATATATTTTTGGTGTACTTTCATATTTTATGTACAGTATATAATATATATTTTTTGAAATTTGATATTATATGTACAGTATATAACATATATTTGGTGAAATTTGATATTTTATGGACAGTATATAATATATATTTGGTGAAATTTGATATTTTATGTACAGCATATAATATATATTTGGTGTACTTTCATCTTTTATGTACGGTATGTAATATATATTTTTTGAAATTTGATATTATATGTACAGTATATAATATATATTTTGTGAAATTTGATATTTTATGGACAGCATATTATATATGTTTGGTGAAATTTGATATTCTATGTACAGTATATAATATGTGTTTGCTGTATTTTCATATTTTATGTATAGTATATAATATACATTTGGTGAAATTTGATATTTTATATACAGTATATCAAATATATTTGGTGAAATTTGATATTTTATGTACAGTATGTTATATATATTTGGTGTACTTTCATAATTTATGTACAATATATATTATATATTTGGTTAAATTTGATATTTTGTGTACAGTATCTAATATGCATTTGGTGTACATTCATATTTTATTTACAGTATATAATATATATTTGCTGTACTTTGATATTTTATGTAGAGTATATAATATATATTTGGTGTACTTTCATATTTTATGTACAGTAGATATATTTTTGGGGTACTTTCATATTTTATGTACAGTATACAATATATATTTGGTGAAATTTGATATTTTCTGTACAGCATATAATATATATTTGGTGAATTTTGATATTTTATGTTCAGTATATTATATATTTTTGGTGTACTTTCATATTTTATGTACAGTATATAATATATATTTTTTGAAATTTGATATTATATGTACAGTTCATAACATATATTTGGTGAAATTTGATATTTTATGGACAGTATATAATATAAATTTGGTGAAATTTGATATTTTATGTACTGTATATAATATATATTTGGTGTACTTTCATATTTTATGTACAGTATATAATGTATATTTGGTGAAATTTGATATTTCATATACAGTATATAATATGTATTTGCTGTACTTTCATATTTTATATACAGTATATCATGTATATTTTGTGAAATTTGGTATTTTATGCACAGTATGTAATACATATTTAGTGTAATTTCATGTTTTATGTACAGTATATAGTATATATTAGGTGATATTTGATGTTTTATATACAGTATATAATATATATTTCGTCTACTTTCATAGTTCATATACAGTATAAAATAAATTTGGTGTACTTTCATATTTTATGTACAGCATATAATATATATTTGGTGTACTTTCATATTTTATGTACAGTAGATAATATATATTTGGTGTACTTTCATATTTTATATACAGTATACAATATATATTTGGTGAAATTTTATATTTTATGTACAGTATATAATATATATTTGGTGAAATTTGATATTTTATGAACAGTATATAATATATTTTTGGTGTACTTTCATATTTTATGTACAGTATATAATATATATTTTTTGAAATTTGATATTATATGTACAGTATATAATATATATTTGGTGAAATTTAATATTTTATGGACAGTATATAATATATATTTGGTGAAATTTGATATTTTATGTACAGCATATAATATATATTTGGTGTACTTTCGTCTTTTATGTACAGTATGTAATATATATTTTTTGAAATTTGATATTATATGTACAGTATATAATATATATTTCGTGGAATTTGATATTTCATGGACAGTATATAATATATATTTGGTGAAATTTCATATTTTATGTACAGTATATAATCTGTATTTGCTGTATTTTCATATTTTATGTATAGTATATAATATACATTTGGTGAAATTTGATATTTTATATACAGTATATCAAATATATTTGGTGAAATTTGATATTTTATGTACAGTATGTTATATATATTTGGTGTGCTTTCATATTTTATGTACAATATATATTATATATTTGGTTAAATATGATATTTTGTGTACAGTATCTAATATGCTTTTGGTGTACTTTCATATTTTATTTACAGTATATAATATATATTTGCTGTACTTTGATATTTTATGTAGAGTATATAATATATATTTGGTGTACTTTCATATTTTATGTACAGTAGATAACATATTTTTGGGGTACTTTCATATTTTATGTACAGTATACAATATATATGGTGAAATTTGATATTTTCTATACAGCATATAATATGTATTTGGTGAATTTTGATATTTTATGTACAGTATATAATATATTTTTGGTGTACTTTCATATTTTATGTACAGTATGTCATATATATTTTTTGAAATTTGATATTATATGTACAGTATATAATATATATTTGGTGAAATTTGATATTTCATGGACAGTATATAATATACATTAGGTGAAATTTGATATTATATGTACAGTATATAATATATATTTGCTGTATTTTCATATTTTTTGTATAGTATATAATGCACATTTGGTGAAATTTGATATTTTATTTACAGTATATCAAATATATTTGGTGAAATTTGATATTTTATGTACAGTATATTATATATATTTGTTGAAATTTGATATTTTATGTACAGTATATAATGTATATTTGGTGAAATTTGATATTTCATATACAGTATATAATATATATTTGCTGTACTTTCATATTTTATATACAGTATATCATATATATTTTGTGAAATTTGGTATTTTATGCACAGTATGTAATACATATTTAGTGTACTTTCATGTTTTATGTACAGTATATAGTATATATTAGGTGAAATTTGATGTTTTATATACAGTATATAATATATATTTCGTCTACTTTCATATTTCATATACAGTATAAAATAAATTTGGTGTACTTTCATATTTTATGTACAGCATATAATATATATTTGGTGTACTTTCATATTTTATGTACAGTAGATAATATATATTTGGTGTACTTTCATATTTTATATACAGTATACAATATATATTTGGTGAAATTTTATATTTTATGTACAGTATATAATATATATTTGGTGAAATTTGATATTTTATGTACAGTATATAATATATTTTTTGTGTACTTTCATATTTTATGTACAGTATATAATATATATTTTTTGAAATTTGATATTATATGTACAGTATATAATATATATTTGGTGAAATTTGATATTTTATGGACAGTATATAATATATATTTGGTGAAATTTGATATTTTATGTACAGCATATAATATATATTTGGTGTACTTTCATCTTTTATGTACAGTATGTAATATATATTTTTTGAAATTTGATATTATATGTACAGTATATAATATATATTTCATGAAATTTGATATTTTATGGACAGCATATTATATATATTTGGTGAAATTTGATATTTTATGTACAGTATATAATATGTATTTGCTGTATTTTCATATTTTATGTATAGTATATAATATACATTTGGTGAAATTTGATATTTTATATACACTATATCAAATATATTTGGTGAAATTTGATATTTTATGTACAGTATGTTATATATATTTGGTGTACTTTCATAATTTATGTACAATATATATTATATATTTGGTTAAATTTGATATTTTGTGTACAGTATCTAATATGCATTTGGTGTACTTTCGTACTTTATTTACAGTATATAATATATATTTGCTCTACTTTGATATTTTATGTAGAGTATATAATATATATTTGGTGTACTTTCATATTTTATGTACAGTAGATAACATATTTTTGGGGAACTTTCATATTTTATGTACAGTATACAATACATGTTTGGTGAAATTTGATATTTTCTGTACAGCATATAATATATATTTGGTGAATTTTGAAATTTTATGTTCAGTATATAATATATTTTTGGTGTACTTTCATATTTTATGTACAGTATATAATATATATTTTTTGAAATTTGATATTATATGTACAGTTTATAACATATATTTGGTGAAATTTGATATTTTATGGACAGTATATAATATATATTTGGTGAAATTTGATATTTTATTTACAGTATATAATATATATTTGGTGTACTTTCATATTTTATGTAGAGTATGTAATATATATTTTTTGAAATTTGATATTATATGTACAGTATATAATATATATTTGGTGAAATTTGATATTTCATGGACAGTATATAATATACATTAGGTGAAATTTGATATTATATGTACAGTATATAATATATATTTGCTGTATTTTCATATTTTTTGTATAGTATATAATGCACATTTGGTGAAATTTGATATTTTATTTACAGTATATCAAATATATTTGGTGAAATTTGATATTTTATTTACAGTATATTATATATATTTGTTGAAATTTGATATTTTATGTACAGTATATAATGTATATTTGGTGAAATTTGATATTTCATATACAGTATATAATATATATTTGCTGTACTTTCATATTTTATATACAGTATATGATATATATTTTGTGAAATTTGGTATTTTATGCACAGTATGTAATACATATTTAGTGTACTTTCATGTTTTATGTACAGTATATAGTATATATTAGGTGAAATTTGATGTTTTATATACAGTATATAATATATATTTCGTCTACTTTCATAGTTCATATACAGTATAAAATAAATTTGGTGTACTTTCATATTTTATGTACAGCATATAATATATATTTGGTGTACTTTCATATTTTATGTACAGTAGATAATATATATTTGGTGTACTTTCATATTTTATATACAGCATACAATATATATTTGGTGAAATTTTATATTTTATGTACAGTATATAATATATATTTGGTGAAATTTGATATTTTATGTACAGTATATAATATATTTTTGGTGTACTTTCATATTTTATGTACAGTATATAATATATATTTTTTGAAATTTGATACTATATGTACAGTATATAATATATATTTGGTGAAATTTGATATTTTATGGACAGTATATAATATATATTTGGTGAAATTTGATATTTTATGTACAGCATATAATATATATTTGGTGTACTTTCATCTTTTATGTACAGTATGTAATATATATTTTTTGAAATTTGATATTATATGTACAGTATATAATATGTATTTCGTGAAATTTGATATTTTATGGACAGCATATTATATATATTTGGTGAAATTTCATATTTTATGTACAGTATATAATCTGTATTTGCTGTATTTTCATATTTTATGTATAGTATATAATATACATTTGGTGAAATTTGATATTTTATATACACTATATCAAATATATTTGGTGAAATTTGATATTTTATGTACAGTATGTTATATATATTTGGTGTACTTTCATAATTTATGTACAATATATATTATATATTTGGTTAAATTTGATATTTTGTGTACAGTATCTAATATGCATTTGGTGTACATTCATATTTTATTTACAGTATATAATATATATTTGCTGTAGTTTGATATTTTATGTAGAGTATATAATATATATTTGGTGTACTTTCATATTTTATGTACAGTAGATAACATATTTTTGGGTAATTTCATATTTTATGTACAGTATACAATATATATTTGGTGAAATTTGATATTTTCTGTACAGCATATAATATATATTTGGTGAATTTTGATATTTTATGTACAGTATAAAATATATTTTTGGTGTACTTTCATATTTTATGTACAGTATATAATATATATGTTTTGAAATTTGATATTATATGTATAGTTTATAACATATATTTGGTGAAATTTGATATTTTATGGACAGTATATAATATAAATTTGGTGAAATTTGATATTTTATGTACTGTATATAATATATATTTGGTGTAATTTCATATTTTCTGTACAGTATGTCATATATATTTTTTGAAATTTGATATTATATGTACAGTATATAATATATATTTGGTGAAATTTGATATTTCATGGACAGTATATAATATACATTAGGTGAAACTTGATATTATATGTACAGTATATAATATATATTTGCTGTATTTTCATATTTTATGTATAGTATATAATGCACATTTGGTGAAATTTGATATTTTATAGAGTATATCAAATATATTTGGTGAAATTTGATATTTTATGTACAGTACATTATATATATTTGTTGAAATTTGATATTTTATGTACAGTATATAATGTATATTTGGTGAAATTTGATATTTCATATACAGTATATAATATATATTTGCTGTACTTTCATATTTTATATACAGTATATCATATATATTTTGTGAAATTTGGTATTTTATGCACAGTATGTAATACATATTTAGTGTACTTTCATGTTTTATGTACAGTATATAGTATATATTAGGTGAAATTTGATGTTTTATATACAGTATATAATATATATTTCGTCTACTTTCATAGTTCATATACAGTATAAAATAAATTTGGTGTACTTTCATATTTTATGTACAGCATATAATATATATTTGGTGTACTTTCATATTTTATGTACAGTAGATAATATATATTTGGTGTACTTTCATATTTTATATACAGCATACAATATATATTTGGTGAAATTTTATATTTTATGTACAGTATATAATATATATTTGGTGAAATTTGATATTTTATGTACAGTATATAATATATTTTTGGTGTACTTTCATATTTTATGTACAGTATATAATATATATTTTTTGAAATTTGATACTATATGTACAGTATATAATATATATTTGGTGAAATTTGATATTTTATGGACAGTATATAATATATATTTGGTGAAATTTGATATTTTATGTACAGCATATAATATATATTTGGTGTACTTTCATCTTTTATGTACAGTATGTAATATATATTTTTTGAAATTTGATATTATATGTACAGTATATAATATGTATTTCGTGAAATTTGATATTTTATGGACAGCATATTATATATATTTGGTGAAATTTGATATTTTATGTACAGTATATAATATGTATTTGCTGTATTTTCATATTTTATGTATAGTATATAATATACATTTGGTGAAATTTGATATTTTATATACACTATATCAAATATATTTGGTGAAATTTGATATTTTATGTACAGTATGTTATATATATTTGGTGTACTTTCATAATTTATGTACAATATATATTATATATTTGGTTAAATTTGATATTTTGTGTACAGTATCTAATATGCATTTGGTGTACATTCATTTTTTATTTACAGTATATAATATATATTTGCTGTACTTTGATATTTTATGTAGAGTATATAATATATATTTGGTGTACTTTCATATTTTATGTACAGTAGATAACATATTTTTGGGTAATTTCATATTTTATGTACAGTATACAATATATATTTGGTGAAATTTGATATTTTCTGTACAGCATATAATATATATTTGGTGAATTTTGATATTTTATGTACAGTATAAAATATATTTTTGGTGTACTTTCATATTTTATGTACAGTATATAATATATATTTTTTGAAATTTGATATTATATGTACAGTTTATAACATATATTTGGTGAAATTTGATATTTTATGGACAGTATATAATATAAATTTGGTGAAATTTGATATTTTATGTACTGTATATAATATATATTTGCTGTAATTTCATATTTTCTGTACAGTATGTCATATATATTTTTTGAAATTTGATATTATATGTACAGTATATAATATATATTTGGTGAAATTTGATATTTCATGGACAGTATATAATATACATTAGGTGAAACTTGATATTATATGTACAGTATATAATATATATTTGCTGTATTTTCATATTTTATGTATAGTATATAATGCACATTTGGTGAAATTTGATATTTTATAGAGTATATCAAATATATTTGGTGAAATTTGATATTTTATGTACAGTACATTATATATATTTGTTGAAATTTGATATTTTATGTACAGTATATAATGTATATTTGGTGAAATTTGATATTTCATGTACAGTATATAATATATATTTGCTGTACTTTCATATTTTATATACAGTATGTCATATATATTTTGTGAAATTTGGTATTTTATGCACAGTATGTAATACATATTTAGTGTACTTTCATGTTTTATGTACAGTATATAGTATATATTAGGTGAAATTTGATGTTTTATATACAGTATATAATATATATTTCGTCTACTTTCATAGTTCATATACAGTATAAAATAAATTTGGTGTACTTTCATATTTTATGTACAGCATATAATATATATTTGGTGTACTTTCATATTTTATGTACAGTAGATAATATATATTTGGTGTACTTTCATATTTTATATACAGCATACAATATATATTTGGTGAAATTTTATATTTTATGTACAGTATATAATATATATTTGGTGAAATTTGATATTTTATGTACAGTATATAATAGATTTTTGGTGTACTTTCATATTTTATGTACAGTATATAATATATATTTTTTGAAATTTCATATTATATGTACAGTATATAATATATATTTGGTGAAATTTGATATTTTATGGACAGTATATAATATATATTTGGTGAAATTTGATATTTTATGTACAGCATATAATATATATTTGGTGTACTTTCATCTTTTATGTACAGTATGTAATATATATTTTTTGAAATTTGATAT